>NW_005054422.1:305492-338621 GCF_000277835.1 Geospiza fortis
TCAGTGCAGCTGCAGGCACTTCTGGCAACAGCAGCTTTCAGGAACTGTGGATGATACCGTAAAGAAAACCCAGAGTAATTAATCTACTGCTCTATTTGCTTGCATGTCCATCCGCACATTTTAAGTGGACACACCATCATGATATGTGGGAACTTGTAAGGTCTCAAATTACACAAGGTTTTGTATTGTGATCTTGGAAACCATGTCAGAAAGTTAAGGATTCAGCTAGAGCCAACACCTTTTTATGAAATATACATCTAAGGAAAATATTCATGTCCTAAATTATGTGCTTCTGAATGCCACCACTGGAGACAGAAGAAGGAAAGTAGCTCTCAGTACAGAGCTCCTTCAGATTCCCCAGGGCAATGCTTTTTGGAACAACTTTTGCTCAATCCTGCCAATATTTCACCTTTTTTTTTTTTCTAATTGAGAAAACGATGGGAAGAAGATTATTTTTTTAAAGATCATGAATACTAAGGAAGCACAATCTTGCTAGTTCATAATTACAGCCTTGTATCAGATTGCCAACCAGTCAAGCATTTCTTATCATTAAGAAATGGATAATTGCAGCAGGAGATGATTGAAGGAAACCAGCCAGTCTCTCTAATAAAAAAACTATGTCTCCATTTATCAGATGGGTATAGGGAAGTGAGCATCAAATTCTGGCTAAAGGCTCCACAAAAACATGCCAGGAGCTAGAAAAAATATAATTAAAGGTGCTTACAGAAGAGCTTTACCTACAGCACGGCGTGCAAAGCACCACATCTCTCCCTGCCACACACAGATCACCCTTCTGCCAGGAGCTCCTGGTGTGGCTGCTAGGAAAGTATCCCCACAGGGAACACTTCCAAAGGGATCTGCTAGCAAGGTGGGAGCCACCAGCCTCCCTTCCACAGCCAAGAGCTACACAAACATCCTACCATGTGTGCAGAGAGCTGCCTCTGACCTCGGCTGCCCTCGACGCTCCTCCAGTGGTGAGCCTCAAAGAAACATTAAAATAAATTCGCTCCTCCAATTCTGACAATTGATGCTGGAGTTGCTGCCATGTGATGACTTGGTAAAGAGACAAGAAATAGGAAAGAGGAGCTACTCTGACTCCAAGACTGTTAAAAGCTGGATTATGTTTGGCTCACAGAAAAAAAAAAGCGAAATAAGTTCTGCACTACAAGTGATCTGAGGGTAGAGAGAGTAGGATAGGGAAAATCTCCAGAAGTTTTTATCATCTTTGCAATATCACATAAATAAGCAGAATACTTAACAAAAGAAATCCTGTTACGCTTAACTATCTTTCCATTAATGCTGACATAGTTTATGCCATGACTTAATTACATGTCATGTCCTAGTATGAGTTTCACAAAATGTAAATGGTGTTACTTTGGGACACAGCATCCACATGTCCAGCATGGCAGAGAAGGAGGGAAAAATCAAAAGATCTGATTTCTGCATATTCCTCCTCCACTGGAGGAGGTCACCCACCTTCAGATTAAATTTATGGAATCAAATTTCTTTGGACTTAGAAGAATATCCTACAGATTCCTCAAGTCCATTGAAAATATATCGGGTTTTAGCATATCAGAACATGAATGTGACTGCATTTCTAGTCCAGTTTGGCAACCATCACAGTACTGGTGTGATGACAAAATCAGATCAGTTCTGATTCCTCCTGGCACTCTGCCTTGATGTGAGACAAGCATTGATATGAGAAGGTCCCACATTTCAGTCACTGTTTCAGGTGGGCTCCCCTGTTGTGAGGATGATGAAGATAAGAAATTCTGTGGGCAGAGCACGAGGAAAGTGCAAGGCTCACCTGGCCTGCTCAGCTCTGCAGTCTCTGCCATGAAGGGTGCCTGCACAGCAAGACTGGCCCCAGTTCTGCCCACTCCCGGCCCTCCAGTAGGGAGCTGCAGCTTCCCTGGAGGCAAGAGAGACAACCTGTTCCAGCCTTTGCCATCAGCTCTACTACCTCTGGCCCTTGGACTTGCCACCTCTCCTTCTCTGACCATAAACCTCACTCTGCATTCCTCATTCTTAAGGGAACATATTTTAAAAACAAATCCTGATGGCAACTTCTCTTCAGAGTCCACACCTTGAGTCACCCCATGAAGGTGTGAACTGATGTGGATGAACACACAACATGAATTTTGCATCACTGCCCTCTCTTTTCCTCTTCTCTGCTGCTTCTCATCACCTCACTTTAGACTGTGAACCCTGCAGTCCACATAGCAGGTCTTGTCACATCTGGGAAAAAACTTATTTCTGTCCCAGTTTCCATGTTCATGTACCTTTCTCATTGCATTCTCTTTGCATACGTGCCACCACCAATAGCCTGATTAACTCCATTTCTGACAAATTGTTTTTGCAAGGGAGAAGAAGAAACAATACAGTGAAAGTAAAGGAGAATCTGCACTAAAGAAGCACCTTATAAGATTAACATTATTGGATTTGGACTGAAGGATTTCAGACACCACCGTGTCACGGCTCCTTCCTTTGCAAAACAAAACACATTTTCACCCAACAGCCAGAACCTCAGCCTGGACACAAACTCAACTTGTTCCTCTTCATCTTAGATAAAGAGCTTGCCTAGAGCATCCCTCCAGTTTCACTGGGGCATATACACAGCACTAAGGGTTTTTAATAGGATTATTACAGTGGTCCTGGAGAATGAAGAGAATAGATTCACACACAAATAGCTGAGGACTCAAGTTTACCTGCATGTAAACAGAATTCAGAATCCTTAAGTAGTAATTCTATAAGGAGTAAAACTTCCTAACCCCTAAAGACATGAGTTTTAGAAATTACATACATATCTATGAATTGTTTGCTCCCCCATTTTCACTTTTTATGTGTATGCAAAAATCTGCAGATTCCTAACTTCAAAAATCAGATACAACTTCACAGACAGTATATGGAAATTTTCCTTTTTTTCATAATAAAATGCAACATGTAATTTCTAGTAACTTATAATATCTGTAAGCAAATTTAATAAGCACAAAAAGTGCCTGCTTAAGCAAAAATTTTTGATACCCTAACCCAGAAGCCTACACTTGGACCACCCATTATTTAATAACATGCCTTTGGCAAGCTCTGTTGATTCTTGCTAAGAATACTTTCTTTAAAATAGAAAAAGATTAACAAAAAGTTAAATCTTCAGTGCTTGACACATGAAGATCACCAAGGAAACTGTACTTATTTGACTCAAGGAGAACAATGCTTAGATTTAAGGACAAAGCATGCATGGGTTTCTACATGAGCTTTGTTTTGCTTGCACTGAAATGGAGCATAGCTAAACCCAGATCATCAACTTCTAAAATATATTTTTTAAATGCTTAGCAGACTCGTGCCCCACAATACATATAGAGATGGGCCAAATGTGTAGGTACTAATGAAAATTATTTATGACAGTCCTCCCAAACACACTTCTTTCTTCTTTTCATGTGCTTGAAGCACCATTTGTGTGTTTCTATGGGGAAACTCCACCTCAGCAACCTGGACAAGTGCTCCAGCTCCATCTGAGGGAAAAGCAGCCACATCAGTCTAATTTACAGCCTGATCTACATTTGTCTACATTCCTCTGCACTCAAATATGTTGTCTTTTAAAAAATATGCTTTCCCCCCCCTCATTCTTTCCTTTTCCTTCAAGCGAAACACTTTCCAAATGAAACGTGAAACTAAGAGCTCTTCATGTCAATTCAGCTTTAATTTTCCTGTAAATTATTTGCTGTTAAGTTGACAATCTAGATGTATGTTTTAAAGAAATTTCACTATTTCAACATTTGATGCTTCAGTTTTACATGCTTCATTTCATATTAAAAAAAAGAAAAAAAGAAGTATCATATGTTTCTCCTTGAACTTTTCAGTTAAATCCCTAAGTGACACACCCAGGGATTTGCTTGCTTGAGGCACGAAACACAATTAGGGTAAATGCAGGCATGTCCAAGTGTCCAGAGGTATCTATTTCTGACTGCTAACATTCCACAGAGTTTCTTGCTCTATTATAAACTGCCACAGAGCTCACAGCTACCATAGTAAGCAAAAGCTATTTGATATCATTAACTGCAACAGCATTTTCATTTTGCTAGAATTGACTGGAATGGCTGCAGGAAGCCCCTATCTGCAGTCCAACATGACTCCATCAGTTTTCATGATATCCTAAATTAGGTTTTGAGGAGACTATTAACAAGAAATGTAAATACCTGCCCTTGGACTATCTCCATGGTTCACATACCATGCTGCAACCCTTTCACCCAGACATTAACAGAATAATCTGTATTTAAAAACTCCCAGTTCCTAACACAAGGAGTACAACCTGATGGCAGAAGTAATGGAAAGAAAAATGGAAACAAAGTGGAGAAGAAGAGTCAAGATGACTAGAAGAAATAAAATGTAAAGGTATAACTGAAAGCAAACATTTGCATTACTTTTTTTCTTAAATTCTCTTCAGACAAAATTTCTTGTTCAGTACCTGTAATTCATATATGCTGCACAGGACAGTCATTTGATCATCACCCTAGCATGTAATGTTAAATGTGCTGTAGGTGTTGGTCTCAAATCTCTTCCCCCCTGGTGTTAGGCAATCACACCTCCTTTTAGAGACTGTCCTGCCCATTCATTTTGGCAAAGGAGATTAGTGCTGAGCCTCAGCCCTTAGAAGAGCTGCTAAAAGGAAACAGCAATGGCAGCAGGAGCCCTATCCCTGTATTTAATAGGAGGGACCCATAAACTCAAAGAGGAATTAGTGACAGAGGAATCTGCTGATTAAATTACTGCCAAAATAATCTCTATTTGCTAGAGAACACATAAATCAGAATTTGCCCAAGAAAAGGGACAACCAACTGGGAAGGTGTTTGACCACATATCTGAGCTGCAGAGGTGATGAAGACCCTAGACCTGACTCTCAACCAGACAGCACCTATCATAGAATCACAGAATAATAAAGTTGGAAGAGACCCCTAAGATCATTGAGTCCAACCTATGCCCAGCACCTCAACTAGACTATACACCAAGTGCCATGTCCAGTCTTTTTTAAACACATCTAGAGATGGTGATTTTACCACCTCCCTGGGAAGAGCATTCTAGTACTTTATTATTCTTTTGGTGAAAAATTTTCTCCTAATATCCAACCTATACCTTCCCTGATGCAGCTGGAGACTGTCCTCTGGTTCTGTCAGTTGCTGCCCGGTGGAAGAGACCGACCCCCACCTGTCTACAACCCCCCTTGATCATCAAGCATGTAACACAACTACAAAGAGAACTATTTCTCTAGAGCTGTCTTTCCCATGAACTTTTCCTTACTGTTTGGAGGAGGTTTTGGTGCAGGAGAAGGGCAGAGGACTGAGAGTCCTGTATTTGATACATGGACTTCTCTTTAAGTCACATGGCTGAACTGGTGAGACAGGAGCTACAAAAATGGCCATTGTGGGTGGAAAGCTGACTGTATCCTTGACCCAAAGGATGGTGGGAATGGTAAAGTCCAACTTTGGCCAGTTTCTAGCAGTGTCTGAGGAACTGACAGTGGGGCCAACACTGCTGGATGTCTTCATGAATCACCTGAACAGTGGGACAGAGTATGCCCTCAGCAAGGTTGTGGGTGGGACCAAGTAGGAGGAATGGAGGAATGCTCTGCCAGGAGCCTCCTGAAGCTCCGAATGACAAGTACAAAGTCCTGCATCCCCTACGGAATAACCCTAAAGAAATATCTGGAGTTGGGGCTGATTGGCAAGGAAGCAGCTTTGCCAAAAAACCCCTGAGGGCTCTGGTGAACCCAAGTGGGAAACCCAAGCCAGCTGTATGTCCCTGTGGCAGGGAGGGATGGCTGCACACAGCTCTATTACCAAGTGTAGACAGCAGGCCTATGGAAATTATTATTTCTCTCTCTGTGGCATTTTTGACAACATTTTTAGAATGTTGTACCAGTCTCACACAAGACTATAGGAGGAATGCCACAGAAGGCTGGATGGAGTCTTGATGTTTTCATGTGATCACTGCATCACTTCATTGCATCAATTAATGCCATTTCAGTCTACAGAACTCCATCAAGAAAGAAGGCACCTCTATGAACCCTCAGGAAATAGTGAGTTTGATACTGATTGCTCAAGATAGTCTGAAGTAAAACCTTTTACAGAATTTAGAAATTTCTCTTTTGGTTCTTCAGTCTGTTCACATCAAAAAGTACTCTATTCAAATGTTTGAGCAAAGCAGTTTAGCTGATGGCCAAGGTCTATCTAACCATGGACCATAAGGTGTTGCAGAACAATTATCTGATCAAGAAAAGAGAAATAACCTGTTATTTATGCTAATGACCATACAGCCAGTCTCTCTGAATCATAATGATTAATCATCCCATGGAACAGGTGGAATGAATTATTCCTGAGTTATTCTCAGGATTTCAAACATGTATGAAAACATGCAAAAAACAATTACAAGTGGCAGGCAGCAAAGGAAAACAATGGCAATAATTTGTTCATATAATATGTCTGAACACTAAATTGGCCTGAAATCTATTAATTAGATGTTCACAGTAATTCCTTCATGCAAACTGATTCATAACACTGTTGCCAATTCTTCCAGCCACAAATGGGTCCTTCTCATAACAGCACAGCTCTATTTATCTTGGCCACCACGTCAGAAGCAGAAGCACAGGCAGTAAGGCCAAAGCTGAATGAGGATTTACACACTTTTATTGAGAAATTTAATTTTTTCAATTTGCCTAAATCATCATTTACTTTATGAGCTGCAATACTGCTTCCATCAGCATTAATAAATAATCTTGGCTTCAGCCTCCAGGTTGTGAGATTGATATGTACCATGCTCATGTTCCTCCTCCCTTGTTTTTTAATTTCTAGCATATGCCAAAGCCCAAATTTCAACATTTTCTCCACCCCTTGAGGGTTATTGATTTATTTAAAAGGTGAGGGGAGATAGGGAGGAGAGAGGTGATATTTTCACACCATCACTGGAGAACAGGAAGCAAACCAAAGAAGGAGAAGGCACAGGGCCCAGCCTCCAGCTACTGAAGCTGCTGATCATCTGCTGCAAGGATTGCACTCCAGGCAAGATCAGGAAGGTTGCCAACATGACAGGTAAATAAAGAAACAGCCTCCATCAAGGAAGATTCCCCATCCCCTACGCAGTGTTCACATACATGCCTGATTCTTTTGCTACCCACTGATCCACAGAAACTGCTCAATAGCAGTGAGTAACAGTACATAATAGTCAAGAAGAGGAAATAACTAATTTGCTTGTGGCTCATTGAGAACTTTGCCAAAACATCAGTCAATCCTGTTATAGTCACTGATGTGTAAAAAAACAAATGGTCTTCAGTAATGACAAAAAAAAGCAAAACTGTCTTCCATAAACCCTACAAATAACACTCTAAAAATTACTTTTTCTGCTCTAGTTAAAAAATGTGATTAAAGCTGTATTTCTGCGTAAGAGTGAATACCCACACATTAGTACAGGATTTGCTGCATTGAATTCATGAGTTCAGCCACAGTTGAGGACCCAGTGTGGTGTGGCAGAAACCAGAATGCAGGTGGAACAAGAAACCTCCCCTTCCTCAGAGGGCAGAGCATGGTCCCAGGCAGGTCATTCCCATAGTGGTGTCCTGTGTGACCTTGGGTTACCTTCCACAGCACGCACCCAAAGCTTAGCTGCAATAAGCAAAACTGATTAATGAAGGCCATTCTAGTGCATCCTGAAATTGGTGACAAACCTTTCCTTGAAAATTAATGGGATTAAGCCTTATTCTTGAACCTGATTTTGAAAAGGCTGATACTATCATCAAAGTTAGTTCAAAACTCTTTTCCTGCATGAACATCCTGCACAATCTTAAGCAATCACATCACCTGCCCTTTGAATTTTGCTTACTGGCAGGAAAGAATAAGATTTTTCCATTACCTCTTACCTGAACTTCATTACAACAGTAATTACATTATTATTTGCAAGACTCTGACATGAGCCAGAAAAGCAGTACACCTAAGGAGACAGCTGAGAAGTTTATAAAGGAAGACACCTTGTCTTCCCCAAGAAATACACAGTGGTCATTGCAGATCAATTAGAGAGTCATTCCAATTTCTGTTGGTGTGACACAGTTTTAACAGCAATGAAAAGATGCTGTGTGAGGCACGTGAGTTTGCTCTTTGTTTGCTGTTATTTAGAATTTAAAAAAATAAGCACACACACCAAAGAACAAAAACAAACAAACAAACCAGAAAAAAAACCCCACACCAAGTTGCACAAATTGGTGATTGATACAAGGAAAATGCATTGAAACAGCTCCTGGTAGGCACCAGGAGCTCTGCCCATCTGGCCCTGGCTCCTCCAGTGCATTCAATTCTGCCAGGAATCCAAATCTGTAATTACAGCTACCCAGTGCATGAAACACCCACACTCCTTTGCCTTCAATTTTCTGTATTCACACAGTGCAGCCTCTCCTGCAGCTGGCTGCTCCTGCAGAGCCCACAAAGCCTGAGCCACATGCCATGGACATGACAGGGCACCCTGAGCCTTGGGGCCCCAGAGCTGAGATGTCCCACTTGGGCTCCAGCCTCCTTGCCCTGTGCCTGGCTGCTCCCCACATGCCCCCACTGTGTCCCCACCCTCTGCAAAAGCTACAGGGACAGCCCCGAGCTGGATCTTCACAGGGACTGTGCTCCTGCAAATGCAGTGCCAGGCAGGAAGGCAGCCTGCTATTTCAAGTGACCCAGTGACAAATCACTGGTTATTACAGGGCAGCCCAATGCCAGCAGTGCACTGCAGGCACAGGATCCTGGGCCGGATGAGAATACAGCAAGCAAGGAGCTCAAAAGCATCGTGGCCAGAATCTGAGATGCAGAATCTGATGATGGACTGCAGCCCTTCCAATGAGATGAACAATGCCAGCAGCATTAATGAAATGCAAGTACATAACTCATGGCACAGAGCACTAGAAGTATTGAACTGAGAAAGGGAAACATTTCCACAGCCATGAAGGGCTACAAATAAAACTGGGATTTATAGCAAACAGCTTCTAGTGCAGAAGCTCCTTGATGGTATTTCCACGTGAAGAGCAATGACTGGTGTCACATATCGGGTAACTGCAGACAGTAAAACAGCTTCTCTTCCTCTTCTGCAACTCTGAGGTCATGGGCTGGTCCCTTTGCTTTTCTGATAAAGCTTCCAAAATCTTAGCAGGAATCCCCTTCCCAAATACAAGCTCATTGCTCAGATCTAACCTCACTGGAAGTCTACTCTGACTACAATCCATAGAGTACCTCTTAAACACCTCATGTACACGGTTGTTTTGTTCCTCTGTCTGAGTTTATCAGTGGAAATACCAATTTTGTTTAGATACATTCATTGCTGGAATCTGTGCAACTACAGCAAGGGTCACAGAAGCATGCTGGTATCTAGACATAATCTTAGACACTGAGGATCAATACATGTATCTGGTTCTCATCAAGCCCATCTCCCTTTCCTTAAAATTGGTGTATGAGATGGAGAAGCCAGGAACACAACAGCTGCAGTGCTGTTGCTTACAGCTCTGAGAGATGCTCTTGCCTGGGAAGAACAGCAATGGATTTCTGCAGTATCTCAGACACTGAAGTGCTTTCTGTTGGTCAGATTCTGTAAGTAAAATATGTTCTATGGGGAAAGTTATTTCAAAACAATGCAGCAACTTGTGAATTAGGAAAAAGAAAACCCCAGCAAATGTAAATGTCCCACCCTTCTCAGTAGAAAACCTAGCTGCTGCAGTTCATAATTTCTGAAACTCTTCTATTAGTCTTCGCACTGCTGCAGACATCTCTGTTTGTATCAAGGCCCTATTTTATATATTCACATTCATATAAATGTGAAGAGACATCAAGTCATGTTAGGGAAGAAAACCCACAAAAGTTACAAGTAGGAGTACAAAAATATTAGTGACAGAACAGAAACTGCAAGGACTACTGTAGAACTGCCTTGGTTCATCAATATTACCTTTACATTCCTCATTTTGTAAATTGTATTTGTAATTGTAATTTTACATTTGAATTGTAATTTTACGTGGTGTGTGTTACAATGTGATATTTTATTATTCCAAGGTTACAGAATTCCTGATTCCAGAATTCAGCATCCCATCACATAAAATAACCATGTTCTAAAATAAAAATCTCTTCCTGATGTTCCTGTGGCTGTAAGTCTACACTTACTTCCTTCACATCAAGCTTTGCAGAACAATTGCTGCAATTTTCTCAGTGAAGAAACAGAAAACAAAGAATTAGTATCAAACGTTGGGAGATCAATTTTCACAGACCCCATTGCTTGATAATTTAAATGCTAAGTACTGCAGCCAATTAGTCTAGACTGAAGTATTTGATGGGGGCAAAATTTAGGTTAACAAATACTGCATAATATTATCTGAATAATATAGAGCAGACTTCCTACAAAGATGAATTTTGAATCTGCCCATTATATGAAACAGGTGCAAAGAGTGCGTGGGAGAGGTGAATTCATCCCTCCTCTAAATGGCAGTATAAAATAAAATTAGGATATAAAATTTGGGGGTGTCTCACAGGGCAGTTTTTAATTATATACTTAGCAGCATCTTTGCATATAATCATTACCTCAGCCTCCTCGTTTGCATGTATATATTCTTTTGTGCCATGATCAAAGAACAAAGGTTAAATCCTTCTGAAACTCTATTCAAGCAGTGAAAATTGAAAACAGCTATTTTGAGGCTTTGAGCTTTTTTTTGTGTTTTCCAACTGTCTGTATAATCTGCTTAAAATTCTGTTTCCTTGTTAAACCATGTATTCATAGTGTGATATTGCAGAGCACAGGTGAACCAGCAGAGCTTTAAGGAGGACCCTTTCAATGGTCCTCCCATGGAAGAGGGAGAAACAAAATGAGGTCTCCAGCTGGGACACTGGGGCTGGCTGCTGGAGGACTTCCACTAGATCTTCACCCCTCCCACTTTTCTCCTGCACCCAGCTTTGGTTTGCATGAAGGGTTTGGTATGGAAACACTGGAATTGCTGTCCAGTCCTTTGTTGTCATGCTTGTGGCACACAAATGAAGCCCCTTCTCTGTCCTGAGTGCTGGATACACATCCAGCCTTGGCAGCTGGGCAGGATGGGCATGATGGAGAGGCAGAGCCATCCTGGTGTCAGTGAGGAATGATGAGACTGGGGCTGCTGGGGCCATGGGCTGCTTTCTGTCACTTCCCTCCTAAAAAATATCTGGCTTGTGAGATTTTCTTCCTCCTCTACTGCCACCTGTATGAACATCAAGCTGTGTGTTATGGCCATCAGTATTCCTGGCTACTCTAAGGAAGTCCTCAGTACCCAGTTAGAATTCCTGGCTTGTGTTTGGGCTAGGCTAATATTAAAAATAACCCAAGTACTGCAAACTTCTTTCTAAATTGAAGCTGGCAGGACCTGAGCAAGGGTGGAAAGCTTTAGAATAAGACAAGGGAAGATGAACTACTGAGTAAATGCAAGGCACATGGCATGGAAACAGCTCAGCAATTTGTCATTTTAACAAAACCTGGACAGATGCATTTCTGTTACACATGCAGCTCATCCTTGTGTCACATCACCAAAATCAAGAGAATATTGACATAGAGGGTGTCAACACACAAATACCACATTCACACAGTCACAGAACCAAGAAGTATTTCAAGGTTCCTCCAGCACCAGATCCCTAAATTCACCTGCCATCCCAACCTATCAAACTGACTCAAATGCTCACTGTTGGAGAAAACCTCTTCCTTCTTCCAATCCCAGGTTCCTGAAACAACAGCCCCTGAAGGCTAGATGAGATTCTCTTTCTGGGTTAATAACCACCTTTTAGTAAAGAAAATTTTTAACAGTTTAAGCTGTTACTTTGCAGCCCTACAAAAACAAAAAGATACCAGATAGAGCTCTTCCCAACAACCTTCCGATGATCTGAAATCACGGAATAAACTTCCTTTCTATCCCAGGCACACAACCTTTAATATCAGTTACAAACAGCACATCAGCAGGGTATTCTCCAGGACTGGGAAGTTGCATCAACTATTTCTATTGCACCACGATCCATTACAGAGAGGATGGCCAAGTTCAGCCTTTCTCAACAGACCCATGCTCAGGTCTGCCACAAGGTGTATTTGAAATTTCAGTTACCAAAGGGCTATTTGGATTTTCACTGATAATTAACTGCTTTCCATTATGTCCACATAGAAAGATACATAATGGGTGGATTGACTGGAAAATACTACATTTTAAAAAAGGTTTTGGATAGTAAAAGGCTCTAGAGAGCTCTTCACCGGACACATTTTATCCTTTTACACCGGCAGTCCTTTAGATAGATTCATTTTGTCCAAGTTTAGTCTACTGAAGATTTTCTGGGGATAAAGTGAAGATGACTCAAGAGCAACACTCAGCTGCACTGTCCAGGTTCAGCCTCTTCCAACAGCCTTCCTTTAGATGAGTTGGAGATCAGGAATGAGCAGCAGAGAAGGAAGCCCAGCAGGATGTGGAACAACAGGTGAGGCTCTCTGGCTACAATGCTCAAAATTAATAGCTTCTTGGAGAGAAAGAAGAATTTGAACATCCTATTTCTGTCATGCAGTGCCAAGGCAGAGATTGATTTTGGATGGATATGTTAGAGCATTTCTTTTTACTCCACCAACTCAGTCCTTCTTTCAAGAAATGCTTCCACCATATGGTAGAAAGAGCCATAAAATCACAGAAAATTTCATCTGGATATTTAGTCAACTGCTGTTTCCAGAAATGGTGGCATCCTCAGTCACATAGGAAAAAGGCAGTAAAAGTAGGGCTTCACCTTCAAGTCAAAAGGCCCTCTGGCATTCTGAACTCTTCAGAAGACTGGCTGAAACTAGGTTAAAATCTTCAATTAAAAAAAGTCAATTCACTGAATATATATTCAGGACTATGATGTTAAAGAACACCCATTTGCTGCATTTGACCCTTTCCATCTAAATATCAAAGGTCTGATTTTTATTATTTTAATTGTTGTGTCCACACACAGACACAACTCTCCTCCTGAAGGAGGGCTCAGGGATATCTGAAAAACAAACTAGCAAAGGAAGAGCCTATAAACTAGAACAATGTGAAAGAAATTATCCAAAGGGCAGCATGCCATGCACTCCACACTACTGGAGTACTACTGTCACTGTAAATTTTCCCTCATTTTCCCCCTAAGAGCCATCAGTATGTCTTGATGACTACAAAGGCACACAGGCATGTGTCTCCTGCCTTCCAACACCTTCCCAACATTTCAAGTTTCCTACACAGCACCTGTCTGAAGTTCACTGCATCACTCCTCCTTCCTTCAGCACCTGCCTCCTACATTCAGAGGAGAAGCAGCTCAGCTACAGTGCACTGCAGCACACAAATTTTATACAAAAAATAATTTTACATTAAATTACTGTTGGAGACATAGAAAAAGAGAGAATAAAGCCAAAGGAGCCAACATTCTAGGAAGGCAGAAGTGTACAAAATATACTCTAAGTATACACCCCTTCATATTAAAACCCTCAATTTAAACCCCTTCATAAAGCAAATAAACAAAGAAAAATTCAAAGTGATACAATGCAGTGTAATTCAAATCTACTGTTGCAAACACTAAAAAAATCAGCAAATTAAGTAGATGCCTCACATGGCTCTTTCACTATACTGTGCATAGAGAGCAACTTGGAAAAAGATACTAAAAATTTGCATGTTTTCCCCCTCATGATGGCAAAATTTTAGTCTGATGATCTTCTATAATTTCAGAAAAAAACATGTGCCATAAAATGAATAGTAAGAGGAAACTAATTAGAGTTTGCACCTATGCAGAAAACACAATTCAATCTCCTAAATAATTAAAAGCATTACTGTGCATCAGCTTTTCTTATCGCTATCAAAAAAAATCAGTTTATATTGCAGCTGAGATTAATATTTTTAGTATCTGAATGGAAACAAATGTCTATTAAAGCTGTGTGATGGCCTACAGCTTTATAAATAACCACATCCCCTCTCTGCCAGTTGCAGTGATGACTACAGACGCAGCATGCTAAGTTATTCTATCACAAGTCACACGCTCATGGGAGCACTGCAAAGTGAACATCAAGGTTAAACAGTTAGCAGGGATTTCTAAGAGGGAAGATGGCTGTGTGACCTTGGAGCTCTGACAGGCTCCAACCCAGGGAAACAAGGTATGGAAGGAATCAGATGTTACCCATGTTCCTCACAGGAGCATTGTTTTTAATTAGATACAAAACATTTCGTGTCCGAAAGGCCAACTAGGAAAGTCAAGAGTTCACAGCAAACTGTGTGCTGTTTCCAAAAGTCCCCCACATTAACTTGCTACAGGATAGGTGCTTTACCCCCAAATTCAGTGCTTGTGCTCATCTGATATAGAAAACTCTCCTGCACTGAATCCCTAATGGAAGCAGCTTTGAAAAAGACCCACAGCACCTATTTTCACTAGAAGGTGTGCAGTGCTTTGCAGTACTTCCCAAAAACCTAGCCCCATTCTCATGAATGGTTTCCCAATGTGAGCTGATTAATATTACAGCTAACAGCACTGCCCCAAACTTCGCCTGGAATTTCCTCCCTCCAACTGTTGCACTAAAGATGCATTTTCACAATCCAGGCACGAAGGTGACTCCTGCCAAGCAGAGGAAGGGACTGGAGCTTGACAGGGTGCCTGCTCCCCTTGGCTCATTCAGGGGCCAGAAAAGCAACTCAGCGAGGCTGCGTCTCACAGAGAGCTGAAGGAAAGAGGCCAGGAAACTTCATGCTGGGATTTTTCCCAGGTTTAACTCTGTATATTCATCCACAGCCTCCCATGGGCCAAAGCAAAGCTGAGACTGTCTGGTGTGGCTGCAGACCTGGTAGCAGGCACAGCCCTATGTCCTGTCCCAGTCCTTTTCTCCTGGCAGATCCCAACTGTCCTTCCCTCCTACCTCATCCACAGCATCCCAACACTTGCTTTGAGCAGCTTAAGTACTCCCTCCCATACCTCTTGAGAGGCTTAAAAACTTGGCAAAAATTAGGGTATGCTTTCACAGAAAAAGATTTTTAAAAGGTTAACCCTGTTATGGGTTACTGATATGTAAAAAAAGCATGGGTTTAATGGGTAAAAAGAAATTCCACCTTGTTCTTTATTTCAGAAACAGCCTGAACAGTTCTGGAGGCACTTTTCACACTGGAAGCAGTTCCAATGGAAATCTTGGTGTAGCCAAAATGAAAGGAAGCTCCGCTACAACTTCCAATGATATTTCCATTCGTTTTATTACCCCTATCTCTACTTAACACAACGCCCTTAAAAATTATTAAAAGCAGTAAAATGTCTCTTTTTTTCCTTCCTTTCCTGTGTCTAAGGAAGAATACAACATTAACCAAACCAATTTCTTTAACTGAAATTACACTTTGGACATCTCATTATAATTTGACAACCACTTGGTTTGCTTTCCAATCAACACCCTCTGCATTTCTAACTACATGTAACACAACGTGGCTGAGCATGACCTGTGCTTACATTTTCTAAGCCCAACTCACTCTGCTTTCTGAACTGTTAAAAATTAGAACTGCTAAGAAAAAAAAAGGCTACTATTTGTTTCTAAATTATTATCAGAAGAAGGCAAGTTTCAGATCACTCCAACCTTAATAACTACTGCCAGAGTTATTTCTACCCATTAGGAGTTGTCAGCAGATTGGTTTCACTTAATGGGCAGCCAAACTCAGCTTCACTGAACAGCATTACCCTGAGAAAAGAAGAGTTTGCAAAAACCTTCATGTGGAGCAAATGAACAGGATGCATGCAGTAACATGTACTTCAAAAATGAAATGCAATCTGCTCATAAAACTGTGGTATATAGTTTTGTTCTCCTACTTTTTCAGCAATTCTTGTTGTCTAGCTGTGTATTCCAATTGGCAAAAACAATACAACCAATATCCTGAGATAGCAGAATTTTGCATGAAATTTATAAATAACAATACATTGAAAAATAACTTGATTTTTATTCTTTTAAGTATAGCTCCAACTCTTTTTCTAAGGAGACGACGAGTTTGACATACTAAATCATAATAAGACATGGAGAAAAACAGCTTTTCAAAAATAATCAAACTATCCCAAGCTGCTTCCCTACCTGCTGGGCTATTTGTTTCATAACCAGAGCAGAACAAAGGGTTATATAGTCTGAACAACAAGCTACAACATTTATAATTCAGTTCATTTCTCTTATCCTGACAGAAACCTACTGGGAAATGTATGGTGACTTTTTTTTCCCTAATTAATTCCAAAATTGAATTGAAATTAGAGGAGGAGAAAGATTAGGTGAGCTGTAGCAGAGGTACCCCTACCCTTCACATTCATCCTGGGATGCCTTGCTAGGAGAAATCTGCCCAGACCTCATACAGAGATGTGAATGCTCTGCACTTGACTGGAGACTGAAGCTCTAATTAGGTACCTGTGGCAGAGCAAGGAGTCTCCCTCTCCCTCTCTCCTTGGTGATGCCCAGGGCCAGAGAGCAGCCAGAGACAGCCATTGCAGCACATCTCTGCAAAGGGCTCTCTTGGCAGCCTCAGTAGTTGCTATTTGCCCTTTGTATTTTTAATGTGGAGTGTGCATGTCCATGTGTGTTTGTATTTTCCTTCTGTTATAAACTGGTTTTAACACATGAACAAAGCCTGGGGTGAAGTGATGGGAAAGGTTTCGAGGAGGATGCTTTTGAAGAATGGGGTTTGATAGCTGGATCTCTGAACATCTGTTATTTGTATATGCTCTCATTTACATTAAAGAGGAAACACAAGAGTAACACAGCAATTCATGGATACAGGAGCAGTGTCCACAAGCAGATGGGGATGTCTGTCCTGCTTTATTTGGGGATTAGAAGCTTGCTCAGAAGCAAAGAGCCTTAGTCCCCTCCTCATGCTTCATGTACGCCATTCCTTTACAGAAACAGTGTCTGCAGATAAACACTGGCTGCCAAAAATGTGACAAATTCAAACAGACAAGCTCTCATAATTACCAGAGAAATCTGTATACAAAGGAGGAAAGGGAACTATGCTCCATGGAAAAAAAAAAAAAAGCCCAAACATCATATATGAAAACAAGACAAAGGGAGCTATTGTTGAAATGAGCCTTGCGAGTTCCCAAAACATTTGATTTTCTTTTTCCCCTTAGGCTTTAAGAGAAAGTGAATACCTTTTTTTTTTTCTTGTAAAAATAAAGTCATTCTGTATTTCTTCTATCTGGGAAAGAGAAAATAAAAAATAAGAAAATCAGTCTCTCCACCAACCCTGCCCCATGCAGCACACAGGAGTCTACAGGAAATGTAACTTCCCATCTGAAAATACCTGAATTCAGAAGAAACAGTATCATAAAACTACTAAAGGCATGGAGTTGTCCTACACTAAGCCCTACTCAGCAGTACAAATTTAATAACCACCTCACTGCCTCAGAATTAACATCCAATACCTTTTTTTGTTGCAGGCACAGAGCAGCAGAGCAGTGGGTCAGCCTGAAAGGCTTCAGCCCTCATACAGGAGTTACCTTTACCCAAACAACACTGAAAGATTCAACTGGAATATTTTCATCACATTCCTGAACCTCTTCTCATGATTTTGCACTTTGCAGATGGCAGTGCCTCCTGCCCTGCCCCAGCACCCTGCAGCAAATCACCCTCCCAAATGCAAAGGCAGCACCAGCCCCTTCCCCTAACCAGACAGACTCTCCCATCATCCTGGTAACACTCATTATATCACATTCTTATCATCATTAGCTCTCCACTGAAAGCTGATTTGAAAAAAAATGACTTTGTCATCTCATGATTCCACTGTAAATCATTAACAAGAACTCACTTATTTTCTGACCTCATCCAACTTTACCCTTTTTTTTTTAATAATTCCTTTTGTTTTTAATTACTCCTTGAAGTAACTCTGAATCTAACAGCTTCCATGTAGTATCTATGTGAACAGCAGAAAATAGCATGGCCATTTTTTCTCTAGTGAAGTTCTCTATTTTATCTCAGGTTTGTACGTAGGATTTCCAAGAGAATCCCGCTCTGCTCAACAGATAACTTACAGCATTTACAGGCCATTCTGTTATGGGTAATGTACTTACCACACCACTTCAAAACCATGCCAGTATGTCAAAAATGCAGTGCTACTACTTGGAGACTATTTAATAATGCATTCAGTGTGGCATTTACATTCTCTGAAAAAATCCCTTCGCCCAGGATTTTTCTCCAGGAAAGCTGAGAAGCCTCAGAGAAAAGGAAAACAGTTCTCATCTCATTTGCTTCTCCTGTGTTGTGCTTGTCTGGAATGTGTTTGGAGATTGTTTCATCCCATTCTGCTGTGAGTTGTTTTCACTCATTGGTCAATTGGGGCCAAGCTGTGTGAGGACTCTGGAAAGAGTCACAAGTTTTCATTATTATCTTTTTAGCATTCCTTAAATATCCTTTCTGTATCCTACAGTATAATATAGTATAGTATTCTTTAATATAATATAGTATAGTAAAGTAATAAATTAGCCTTCTGAGAACATGGAGTCAGATTCATCATTCCTGCAGAGAAAGAAAATCTCATGTAGACACTAAAACATTCATGAAAGAAACTGGACCACAAAAGATGTTCTTGCCACCACCTGGGGAAGTGATGACTGTGGAGCCCAATGCCAGCAGCTTCACCTGCCAGTGAATCCTTCCACAGCCACTGGCTGCCCCCAGCCAGTCAGCCTGGGCCAGCACCACCCAATTAACCACAACCATTTCCTCTTCTCTACACAAATCTCTCCACGGAAATTTGCTCCACTCTAATGCCTGAAACTGATTTTTAACACTACAGATGAGACATACACAGAATGGGTTTATCTTCTCAGGGCCAATCTAATGGTTTCAAGGTGCATTAAGAAAGAGCTAATTCTGACAAAGTAATTCCTTTTATTCCTCTGATTTTCAGAGGGATGCTTTGCTGATATTTCTAACTTGCACACTTCTTTTCTAACTCACTTCAAAAATGGATAATCAATCACAAAAATCACTCTGTTCAGAATCTGTGATGTTGGGATGCCCAAGAGACAGGTGGGTTGGCATGCTCCTGATTAGAACAGTGACACACCAATTTGCAAGGTCTACAAAATTTGGAAATCTTTCGACTGACATATATTGCACAAGAATAGAAATTTTCTTTACACTGATTTACTCATATATTGCTCAGGATCTGCAACTTGCCCTCAAAATGGCCAATGTCATGAATTGGTATGGATTATTGTTAGCCTTCACACTTGTAGACTGAACAAAAAGACTGTATTTTTCTCAGAGCATAAATTAACAGCACTAAATATGATGTTTTGGAACATTCACACAAAAACATCAGAAGTTGATTCTACTTTTAATACTGGATGGGTATTTACTAAGTTGCTTTTTATAATATTTTGGCACTTATCTGGCAGAAATTTGAGATTAAATTCATAATATTGAGGTAACAATGTTTTCTGTGAAATATAAAATAATCTGGCACCTTCTTCTCGCCACCATATGAAAAATAATCAACAACAATCTCTCCTACATATATATTATATTACTCTCTGGATTAAATATAACTGTTTGAATTTTTTCGCTTTTCTAATGTAACGCAAAACAAACAGAAAACCACAAAAACCTAAATCAAGAAATCTGTTTAATATTGCCAGCTTAACAAAGTTTGCATGTACTATCAATTACTCTTTCTAGCCCCACAGTCACATATTAAAAAAATCTTTAGGACACGCTGCAAAGGAGAAGTACAAGAAATGCACAACTGCAAAATGCAAAGAGAGTAACCTCCAAGGCAGGAAACCAAACTTCCAGGACAATCTTGTTCTGATGGTTTTCAGTTCTGCAGAGCTTTCTATTTTTCTCTTCTTCAATTTAGCCCTGGGAAACTGTTGTGGGAGGTATTATCTATTTGATGGGGATTTTTTTCCTCCAGATTGTAGCCAAAAATAGATAGGGAAAAAAAAAAGAGAAAGAAAATCTCATGTAAATAGCCTCAGAAGATGTGATTTACAAAAGAAGAAACCTGCCAGCCACAGATTAAACCACACTATATTTGTTCTGAGACAGAATTAAAATGAATGGCATCATTAACTGCATCTGCTAAGAAGTCATCCCCCTTCTGTGCAGAATGAGTTTCTGCTGAGGAAGATTCCTTGCCCACATCTCATCCCCAGACTGTGTGGGATAGAAACACACACTGGCTGTGGTCTCCTGTTTCAGACAACTGAAGGTGACAGAAGACAAAGAGAGGAACATACTAAAATGGGTTCACCACAAGAAGGGGATTGTACAACCTTAGATATAATTTACACAGTCAGTGGAGAGGGATAAAAAGAGGAATGAAGGCATTCAGCAAATGACATACACACACAAATAAAAATGAGGAAAAGCTCACCACTTCAAAACCCAATGATAAACAATATTATTCCATTACATTATAGTGTCAGAACTGTCAAGCAAGTCTGTAGTTATTAATAAGTTATGTAATTGTTTAGACTGAAATGCAACACAGCAATAGCTAAAATACTTTGCAGATGGTGAACAAGACTATTAAGTCTGCTCGTGATTCTATGTTTGCTTTTAGACACCCTGACCATGTGTCTAAAAGCAAACAGAACAGGTTTTTTATTTGACTTATTCTTAAAAATGGATACCATAAAAACCAAGTACAGCAAATGGAACATGAATGTGATCCCAAGTTACTGGGCAGAGGTGCTGGGTAGGGTTTGCCTCTATCTGTTTCAATTACTCATCAACCACATAAATAGTGCCTAATATTTTTCCACTTTCAGGGTTGTACATGACAATTTCTGAGTTGGAAAACCATGGAGGTATCTTTGTCTAAACCACGACACCACAACAGGCTGTGTTCTGCACCCACCCTATGTCTGTGGGATAATAAAGTCAAACAAATTTTAAAAAAGAATCTTTGACACAAAAGGAAGAATTATTTTCAACTTTAAATTTGAAGTTTCAGTTGAAAAACTATGGTCAGACAGAAGGACAAAGTGCATTTCTTTCCAGACTACAAAGTACCACACAAACTACTGAACATCTGCTTCACAAGCAGCAGAACAGAGCTGTGTCCCAGCCAATGCATGACTTATGCAAACTCTCCCTGATGTTACATAGCAATAGCTTATTCAATCTCCTCTTTAAATCCAGAAAGCTTGTCAGCAATCAAGGGGTTAAATCCCTCTTCTCATCTTCCTCCTCTCCTCAGCTTCCCACACAAGACTGAACCTATTTCATAAATGAGAGCTGTCCTCCTACATAAGATTCATATTAATAAAATCACTCTTGGAGGATCACAGGCTCCATCTATGCCAGCACATTCAGCAGTGCCAGGCAGTGCTCCTGGGAGAGGGACCCTGATGCTCTGCACTCTCACCTGGCAGCACCTGGCCCCAAACCAAGCAGGGCTCCCCCGAACCATTCTCTGTGACCAGCCTGGTTTGGAGTGTGAGGCTCAGCAGTGCTGCCAGGGCTCTGCTGTGCCAGCTGTGCCAGCTGCCAGGCAGCCACAGCCTTCTCATGCACTGACAAATCCCAGCACCTTGCAGGGTGTGCAGCCTTGGAGCTCCTGCTGCTTTACATTCAGGTGTCTGTGCCAGTCCCATGTGCAGCCCTTGGACAGCAGAACCAGCTCCATGGCATGTGATACCCGCAAGTTCTCCTCTGACTGTGGATGCTGTCAGCATCACCAGCAGAGACAATGCACCACAACACTGGTGAGGGATCTCCTGTGGTCCAGGCAAAAATATCTGTCATCAACTGGGTAGTGTGAAAAACCCAGTGAGTTTAAGTCTGGGGAATGTGCTCTGTTTGTATTAGTTAGCATACAAATCTGAGTGATACTGAAACAAACCATTCTTTAAAATGAACTTTATGAGTGCAGAGCACAGGCTCTAGACACACAGTGCCTTCCACAGCTGCACTGAGCTGGGGACAGTACTTCAGCAAGGGCATTCAAAACTGCCTACTGTAACTCTTTAAACTGACAAATCAAGATCTTTTCTTGCACCCAAAAATAACTTTGCCATACAGAGGAGAGATCAAACAAATGCTACTGGATTTGATTCTATTGCTTCAATAAAATACAAATGTTAAGAGGGCAGAACAAGTGATCTGAGGACATTATTATCCTCACCAGTCAATTCTCCATGTTATGGAACTCACAGATTCAAACCTGTCTCACTCCTAGGTCTGTCACACATCCCCTGTGGTCAGAGGTGTCTGCAAAAGCTGGCAACAGAGAAGCTTCCACTAAGATTGGTTTTAACTAACTTCTGCCATCACTTTCCTTAGCACCCGGAGTGAAGGATAGAGGAGGAAGGGACACACACAGAGGGATCTCTGGTAGAGCAGATGAAGGTGCACAGTCCATGTTCAGCCCTCCCTTTGGATCTGAGCACCACCAGTGGTACCACAGACAGTCAGGAAACAACCAGCACTTCAGCACTGCCAGTGGTGTAACTGGGCAGGCTCAGGCTGCAGGACAAACACTGAGCTATTCTGGGCTCTGACACATGAGATGCAGAAGTTGAAGGTGTTACTGCCAAGTCTTTGGTTTCCCAAAGCCTTTGTTCAGCCCTTCTGCTGGAGGTGGCAGAACCAACGTGGTGTGTGCCCCAGCTGAGGGCACCACCACCTCCAGCTGTCCCTGTGAATCCCATCCTCTGTAATTACAGTCAGTGATGAAGATGCAGCTCTCAAGACACAGAGGGCAATTCATTACCAGAATCTACATTGCTGGTTTTAAGTATCAAATTAAACATGCATTAAGAAAAGGCAGCACTATGTTATATATTTTTGGATCAGAACACTCAATCAAGTACATGTAGAATACAAGAGCATTAGGTAAAAGCAACAATAATTTGAAAAAATTTGATCTAAAAATCAAACTGCAAGAGAAATGGAGTTTTCTTTTTCCAGATGACTGGTATAACACGAAGTGACTTAACTCATCTGACAAGATGGATTACAGCTGGCCCCTTATCTCTTGGCCTGCTTAGTAACATGAAAGGAAAAGAAAAACAATGCATTAATTGATGGTGGAGAACGTTTTTCTTCCTAATGGTTTCCAGCCAGAATTTTTGAGCCTGAGCCATTTCCCAAATAATGGCTAGCATTTGTGTACACATTACTTTCTTTCATGTGACAAGGAGATGTAATTTTTCTTTGAAAACACACTCATTAAGGAAGTAAACCCCTTCCCCCCCCCAGAAGCCTTTGCACCCCATTCATAAGTGTGACACAGTATAATCACTTTAAAAGTCTGGAGGAACCACAGATCCTTTGAAAACTCCCACAGCAGAGACACAGCCATGTGCCTACTCTCCAATGCCCTCTATTAGATCATACCTACCCAGTATTTTAAGGTTATTTGCAAGGCAACAACCATCAGAGATCTCAATCAGGTTGAGAGTTATTCTAGGAAACACATTTTAAAAAAATTCAAAGAAACCAATGATTACCACAAATAATTAAAAGGAGCAGGCATCGTTAATACAGTCAAAATATTACATAGGTTGATTACACGCTCAGAAGTCACTTGGAACTATTTATTTTCTCTGATAAATGCTTTTCAGCTTGGTTTCACAAAGCCCTTTCCAGAAAAGGAAGTGCACAAAGGAAGCTGCAGATGATTGTGCTGTACTTCTCACCAGATCTGAGCGTGAGCGGCTGTAACGCAGCGCGGCCAGGTGAGCAGCAGTGCACCCGAAATTCCCTTCTCTACCACCAACATGTGAATCGTTAGAAGACAAACTCAACTGCAAAAAGGTTCAGTGGAAATCTCCAGCCACTGTATGCTGTGTCTACCAGAGGCAGAAAACAAATACCTAAGGAAAAGACAGATCAAGACAGTGCATCCTGTAAGTTTGTGCCACCCTGCCAGCGAGGCCTTGGGTTAAATAAATGCATCTGTGCTTGAGCCTCGTTTTTCTTGCCCTCCATTGAGCTGTGGCTCAGACCACAGACAGCAAGGTATCTCTCCAACATAGGGGCCTGAGCTGTTGCCAGAACAGAGACCATTTAGCACATTACCAGAAGAAATTGGGATATTTCTTCTATTACAGCAAGAACTGCTTGGTCTCCCTGCTTGGGCTGCACCCCAGGAGAGGCTTAGTTAAAAGAAATGGCAACTGCAGCAAAGTTCCCTGCCTGAGACTAAAGCTGAAGCTCAGTTTTACAAGAAAACAGATGCATTATGAATGTGCAGGCATGCAAAATTAATTTAAACCCACCCCGCAAATAGGGAGCTGAAAGATGCTCCTGTGTGGAAGCAATCCCAGCAATGCTGCCATGCAAGCACTGCTACCTGACTGGGCAGAGTGGGATGTTGAACATCCGCCACTGAGAGCAAAGCCAAGGCTAATGCTGCATCAATTCCTATTGTTTTATTTATAACCCCTGTGCTGAGATGTGTAGTAGCTATGTGGGGCAAGGTACACTTCCCCACTCTCTCTCACTGATGGATCAGTGGAAAGCTGGTGCAGCAGATTTCAGTGATTAGCTACAATTAGCACATAAGGCTGCTGACCACTCCTAAGAATGCAGCCACCAACTCTTCCCTCATGTATGATCACAAATTGAGGATCCAAAAAAGGCCAGTCCTCTGCTGTGGTGGATCTCACAAGATCTTACAGATCTCTGTAATTTGGGAAGGCTTCAGAGAATGCTGTATTTTTCAGGTGATGGCAAGGTATCTAACAAACACACTTATTCCTGTCAGCAGCTCTCTGAAACATTTAAAAGTTCATTCTAAGAGTAATAAATATATTTCATAACCATCCCAAGGGAGTTTTTCCTCATCAGTGAAGCTACTGTACTTGGCAAGGAAGCGGTGTGACATTTTTTCCCCAAAGGCTTTGGAGTGATAAATGATAGCTAAAATGAATTTTTCTATTATGCTTAAAGCCTTTGCAGAACAGGCTTTAAGAAGAAAGGTTTGGATTAAAAAGTCTAAAATTTAAAAATCTGGAAATGTAAATGTTAGAGTATTTGAAACACAGACACAACTGATACACAGAGATTAAACTAAGGCAAACTCCCAGACAATTCTTGGGTATGAAACAACTGAGGGATTGGAGATATCTCTTACTGCCTTCCACACAATAAACTTCCTCTGAAAATGCACCATGAACTAAACTACCCTTATTAAAACATTATGACATTTCATTGATATTGAGCTGCATTCAGATATTAAAATAGTTCAAGTATCTTTCAGCATCCACTAGAAATATGTTTGTTCTTGAGTGAGCTCCCTTGAAGTACACATAGAAAGAGTAGCAGTAAAATTATCAGCCTGAGGGCTCGACATTTTTAGAATTTAGAAATAAAAAGTTAACACCCAAAATCTTAAGTTTAGGTCACCAAATTATGAAGTTTTTTAAAAAGTCAAATTGGATTATTTCTCTTGTGGTTTTGAACTGCAAGCTATATATGTGACTCACATTTTCAAAAGTTTTAATGCAAAAATAATTTTATTTTGGTTTTAATGGAATCACATGCAATCTCACAGGTTTACCAGACTGGCTGCGTATTAAGAAAAATGTTCCAAAACTTCACAGATAACTCTTCTTGACAGCTTAGTGTGGAATTTAGTTATATTCAGAAACTGCATTGACCCATGACTACCTTATTGAGATGGCACTATTTACATGTCTCAAGTTCCTGTGAAAATGCCTGACCACTGTGGCCACTCAGACTAAATTCAGTTCTGGATCTGGAGTCTCACATTGGCTGAGAGGGTGAAGTCCTGGCTGCACACTGCAGATGCCTGTCAGTCCTTCCAAAGGGGCACAGCAGCTTGTGACAGCACCCAGCGTGAGGAAATGTGTGAGATTCACCAGCAGGTCTGAAGCTGAGAATCAGGACTAAAGAGCAATATAGGAATTAATCTTTTCAAAACCTCCTCAGTGAAATAACAATATATAGGGTGGTTAATAACATGGGGAAAATGTACTTCTAAGAAACTTAATATATCATATTTTTTAAGCCTACACAACAAATTTACAAGAGGCAAGAACTTGAACTTTATCACTGTAGTCACCTGAGCATCCTGAGCTGCAAATGGAGAATCAAACAGTTGTCAAAAGACCACTACTTTTAAAAAATGACACATCAGCTAAACAGTATTGCATAATTACAGACAAAGCAATGTACTGTCATGCTTTTTATCCCACTTGGGTAATATTAGAATAAGAAGTCAGTGTTGTTAATATCCATTTGGATTCATTTCCCGGGTATCCCACTCCCATTCCTATGAAAACTCAGTAATTGAAAATAACTGAAGTCAAATGTTCTGTTTTCTAACCTGTAAATGTCTGTCACACTGAAAGACATTTCCACAGGTGATGAATGAGGCAGGGGAGCAGTTTATCACACACACAGCATTTCACCACCTGGCCACTGGTTCCAGTCCAGAATGAAATTGATAGTCCATGTTAAAAAAAAAAAAAAGACACTAAAACAGCCCAAAGTTTCCAGCAGCTGTTCAGCAGTACTTATTACATTCCCTGGTAACAGTAAACTATTTGTACAATCTCTCCATACAAAATGTGGCATTAAAATAAAACCTTGGCCAAAATTACTGACATTTCAGTCCAGACATTATTCACATGCCTGAAGTCTCCTGTCTTGGAGAATGACGACCAAGATGTGTTTCTTCCCAAATGTCCACAATTTTATAGTAGATACTGCTGAACTCCAGCAACATCCAGACTGTGACTCTGGGCTGCCTCCTTCTATCAGTTATAATCTGTATTTTCACATGATACTGATCACAAGGGTCCAATGCACACAGTCAACAACAGACTGCATTCATCTACAGGCAGACATATGTGTCGAGTCCCACAGACTCCTTTTGGGGGAAAATCTTTATAGAACTGAACACCCAATGTCAGGCTGCTACTGACCTGGCTCTCCAGAGGCTCCACTTGGCTGCCAGCTGACCCCATCCCTGCTCCCCACTACTGCCTGCCTGGACCAGCACAGCAGTGATAATGGTTCCAGGCAGGTTCTGGAACCACCAGCACAGCAGAGATAATGGTTCCAGGCAGGTTCAGTGACAATGGTTCCAGGCACTTCCAGCCAGAGCCCAACTACCAATGAACGTTCCTAAGCGCTGGGTCATCTTATACAAAGCACAGAATGGGAAATGCGCTTTATTCAAAGTCTGGTGTTTCTGAGAGTGTTCTGAAAAGCACCTGAACATGCCCAGGTAAGCAGGAGTACAGCCCATAAATTTCTGTCAATGCTGTGCTTACAACAAAAATCAGGAGAAATCTTATTCCAGATCCTCAGAGGCAGATGGAAGTAGCACACACAGAAAATACCTGATACTTGACACTGAATTACTGCAATAATATACATATGGCATATGCAGCTTCAACAATAGTGCCTGAACACTGGTATCCCACAGAAGCATGTTTGGGGACAGGACCACAGGCAGCATTCACATGCACAGCCTCACTTGGCAGCTGTTTTGCTGTTTGCTTGTTTGTTTGTTTTTCTGGGGGGACAGAATGACTAACTCAGCAGTCCCTGCTTGCAGAGTCTCATAACAGGGCTTGGAAGCGTGAACTGCCCATTTAGGTCAAATTTTTTTTTTTTTTTTTTTACCTGGGATCTCAAGGTAACATTTACATGCCCTAAATACCAATTCCTTAGTATACTTTTAGCACAATTAGGTGATCAAGCAGAGTTATAGCCATGTATTTCAGCCAAGCAGCCATTAACTCCTGGGAGCAGCAGCATTAGCAGTTGGGAATTCATTTCAGGAAGCAAGGACAAAACCTTTCTCCTGATCCATTAAAAAACCCATTGGAGAGTGTATACAAAATGAGAAGGACATTAATATTAAATGAATATTAAACCACAATGAGACAAAAAAGATGTGACATAAAAAAGCAGAATTTTCAACCAGAAGAAAAACTTATGGAATGTGAAAGAGAAGAGGGCAAGAAAGATCATCTAGAACTCTTTAGAACCAGAGGCATTTTGAATAGTTACATTTTAACTAAATTAGAAATAACTGGATGAAATTCCATGACCAGTGTCATA
Organism: Geospiza fortis; assembly: GCF_000277835.1. NCBI lineage: Eukaryota > Metazoa > Chordata > Aves > Passeriformes > Thraupidae > Geospiza > Geospiza fortis. The sequence continues at coordinate 333,549 of NW_005054422.1, forward strand.
CAAGAGAGCAGACTAGAGGATCTAAGCTTGCTTTCCTGCTTTAAAATCTAGGACCCTATGAATAGAAAAGGAAAGAAGCTTGATTGGCAGCAATGAAGACATAGCTATACAAAATGTTATTTCAGGCAGAGAAAACATACTGCTAAAAATAGTAAGAAAATATGTCTGACATATGCATGTACATGCTCTGTTCCCTACTACCCACATCAGTACTTACGTACTTAATGTACAATTGGCAGGAAAAACCCAACACCAAAGGATACAGTCCCAAGGGAATTGCTTCACAGGTGCCAATAAACTTGGAAAAATAGGAAAATCCTCAGATATGGTTGGTCTTCAGCCTTGCCCAGAGTACAAATAGCAAGGCCACAGCCCAGCAACTCCTTGGATTACAGAGATATCTGCCTCAGCCACCTCAGCCTTGCTCCACCATGCCCAGGGTGTGCAGGAGTGAGGCACTGCTAAGGGAAGGGCTGGCCCAAGAACAAGTTGTTCCAGCTGCTCACAGCTGCTGGACACTCCCCTGGGATTTGGGGACAGCTGGCACAGGTTGGGCAGCCAGCACTTCTCAATAAACAAAGAAATGTGTGAAGGACAAAATATAGACCAAGATTCCAAACAAAATCATGGTCAGCAGCAATCAGCTTTATTGTGTTACATCAAGCAGAAAGAAGCACTGGAAGCCTTTCTGGAGAGTTTGGACACAAAAACTGCAACACAAGTAAGAACTGTCACTGCTGGATACCTTCAACTCAGTATTTTTATCACACATTAGGAGCAAATTTATCCCAGGAGTTAAAAAGAAATGCTGCATGCAAAGCAATGCTTACAAAGCTGTATTGCTGCTGGCTTTAGTGACAACCACACTCACAGTATTCATACAGTGAGGCATCAGGCTTTTGGGAAAGTGTGCTCCAGCCTCCAGAAAACCTGCTGCTGTAGGGCTGAGACTGAAGAAGCCCCTGAATCCTGAGGAACTGCACACCAAAGGCTGTGCCTAAGTCAATTTGCACAGTACAACTGCAGTGATAGGAAAACAGAACTGTTTACACTCTGATTCCCTCTGAGTAACCCACCTCCTCAAGGAATCTCAGCACCCACTCCTCCTCCCTGAGAGTCCTGCTGATTTCCTACAACAACAGCCAAGTACAAGTCTCTGGGTGTAAGGTTTGCCATAGCCTAGCCTAATGCACTACTTCAGAAATTGCCAAAAATACACAATGAATCCATCACAGTATTTCATTAAATCAAATCTTTAAGATTATCGTTGTGCAGTTCACTGTAGAGCATTTAAAAACCACTTCTACAGAAGGCATTGCCTGCCTGTGCTGTGCCTACACAGATGAATATATGCAAAAGCCTGCAGCTCCTGAAGGTACAGTCATAGGGGAAAAAAAGAAAACGGAACAGAACCAAGAACCAAACTCCCACATATTTGCCTTTTTCAGCTAATCTTGCTAATAATAGCACAATTGTTTCCTTGTAAAGGAATGCAGGGAGGTTTAATTATCAAAGTAAAACTTGATGCTTTTAAGGCTGGGGAAAAAAAATGAAACCACCTTCCTGTATTTCCTATCCTTTAGCATAAGGACTGTACTTAAAAACAGAGATCTCAAATTTAGCATTTGGTGTCACCGGAGATTTTAAAGCTATCACTCCCCTCTTTCCTTCTTCCCAGATCACCCACCATCACACAGCACACCAGCTCCCAAGAAAATAAAGCAGTAATTTCTGGATTGCCAATGTAAATTTTTGTACAGTAAAAGGGGGTGAAGTCAAGAAAGAAGCCTTGACTCTCCAATGTGTGTATTGAAATCAAAGTGCCATTCATAAACAGTTAGTCTCACAGCTTGATCTCCATTCCTTTACTTCCTCCAGCACCCACAGAACTCGTAAAACATCTCGCATTCAGGCTATTTGTTTTGAGTACTTGATGGTGCAACAAAGATGTGGCAACCACAACTTCAGTTTCACATTTGGAGTGTGATGGCCAAAGCTCCAGGACACTCAGCACAGCGACCTGGTGGGGTACTGTTAGTCTGTAATAATCACAGTAAGATCCAAACCACACCAGACTTCAGATAACTCTGAAATAAAATGATAATATAAAGGGTTTTTTTCCCCTTCAGTTCTAGATTCAAAATCATTAAGCCATAAAACCTGTAAAGCTAGGAACTAACATTATCATATACTTGCAAATTCAAGGAAGTAGAGTTCTGAGGTTAAGCTGTATTTAATTTCTGCCCACCTGTCACTAGCTTTGGTGTGATATGTCATCCTGAATAAAAGAAAAAGAGGTACCAGATTTCTGTGTTCTTTCTGTTGAAATTGAAAAAGTCTTTCCCATGTTCTTGAGTACCCCCATCTATTGAAATGCACAAGTAAACCTTAAAATAATTATAACTAACAGCAGTAGTCTCATTTATTTATGATGAATAAAACATGATGGAGAGCTGTCATAAAAAAAAAAGACAGAGATCTAATCTCCTAAGGCACACAAGTGCATTTCCTGTTCATGTCAGTAAGAATAAACAGCCCTGTGCAAAGCCCAATGAATTTACTGGGGCTTAAGTGCCTCTGTCATATGAGAAAAAATTACTTAATATTACATGTTTCATGTACATGAAATGAAGGGGAGGAAAGCAGGAAGATTGAGTAATAGCAGAAAACATGAGAAATAGTCACTAAATTCAAATTCAGATTTATACTCCATTTTTCTAGGTTTTCATGATCAGTGAAAAAAATCAATACTCCTGACCCCACAGGAAAACTGCTTAGAGCAGGGTGTTTCTGCTAAAAAAAATTTTTTCTGAATGACATCTCTAATAATCTGTTTTCAGCACATAGGAAATCCAATGGACTTAAGAGGTTACTTGTATCCTAAATTTTGCGATATTTTATCCAACATTAGCCTATTTGTTTCCACAATGGTTCCGTGTGAAAAGAAGCAACACCACAGACACACAAAACTGCAGGACACACATTAGTAATTCCATGCAATTGCACAACAGCCAATTACCACATTTTGGAAATACAAACAGGTGTTCAGCATGCAGAGTACCTGAATATTCCTTCCACACTGTTCAGCTTTGCTACACCTCAGGTGAAACCTGGCAATCAGCTCTGGGCACTACGCATATCTTAGCACCTCCTAAAGCAGTCTGGAGTTACTTAACAAGGAATGACAGAGGTCCAGAATGTTTCATCTGTGCCCTCCTTAAGGTAAAATCTTTGTAAATCACCCAAATGAGATATTATGCAGCTGATTCAAGACAAGAGCAGGGAACAGACTGGACAATCTCTCTAGGTCAATCCAAACCCTATTTCCTAAGAACATTAGCAGTAAAGTTCCTTTTTTGCAATCCTAAGTGAAATGGCTTTGACCTAAGGACCACAAACCTCAACAAAGCCCATGTTCCATAAATTCCACATCCATTGCAATGCACCAGCCCAAGGATCTCAGCAATACAAGCCCAAGCTGCACAACAAGGAGTTGCCAAAGCCCTGCTTCTCAAAATGAGGAGTTACCATCTTGTGCATGAGATAAAACAGAGAACTTCAAAGACAAATGGTGACAGCTCCAGTAACATTTTAGATCCATCTAAGAAGTGACATGATTGCTGACATCTGAACATCTTCTGACTAGCAGTTCCATTTAAGAAAATGGAAGGAATTATTTTAACATATTCTGGGGGGAGGGAAAACTGAACTATTTTTAAATTCACAGTTAGCAAAGTCCCACTTTATTCATGAAGGTTAGCCAGAGAAAACCAGTCTTATGGTCTCAACAGTGTGCTGATGCTCAGAAAAGCAGATATGAGAAAAACACCTTTTCTTAATAGATATGCTCTACATGTGGCACACAGATTAGCTCTGGCTGCTTTAGAGATTAAAATTACTTTTCTCCTCATTTGCAGCTCTTTGCAATGCAAAATCCAACAGAAACTGGAAGCAGGAACTAGACTGTTTCTGGGTCATACACCATTAGACCTGTTAGTTAAATGCCAGTTGCAAAGCTGCTATTCCTGGTTGGAATGTGTGAGCCACAAAAAACATGGCCTGACATTCAATTTATAGGGCTGGCACTTGGGATCTGGAGACAGGACAAATTTTTCACAGATGATGCATATTTCAGCTAGAAGTCTTTAAAAGGCCCTGAATAAGGAATGCCACGTTCAAGGAACCAGTATTCAGATTTTTGTCACATATTAGGTATTTCTTTAACTCACAGATTTTCACAATCTTATGTTCAACTTGTAGAAAGGAGCAACCAAGAAATCACATGGATCAAAATGCTCTATTTTGATAATAAATCACCAACTGTTAAAATAGGAAACTGAATGCATGACTCTTAAGACACTGGCCTGCAGTACAGAGCTCTCTGAAACTAAAGTGATCTGTTATATGAAAAAAATACTTTACCAGGTAATTAAACTTCTTAGTCTGCACTAGGAAAAAAGAAATTCAGGAAGAAATCAAATCCAGACTGATGTCTGCAGGGATGTTTTCAAATGCATGGTTTCTGTAGAAAATGTACATACTTATTACATTTACAAAGGCCTGTGATTTCCTCAAGGACTTGAAATGTTTAATTATTTTCCCCCTGGTTCTAGTTTCTATTACTTTTGACTGCTTCAAGAGAATAAACAGGTCACTCTGCTCATTGCTTCAGCCATGTGACACTGTAAGACTGACCAAAATTAACAAAACACAAAAGATTTAACGAGGAAGAAAGAACACAGGAACCGACTTTAACTGGGATCACTACATTGTGCAGAACTAAAGGAAAGCTATAATATAGGAAACTGCTTTAGAGGAAAGTACAAAGGAGTCAGGATCTGGCAAACAAATGTGATACACATGTGGTGAGGCAGACTGTCATCCATCTTTCTAGAAGGAGATCTCTTTGTTGTTCTGCTGGGACAGTTTGTGATGTCCAATTTGCAGAGTGTGCAACAAAAAAATTGGTGCAAAAAATAGTGATGTTTTGTAAAACACAAAGAGATTCAGGGACCAGCCCTGAAAACAGGGATGCTCTTGGTTGTCAGGGTAACGTGATCACCCCAGACAACA
>NW_005054422.1:338645-357466 GCF_000277835.1 Geospiza fortis
TGCTTCCCTTTTGTAATTAAACCACAAAGGGATATAGGTAATTGCTGCTAAGGTGGGGATCAGTCTTCTCTCTGTGTTAGGGATCCAAGAAAACCAAGAATCTGGTTGATGCTTAAAACACAGCCTTTGCTGGTGTTACCTATTCAACTTTAAGCCATTAATTAGAAGAATCAACAGTGAACCATAAGGGACAACCCTTCTGTTTAATGTAGCAGTGTCCAGCAAACATGGTAAGATCTAATGACACACAACACTCATGTAGCTTTGCTTTCCTTAGATCAGATGCCCACTGTGTGCTAATAAACAGTTTTCCAGTTTTCTGCAGCCTGGCCTTCTCCATCAAACCAGGCTTCAAATCACCACTCAGCTGCAAACCTACAAATATTCAGATACACAACAGAATAAATGACCAGATGAAGAAGTCTTGTTTGTGAGCCTTGCTGATGATCCCATAAAACAATGTGAAGTCATATGTCTGACAAAATTAAAAATGGGCAAATTTTCAAGGATTTTTATTAATGAGAGTGAATACAGTCCACTGCTCCCACAGTAGCATTACCAATGTGTCCTCACAGATCACTCTTCTACTGCAGTTTATACATTTAGTGTTTTAAATAGACTGTTGTGGTTTTACCAGGCAGGTACCTAAACATCACCCAGCCTCTAACTCGCTTCCCCTTCCAGTGGGACAGGGGAAAAGAACTGGGAAAAAAAAAAAAAGGAAAATTTGTGGGTTGAGATAAAGGCACTTTACTAGGACAGGAATTGAAGTAGTAGTAATAATAATAATAACCAAATATACAAAGCAGGAGATGCACAATGCAATTGCTCACCATCCACTGACTGATGCCCAGCCAAGTGCAGCCCTTGGCTGATTTTTTTCCCTAATTTTTACCCTGAGCATGACCCCAAATGGTGGGATACCCCTCTGCATAGTTGGGGTCAGCTGTCCCAGCTTGTGTCCCCTCCCTGCTGTGTCCTGGGCTCCTTGCTGGTGGGGTGGGGTGAGAGACAGAGAAGGCCTTGGCACTGTGTAAACACTGCTCAGCAGCAACTAAAACATCACTGTATTATCAACATTATTCTCATCCTAAATCCCAAACACAGCACTGTACTAGTTACAAGGAAGAAAATTAACTCTATCCGAGCTGAAACCAGGCCACTCTGAAAAATTTTGCAGAAAGCTATCTAGCAGAAAAGAATTCCCATGAGTAGAAAACATTAAAAATTCTGAATTTGAATATTAAAGTTGACAAGAATAGCCTCATGGGTTTTTAATCTTACTCTATGTCACTGCTGTTGTTTTCTTTGAAGACTATCTTCTTAAAAAAGAGGAAAGTATTTAAATCACTTTGTTTAAATCCCTCTAGAGGCTAGACCAGCTCTTTAGCACTATGGAGTGAATAAAACATTCACTCACCAAAAGGGATACCCATTAATGGTTGTGCAGAAGGAAGAAATAATATGATTTCTAAAAAAAAACATTCACATACAACTAAGTTTATTTCTTCATTGTTTTGATATTAAAAGACAATTTATACTCAACAAGGATTAATGGAAGAGGGAGATTAAAACAAGTAAATGGGTAAAGCCTCAGGAAAAAAGATGGAAAACATTACTTAAATTTTCAGAGTATCAAATTAAACAATCAAGATAAGTTAACATCTACATTTTCACTCCCAAGCATTGCTGGGACTCTTTGCATCCAATTTTGTAACACAGCCCTGCCCCAGCTGGTGAAAGATCCTGTTTCTTCACTCCTGGAGTCCAAGAAACTTATCTGTGCTTGCCCTTCCCTCTTCCCTCCCTGGATATGTCATAAGTTGGCCAGTTTGCATTTAGGGCTAATAGGTCATATGCAACAAATGAAAATCTTTCCACAACAGTTTCACAGTCAATACAAAATGCCAGTGAGCTTTCTCTGCTCTTTGTGAAACTGAGTTGGTGTTGCTAGCATAAATATTTACTTTATATCCATAAACACACGTACACCTTCCCCCACACACACCCCTGTGACCATTATGCAGCTACATGGCTCATATTACCCACCTACAAGTAAAGAAGTTTTTCAAGTTATAACTTGAGATGTCTATTAGCAGATGTGGGAAACCAATGGCCTGAAACAGCAGCTGGCACTGAAGGTACCTAGAAAACAGCCATACCTTCAGCTAATATCCTGCTTTGCATAATTCACAGATGACTAACAATCTCAAGTTTGCTTCATCAATATGGGGATGGCGGTTCCCACATTTTGGCAGAAAAAGCCCCTTGTCCCTGTGCACTTCCCTGCCTGCCTCAGCCCAGCAGGTTCGCCCTCTCAGAGCCACACACCCAGAGCTGCTGGGGAAGGAGCCCTGGGGGCTGCACCAGTGCTGCTGCAGGACTGGTCACAGAACAACCATGACAGCCAGGAAACACTGATTCAGCTAACACACGAGCCAGGTAACAGATAAAAGTCACAAATAATAATGTTCCATTTGTGTGTGACAGCAATCATCACGCATATTACAGACAAGTAATAAAAGAAATAGTTTTTATGTCTCTTTTTGTTTGTTTCATATTAAAAAGCTCTTAGAATCCCTTGTAATAGCTGCTCTACCCTGTGATCTAAAATACAAAGCAAATTCTGGCAAGGCCAAGCACATAAAGTTTAAAGTCTACATCAAATACTTCTCTGGAATTCTTTAGGTGATAACAGATTAAATCCTTTTTTCAATCACTGTATTGTTTTCAGTTCCACTTGACTAACATCAGACAGGAACAGCAGCTCAACACCTTTCTTAGAGGAGCTCTGCCACCACCTGGCACAAGGCAGGTGGGGATTATAGACAGTATGAACCAGAGTTCAAAATGCCCCTAAAATAACATGAAAGCAGAGCTGGATCTCAAAATCACTTCACATTTCTGGCTGCCCTTATGATTTCCCTTCCAGGCTAAAAGTAGAGCTTTTTCTCCATGCTTGGCGACACAAAATTACTAAAAAATTCTAGAAGTTAGAAAATAATAAGACATGACAACTCATATTCAGTTCTTCAAGGAAAAAACTGTGGTGGGGGGAGGTCAAAACCCAGTGAAGTTAATTCCTTAACTAGGAGTTCATCTGGGAGATGTATTCATGTAGGCAACTAGCTTAGAAAACTTTATAGGTGATCTCAATGTGCATTTGTAAACAAGGTCAGGTATGATTCATCTCTTCCTGAACTCTTAGACACTTACTGAATTCCCAGATAAGAGTGAGGTCAAAGAACAGGTAGACATATTTGAAGGAATCAGATGGTTAGGAATCTTATACACAGAATCAGTGATATGCTTTTGGTAACTCTGAACACAAAATTTCCAGGCTTCACTTGAAGGCCTTATCCTAAACACCCTGCTGCAGAAGGACATCTATTCATACCCCAGAAGAGTAACAGACATAACTCAGGAGAGGATTAGGCTAAATATAGCTAATATTGGTTTAAAACATTTACAATCAAATCTTGATTTGCATCAGTCTTCGCTAATTGGCTCACATGAATCCAGATTCCTGTGTACAGTGTAAGTGCTGGACTCAACTGCTGAATTTATTATGCTTTCCATTAAAAAAATGACCCCAGCACAGTTGGTACCAGTGACCCTTCATGGTTTTGTTACTAGTTGCCAAAGGGTACAAGCTGGAGAGCTGCAGAAGGGTCTGGCCAATGCACTGGCTTGGAGTTTTTATTTTATTCCACAGCCTACACCCTCTCCCTTCATCTACCAGGTTTGTTTCTCTCTCTCCACTATGGACTTCACACCTTCCTGGTTCTGCTGATCCTTGACTTCTCTAGGCTTCTTCTTTTTCTACTAAAACTTCAAGAGGTAGAAGTTAGTTATCAATCATTTATCCCTGTGACATGAGGTGTTTTTTATGTATGCATTCAAGTATGTCTGTATGACACTCCAGGATCAAGGATGATCTCTGCCTCCCCCTTTCAAGCACAAAAGCAATCAATGCAAATACTTTAATAGCAATGTCATAGCCATTCATCATTTCTTAAAACTTTAGATCTCTGCTTTGAAGTGATAACAGGTTAAATGACAGTACTGAGCCCCTCTGTAATTATGTCCCTTTCATGGCAAGTTTCCTGGTATACAACAGCTGGTTTTATTATTATTAATGCTGCACGATGACTACAAAAAATCTGACCTGAATGGGATAAAACCAAACCAGCTGTTTCATCTCCTTTCATCTATTCACATCTCAAAGGGGGCTTTGTGCACAATTGGTTTCCACTGAAGAGCTGAAAAATCACGTGTCACAACAGGGGCAGAGGTATGTGGGTCATGGAATGAGCGGCGATCCCGGCCCCGCCACAGAAATCTCTGCCCAGCCCATCCTCCCCCCTTAATCTCACCAGGATGAATTGGCACTGAGGAAAACAACCAGCACTCACTCACTCCACTGAATTTCCACAGAATAAACACAGAAATGAGCCAGCCAGCACGTTCAGTTGTAGAATCTGCCCTGAGAGTCCAGATGAGCAGTAGAATGGAGAGGAAAGGGTTTTAGTCTCCAAAACAGGAAACACAGAACCCAAATTTAGATCCATTACGTTGTTTCTTCACAGAATATAGAAATCACACTCTTTTTCTTCTGCAGCAAATGATTTCTCCCAGCCCTCTCCCTGACAGCCTCCTTAGTTACCCTGGTTTCACAAACCATGTTTCTGTCACCTAAGCAGATACAACAGTGCTGCCCACCAACTCAAGATGACAAAAGCTCAAAGCCAGAACATTTTAATTACAGATCTCTGTTAATTTTACTCACAAAGAATAATAATTAGACAGCAAAAGAAGCCCACACAAACCCAAAAACATCCCAAAGACACTCCATGGACTTCACCAGGGTTCACCATAGTTCCCATTTAACGATCCCAGATGTTGTTACTGGCAAACCTTGGAACTAAAACAATTTTACAGAACCATCTTAAGTACAAACTTAATTCCCTAAGACACTGCAATGGTTAATTAGTACAGATTTGAGATAACAATGCCGGAAGATTATACATGTAAAGTACATTTTAAGGTATTATTTAGCCACATCTCTGACCTGGCTTAATATACCTTAATATACCTTAACAATACATTCAATACATCACTTTATGTAGCCTGAAGAAAATGAATCATTCAAATAGATGTTTATTTTCAACAGATATAACTATTAAAATAGTATGCAAAGAACATGCATGAGCAGCATTATAACCAACTGCTGTGATTCCTGTATTTTAAGCTGTCAGTGTAACAATTAACACTGTGGTACCTCATATGCCCTTTAGTGAGTTCAACAAGCAGTCAGCTTTATAACGAAGCACAGCTGTTAACTGAACACGTGCCAACAGTGGCACCTTGCATGGAGGGCAACACTGACCTCACACAGCCAGGACTCACTGAGAGCAACAGCCTGGGTGCCAGCCCTGCCCCTGCCCCAGTGGGAGCTGTGAGATTTCCCTGCCCTTTGGGAGCTCTGTGTATGAAACACAGTCCAGCAGAAATAGGGGTGTCATGAATCTGGACACACGCTGGCACAGAGTCAGTATCCCACAAAACCAAGCAGGAGCGAAGAGGCTGGAGGAGAACAGCGGAATACAGAGCACAAACACCCAGAAGACAGAAAATAATTAGCCTCAAGAGCAAAGGCTAAATCAAAATCCTCTCGGCTTTTCAGCCCAAGACACACATTACCAGGGAGCTGTGCCAGTGTGCATCGCAGCATTTCCCTCTGCACAGACCTAGTCAAAAATATTGCCCTAAAACTTGCACTGTACTGCTCCAAGCCAAAATGTCAGGGTTGCTCTGAGTTTTATTTGGATCACAGGGCAAGATTTTTGTCCCTCCTCTCCACACCAAAATGCCACAGTGAAATAACTCTCCTCAGAGTAACAACCTGACACGCTCGTATGTAAGTGAAGAAAATTGCATTCACACCACCATACTAAGAAAGAACCACACATCTTTGTTAATTAATGCTATTTACATAAAACATTCTTTTAGTGGCTTTCCACAACCAGCCTTAAGCTAACAGATCAGCCAGAGGGCAATGCAGAACTTCACACTGCTCCAGATCCGAGTTTCAGGGCTGAAGCTTTCAGGAGGCCTGTGCACACTTAGGGTGACATTGGTGTCAAAGGTGTTCTTAAAGGGACCAAGGTGAAGAACAACAGTACTCATATTTCTAAAATATCTAATATGTAAGTTACTGTGCAGTTTTATTAGCTGCAGCCCTTTTAGACAGTCTTTCTTCTCAAGTCTTGTGCTAATGGCTCAAGCAATAATTTACAAAAAATCTCTTATTTGGAGAGATGATGTAATAAACATTAAGAACAACTTCTCTGGGATTCTTCTAATACACTGCAAAAATTGAACTCCAAGTGGAGAAAAAACAAAGCAAAGCAAACCATTTGCACAGTCCTGTTAGAGTGACTCCTCTGCAGTAAGCATTATTTGCAGAATCAAGGATTTAGTGTTACAACTTGTGATGTTCTATTAAAGCCTTGGAGACAGAAAGACTATAAAATACATTTCAATTCTGTAGCCAAAAAGAACAAATAATTAAATAAATAAAAACTAGTTGTGAGAAACAGATTTTTATTTTATCTGAACTAGTCATAAATTTGCATCTGACACCAAAACCCCCTGTTTTTTAGCATTATGAAGCAATGAAGGTGCATGATAAACTGTAGTCCTATCAGATACACATTAGAAACAAAAATATTTAAAAGTATCATGGAGAATCACTGAAGTTTTGATGAAGGATACAAAGATAACAGTAAACAATTTCCAACTTGGCAGACCAACTCAAATCAATCTGTTATGGAGATTAAACACTTGGAAGCTTAATTGCACATGCCTGTGTTACCACACAGCAAAAATAAAACCAGAGATAAATATTTCAAAAATCCAATGCTTCCACCAGTTCCTTCTATCTTACATGCTCTGTAACATGTGAAAGCATCAAGGAGAAAATACATGGTCCCTCTTCTGAAGGTAGAAAATCAAAAGTTAGATTTTCATAGCTCTAGTACAGTCTTAAAGGGCCATGTAATCCAAGCAGATACATGCTTGCACATTTCCCTTCCCAAACTTCTCAAATCCAAGCTAAGAAATGGGGATTAAAGATCAAGGCAGGCTTGAGCTGCAAACAGGTGGGCAGAGGCAGTGTGCGAACCTTGGACACCAATCCCAAGGGTGCCCTCTGACATGGTGCAGCTGATAATTTGTTTCTGCAATCCCCCATGTGAATGTAATGAGCCCTGGTGTATCTGCAAGGTCGCCTCGGCTACTGCTGGCCATGCCCAGGAGCTGCCGCCCCTCTGCCCTGGGGCGGTGTCAGTGGGGCCCCAGGCACACTGTGAGCCCCAGGTGAGTCACCCCTGGCAGGAGCCTCCTTCCCTGCTGCAGTGGCTATAAATGGAGCCAGGAGGACCAGTTCTGAGCAGGCACCTCAGAGCTGGGCATCTCAGTGAAGGCAGATGAATCCTGCTCCTCAATTCTGAGTCACGGTTCCTCCCCCACCTTTCACCTGAGGCTGCACAACTATGCAACACCCACAGGCAGGATTTAAAATACATCCTGGCCAAGAGCAATCTGTAAAGCAGGAGGATACAAAATTTTGACAGTTTTCTCATAAATAGCCCGTAGGCCTTCTAAAAAGAAGCCATGCAGGGAAAACAATTACAGCCAGATAAACGTATGTTTTAATGGGAGTGCAGATCTCTGAAAATTACCTTCACAGTCATATTGTAGGGAGATGTTTATTGCTCCTCAGTGATAAAAATAAAACTATCATTTAATTTGACTGCTAGGGCTGAAACCTCCACCAAAGCTTCAATCTCCCTGGTTTACACAGCCCCATTGCTAACACCACATTAGCACTGCTGTCCTAAGAGATGCAAAAGTCAAGCTAAATATTCCTTTGATGCCCAAAATAAACAGACAATACTTGAAGCTGCAGAGAAAAAGCATTTCTGTTGCAACAATTTTACCCTTTCATATTAACAATCTAGAAATAGATCTAAAAATATTTACTGAAGGCCAAATTCTGCAGAGCTGAATTTACCCAGTGGTGTTATGTAAGAAAGGGTTTCAGAAATGCACTAAATGGGGCTGATGTTACAGCTCTAGAAATAATGTCTTCCATTTTCATGCATTCCACTTTTTTTCTCAGTTTCTTACACTGATAAACTTGCAGTGATGTTTTTCTCTTCAAACAAATCTCCAGTACCTGATGATGATGAGTTGGAATGAAAACTGGCATTTGTGGCCCCTTTATGCCATCTTTCCTCCCTCATCCAAAAACAGTTCTGCTGTAAATGGAACCAAAAATTACAGAAGGGCAGAGTTAACCAAAACAGTCTTCAGAAATTATTAATTTAAATCTCCCTGAAAAACTTTTATCATTGTCACTTAATTTCACTGAGCAGATTTACAGTACTTGAAATATTTTGGCAAGTATAATAGATCAGTGAACACGAGACAGAAAATTTGGGTCAGGGATTTCTGCCTGCTGCCCGCTTGTCCGGCGCCCCACACATCCATCTCCACAGGTTGCTAAAAGAAACTCCTGAATTTATCCCACATTCAGGCACAGCAAAGTCAGTAGCACTGACAGTGAAGGACCAAGTTGCTCTTGTATTCCATATTTTACTCCTAAATGAAGACAGCCCTTGCTTTTAGGCCTACAATTAAGCATACTGCAATTCCTTTACTATAATGACAATGATAATGGCAGAATATGAAAGTTACAACGTTAACAACAGTAGAAAGTTAGCAACAGTAATTCCATTGTAAAATTCATTTTTCTCAGAGCATAGGGAAGTTTTTCTCACCCACAGCTTCCCACCAGTAGAAGCAACATGCACATGTTCAATGGCACATGTGGAAAGAGTCTCTAAAGCCAGAGAAAGACAAAGAGAAGACTCCTCACTGTTAACTTTCCCCTTTACTTCTACTTCCACACAGTAGAGGACCAGGGTAAACGCCCAGGCAAGAGCTCACAACAGCAAAGCTTCCCCAAGGCACAAGAGTCAAGACCTTGTTCCTCCAAGCTCCATAGCGACCCACAAGGTTTGCTGGCCACATCCACAGTTCCTGTAAAGCCACAAATGTCACCAACAGAGGTGAGGGGGGTGCTCCACATCACCAGTCTAAAAGCAGTTCTAATCCTCTCCCCAGAGAATCTCATTTAAAACAGAACCATGCTGTTAACCACCACAATTTGCTTGCCTGCAAGACTGAACTGCCAGGCTGCTCTCTGTGACTTCTCCTAAGTGGTGACATGGATGTCCAAACCCTTCTGTACCATGCCAGCAGGTGGAACAGTGTTTGGCCAAGAGAGATCAGGTCCCCAACACTCAGCACTGGCAACAGCAAGTGAAATGCTGCCATGCAAAGACCTTTCTTGAGACAGCCCAGATTTTGGGTTCTGCCTCACAGAGATCCAGCCTCCAGTATGGTGTTTCAACTAGTGGTGGATCAGGGTCAAATGATACAAAGGAATATTATAGAAAGCAGAAAATATTTCTAAATCACTGCTTCACACAACAGCCTATTGAGAAAGGATATGAAGTCTGACTCACTGTAATCTTCATACATTTAATGGATTTTTCCACACTCCAGTTGGGCTCCATACCAACAGGAAGAAGGTTATTTTCCTCAGTGAGGATCATTAACAATTCATATGCAGCAGTTTCTGCCATATGTGGCTTGTCAGCTGACTGCCTTGATCTGTTAACCAGTCTGCTGGTGGGGTTCTTCTAGCTTAAATGAGGAGCACATTATTTTATAGCTTTAATAATATTACCAAAAATGATACTAAAGCCATTTGCTGTGAAAGAAATGCTGCTTTTATTCGGAAAAGGTTGTTAAACCATCCTCTACCTAAATGCATTGCTCATTTTTTCTCATTCTCCTCTATTCTTGCGGGGGAAGAAGGAGATGTGGGAGGACATTTGCAAGACATAAAAAGCTTCAGAAGTTTCCAATTGGTACCATGCACTGATAAAACCTTGCTTCAATTGGCCAGAAAACAAGACAAGAGAGAAAAGGGGAAAAATTTGTAGTAAAGAACAGTTCTCCCACTTGCTTCCAATCACTGCTTAGTTCACCGAGAAAGGGGTAAAAAAGTATCTTCCCATCAACACAGAAAGAGCAGATTTCAAAGCAGTTTTCTACAAATATCAGCACTATCTCTACTGCACTTCCTTCCCGCATTGAATCACCATTCTGCAAATACCCAAGTTTTGGTTAAACATGAGCAATTACAGGAAGCAAAAGAGAAAATCATTATTTCACTTCAGCTTTATGCAAAGTTACACTTATGGAAATCAATTATATTATCATTGTCGTGGAATGAGAAGAAAATGCATTTTACATTTCTCCAAGCTACTTACATTCTCTGCTCCATCTCAGATGATGACACTGTCACTAGTATTCAAGAATCTGGCCAACAGTCCAGCAAATTTGTCAATTAATGATGATTCCCCTGCTCCACAGTCAAGCACATACGAAGTTACACCCTGCATTCTGGCCCTTAGCTGACACAGTAGTGACTTCATCTTCTCTTCATAATCCATATAAACTACTGTACTTTCAACACATATTTCTAATCAGCTCATCTCCGAGTCCCACAGCTGTCTATATGTATCACACATGCAAAATTGACTTTGTCAAGGAAATAAAAACCTCCACAAAAGAAAACACCAAGAGCAATCAATGCATCCATGCATTCGGATGGTTTGGGCCAGAACAGATCTGCTTCCAGCAAAAAGGGACAGATCAAATATGACTTCAGTTATTACGTCTACTCTTCAGATTCCTAATCCCACTCCACAAATCCTGTATCTACTTCAGAAGGATGATAAACTGAATTATTCCAAACCCAGTATTTAATGGTTTCTGCAGTGACAAGAAAACACAAGAGTTCCTAAGCGGCACAAAGATACTGCCAGAAAACAAGTTAAAGGAATTTTGGCTGTTTTCCTATAACATTTGAACAGCCAGAAATACAAATTTTACAAACACAGAAAAGAGTCATAAAGAACCATTCCAGCTGTGTTTGTTTTGAAAAGAAGTTTGTTTTAAAATCAAACTTAATTGTGAACTCAGAACAAGAAAGATGGGGGAGGTCTAGCAAAGGCAACTCCAGGGTTCTGCTCCTCACCTCTCCTGGAGTTTGGGGCAAACTGTGCATCTCCACAGCATTCTCAACATCCTCAGTCTTCAGCTGCCTGGGGGGATTTTAAATGCTGCTACAAAGATGAGATGCAATAGACAGCATTTTTAGTCCAAATGTTAATGGTTTAGTTAAATCTGAGTTCAAGCTATTAATGTTTTGTTAAAATTCTTCATACCACATTCAAGGGATTGGTACAGAGATTAGTAAGAAGTATTTTTCCCACCTTAGATAAAAGAAATTAGATTATAGCAATTATTTATGTGTGTTACATTTCCTTGGCATGGAGAGCTAAATTAACTGACTGCATCTTTCAGGAGTAGCTCTTAGATGGTTTCAACAATGACCTTGCTGTATTACTAAATATCTATCTCCAAAATAAAAAAATAAATTCTGACAATCCTGGGAAGCTGCATATTGTTACAATATCAAGACTTAAGGAATTTGGTTTACAGTAATAACATGGCATATTGTTAGCAAGATGAAATCAGCTTAGTGGTCACAAGAACAAAAGTGAAATCAATTTAAGATTGTTTCTCTGAAAGGAAAAGATGACTTGACAGACAGTAATCAAGAGTTATTTAGTAAATGGATTTGCTGATGCTTTCCAAAGGAATCAAAAAGGCTTAAGTTATTCAAAACAAAAATTACACTGTTTCATTTTAAAATACTTGTCTTCTCAATTTAATTTGTAATTAAAGTGGATATTATAACATATATATAACATGCAAGAAAAACTCTTCTGGCCTTGTTTTTGGAAAATTTGAAACGTGTTTCCCTTTCTAATAGAAAAAAAAATGAAAGCAAGATTTCTGTTCAATAAAACAGTACTGAGATTTATTTTCCGTTTGACTGAACATTCAGGTACACTGAAGAAGTTCTTTCAGGGGGACTGAAGAAAGGAAATTAGCCCAGATCTGGAGGCCAGCTTCTGCAATGGTTTCATGGATTTGAGATTTCCTTTCTGATGGATTCATGCTGATACACCTTGAACCCATTCAGAGTGAAGTCTTCTTTTGTTCCTACCCTGTTGATTAGCTTCAGCTTCTGAGCTGGAATGAGCAGCAGGGAAAGGCAGAAGACCTTGCATCTTGATCATGAAAACAAAAGCACGTTTGAATAAGATAGATCAGCACTGCAAAACTCGAAATATGTGAGCTAGAGGAGGCAATATTTTTCCAAGTAATCGATCTCCTCCAGAAGGAAAATGTGATCCTGAGTTCTCATATTAAGACAACATGCCTGATAAAACAAATTATTCTTAAGAGCTGCTTAAAATGATGAAGCCTCCAAACCTTTATGTGATATTGTTGCAGCATTTGTAAGATCTGATTCACTGGTTGAAGTGCAACTCCCTTCTGCTTCAGCTCAGCAGCTGAAAACACATCCCCATGACAACCCGGGAGGCGCGGAGGAGAGCCCGGCACCCAGCCTGCTGCCAGGCTCTGCCAGAGAGGCAGATCCTCCAAAGAGGGATCTGCCAGCCCACAGGAGCACATTTCTGTCGCTGCTCTGCGGCCTGGACATGTGTGTGTCACCCTGCATTAGAACATTTGAAGAGAATGGCATTAGGTGCATGCCAACAACCCTGACACTCAGCCAACTTTTAACTTCAACAGTGGCAATACCATCTCTGCAATCTAATATATTATTAGTGGGAATAGATTGGGAAAAATGAGAGGTTATTGAGATGCCCAAATGTCCAACTCCTGCTTGAGCAGGATCAGTGATCAACCCAGACCTGCAGTATGAATCCATTACATCTCAGACCAGCTCAGGGAAGCTGGTTTTCCTCCTCAACAATATGCAAAAGAAATCTGCTAATGGTAAGGTTGGAGTTGAACAAAACATTGTAACTGCATTTGTCTAGATCAACACTGCAGACAGATTATAATCATTTCACCACTAAAAGCAAAATAATTAGCTGCATTTATCACAAACAACATCAAGCACTGTGTATCTCAGCAGTTGTACTGCTCCTTCAATTATTCTGCCTCTCTGTTACATAAGCTCTACTCTGCAGCTCCAGGTAATACAAGAAAAACCCAAATTTATATCACTTTTGTAGCCTACTTCATAGCACAGAGACAAAGAAAAATATGTTGGGAAAAATCGGGAAAATCACCTGGTATTCTATTTTGAAGTAGTTCCACTTCAGTAATTTCTTAAAGTCTCATGATCCACTTTGGGCAAGGACTTAATGGGTTTGGCAATCAGAGTTAGCCAAGCATTGAAATGATCCCTAGTTAAAATAAAACATGACTGTAATAAGTTGAAGGTAGTTGGTACTTGTGTGCACTATTTCATCCTCACCAAATATGACAATTAATTCACATGGTGAAATCCCAGCTGAAAAGAAACTGAGAGCAAAACCTCATTACCTTGAGGCCATGGTGACCTCTCCTGAAGAGACTGCAAATATACTGTTAAAACAGAGTCCCCTTATTACAACATTATGGTGAGTACATACAACTTGCCACATATTTTCCTGACCAATATTTCCAGAAACTGGTTCTGGAAAACAAATCCTACCATCTCTGTCTTCAGGAGCTGGCAGGCTCCCAGTTCAACTCTTCCCAGAAAGCATAAAATCACAATCAACAGACTTCAGCTGGCATTTAGTGTCAGCTATACAAAGTTGCTGGTCAAATATTCCATAGCTATTGCTGCTTAGCTCTTAAAAAATTCTCATGTTTAAAACTAGAGTGCAAGATTGAAACCTTGTACTTTCTAACATGGTATTTTTCAATCATCTCTTCTGACAACTTGTTCTGGTTTGTGTGCATCATACTTCCTATTATTTCTTAATTTGGTAAGTTCACAGTATTCATAAGTTCATACCAATTATACGGTGTAATCAATGACAACAACCCACTGGGAAGTCAGGCTCTAACTCTTCAACATCTTCTATATCCCTTAACCATTCCTTGCCCATATTCACACTCATCACCTGCGAGCCAAAGCCACGTGCAAGAAGAGGCTGGCAGAGCTGGTTACTGCAGTTCACAGTGACACTGCTATGCCTGTGCTTTCCAGAAGCCTTTTAGGACACAGTAGTTTACAAGATGCCTCCTGGGACACAGCACATGGGTGATAGCCATGGAGTCTGGGTATGGGTATGGTACCCAGGCAGGCTCTGGGAGCTGCCCCAGCTCCAGGCCATCCCCAGGACCTGGCAGGAACACTCAGGGAGAGCCCACGCACTACCTGTGCCCAGCAGCCTGCAAACCCCATCTGTCTCCCTGACAAGCAATTGCACATTCTTTCTAGGAAAGATTTTAGGACAACAGCCAAACACACTCCTTTGTGCATTGTTTCTGCCTCGTGCTGTCACCACAAGGCCACATGGGATGGCTGGAGATGGGGACCTACCACAGAGCAAATGCAAGTATCTGGGATTTCCTAATGGACATGCAAGCAGTGCAGGACACACAGGGAAAAGCAGGCCAGGAAGCCACCCAGGGAGCCACTGCTGAAGTTGGTGCCACCAGCTCCCACTGTGTATTGATCCCACCCCATGGACTGCCACAGCCTGCACGGGCTGTTCGGAATGTTGCACCAAGTGCATTCTGGGGTGAAAGTCTAATTTTTCAAGGCAAATTAGACACACAAGGACTCACATTAATTACAGGTTCTGGGCACTAATCCATGAAGACAGGTGCAGAAACCACAAGTTTACTGCTGCTTCAAGAGTTTAGTGATGGCAAGCCAGAATCAGTGCATGCCCCATCCCAGGATACAAGACCTTCTGTGTCTGAGCAACAAGAGCAAAGCAGCACAAAATAACAAACATTCACACGTGAGTGCTGCTCAGAACTTTACTCTGAGGGAAACTCTGCTGGCTCTGTTATCAACAAACCCCGTTACTGGCCTTCTTCACTCTTTGCATTTATTTCATATATTCCTTTTTTCAAACAAATAAGAGCTCTACTACTGAAATGACCAGTCTAAACACACAGGGGTTTTTAGAGAAGTTTTTATTAGCTCCTTTTTAAGAGTCAGAACAGGCTAAAACAGCATTGCTACTAATGAGTCACATCAGTGGGCTGCAAGAAAAGTGCCTTTGAACACCACCAACTAAACTGTTCTTCATAGAAGGCTGCTTACCACTGCACTCTATGAGATAAATCTTGGAGAACTTGTCTGAAAAGGTTACTGTGTTCTCCATTCCCATCACCTGCACCTACACTGGTGGGACCAGGGTCAATCTGAGAAGTGACAGCTTTCCTGCTTTTACTGAGACCAAGACCCAGTTGTATGGCCCCTGTTCTGGCTGAGTAAACACTGAGGCCAAAAGCCCCCAGTTTGGGTCATTAGGCAGAGGCATTGCTACTGAAGGTGTTTCTCCCCTCCAGCACCTGAGCTCAATGCCATGCTCCCAGCCTTTGCCAGCTGAAAGAAATACCACCAGTTTCTGGTCTCCAGCTGACTGCCAGGGCAGATGCACAGCACAGTCTCTTTGCTGAAGACAGATAGGGATCAAGGTCCCACACACTCATCTCACCCATTCCTGCAGCTGACACAAATCCAAGAGGGAGGACAACAGGTGAATTCCCACAGATACCCAAAGGGACAAAATCATTTCCAGTAGGAGATCATATTTCACAATCACCAAACGCCTTTTTTCTTCCTCTTGATCAACACTCAGACCTTGCAAGTACCTTCAAAACAAAACAGGACCAGCACAAACCCTAAAATGAATGATTTCAACCACTAAAAGCCACAGACTGGCACATTATAACTTTGCATACACCTTTTCCTCAACCAGGCCCTTAATGTGTTTTCAATTATGTGAATAATTTGCATAATTAAGTTGCATTCAATACAGTTTTTTTTTTTCACCTGGTCAGAATTAACTTGAAGAAGTCTGCTGTCACAATGATTTCATTTCTGAAGGCAACCCCCTAAGCCACTCTGGTTTCAATAGTTTAGTTTGACTTATCTAGGGCAAATCTAGAGCAAACTTAGTGTAATTTGGAAAAGGCATTCTGAACCAAGCATTTTTACTAGTATTTCAACATCATGTTTGGGAAGTTCAAACATACAAGACAAATACAAGCTCAAGTCCAAAAAATCTTCACTGTGTACAACCACTACAATTCAGGCATAAACAATCCACTGTGCTGCAGCATCTCAGATTCCAACCCTTTTTTTGTAGGGAATTATGTAACATTTCTTCATCCAAAACATATTGTTCTACTCCTTTCCCACCTGACCATGCCCAGCCTGCTGCAGCCACAGAGTTTACACAAACCTCACAAGTGCTCATAAAGTGCCAATTATCTCATTCTTTTCGATTTCCCCTGTTCCAGTCCTTGGCATTTTTTCAGGAGATGGGCCAGAAGCTCTTCAAAAGAATCTAGTTACTTTGCAATAGTCCTGTTCAAGTCAGGAAGAGATACAGATGGCCTTCAGTGATTTCTTGTGTTCAAGGGATGCCAGCTCAGAGAACAATTGTGAATGGTTGAAAGACTGACTTAAAAACATCTTGATAAACAAATACACCAATAACCCTTAAATGAATTTGTTTGCCAATAATTTAATGCATTTAGCTTCCCAAAGCTGAAATGGCAAGGATGCAAATGTTCATTAAATTCTAAATGCACTATAATCAATACAAGATGCAACACTAGTTAAATGAGCATAGTCTAGAGCTCAAAAGATCAAAAAGATCTACAGATCTGCATTTTTGTTTAAGTTGCATTGCATGTAAAATTCTGCTGCTTACAAGCCAAACACTGTGTGCTTCACTGATACTAAATTGTCCCAATGAAGTCAATAGAAATATTTCTGTCATGAAATAAAAATAATTCAGCTCTATGCTAACAGAAAACTTCATCCAGGGAAAAATGTTTCTTCTTAAATATCACATGAAAATGTAAATTAAGCAGTGGGCTGGTGCCTGCCATGTAGTTTAAAGGAAGACTACTAAGGCAGATTTAATTTTGGATGCCAGGAAACTAGGATGCCTTCTGTAGATTGGAGAAAATACGATACCACAGTACCAGTATGACTTACCTAGAGAGCAACTGGTGCTTCAAGACACTGCAGGCAGTGAAGATGCTTCAGCAGTGTCCAGGAACAACCTTACAAGTACCTACAGGGACACTTCACTCAGTGCCTAAAGTTTCATATAGTTCTGGGCAATACGCAAAACACTTCCACCATATAAGCATGGAAACGCCTTGTAAGAAACTTCTGTTCCTATAAGAAAATACAGCCCTGCAAACTGAAAGGGCTGTGAAATGAACTTTAATTGCACTGAAGCCAACACTGCCCTTTAACATCAGTAACCAGACACAGGCCTTTGGGTGCAGACTGAAATGGAGATGAGAGGAAAGGCTTCCCAGATGTCCCTCATGCTGTCCCTCTCCATGGCACTCATGCTGTCAGCCTCTGCAGGGAGGATCCAGCATGGCCCACCTGGAGTGGCATCCCAGAGGGATGGGCCTTTCTGGGTATGCTGACCAGAACAGCTCCCAGCAAGTTTGGAACAGAGAATGTGTTGGTTCATTTCATTTCTTTTCTAGACACGTTAGGAACCCAGGAATAGAAGAACATACCTGGAAATGATCTGCAATGAAGTGAATGAAGGCTCTGACTTTTCTTGTTGTCCCTTCTACTAAGCAGGTCTAGCAAGAGAATCAGCTCCCTGCATCACAGTGGTGTCTGGTGTCTGTGGTGCATCTATCCACAGACTATCAGTCTGCAGTAGGATAGCTGTAAAATCTGTAAAGCAGCTTTTGGAACTGAAAGGCCCCTGAAGTCTGAAGTAAAGACCTTATTCTGATTATAACAAACAAATCCTATTCCAGCTGTAACAAAGGAATCCATCCTTTCCTGCATGAAAAGCCATGTATTTTTTAAAAATACCTTTTTTTTTCTACCTTGCTGGTTATATATACAGTACTTAAAATAACTTTAACTAAAATCCACTTATGAGGTTACTTGGATTTCTAGAATGCATAGAAGTTTTAGTCAGAATTCCTGTCCCATTTTCCCATTCTTTGGCAGTAGAAAGAGTCACTGAATCAATTTGTCTGGGGCCTGATCAGAAACCTTGCAAATACCAATAGCGAGATTCTCTGGCTAGGATGTCTCAGTTTTGTCAAATGAATCCATCTCATTAATCTGGTTTCCACTCCTAGACAATGGTTAGAGACAGACACTCCTGGGCTACAATTCACGTGACCCTCAGATGTCTAAAAAAAGGATCAGGTGAATTGTGTCCAAGAAAAAACCTGTTCTTTTCCTTTGATTACACAGGGACCCTGTAATGATTGGATCAGAGGCAGACACCCAAACTGCTCTAACCTTACACAAGATGAATCACATGTTCAGCAGCTCCAACCGAGTCCACCCAAGACCTCTGTGCAGCCATCAGCCAAAATAAACCAATATTCTCCACTCAGTTGCCAGGACCCACAAGGGTCAGTATAAGAACTGAATATATCCCTCAGCTCTACTACTACACAGGGCTGAGTTATCACAACTATGGAAAATCTCTTCTGTGTTCTATATTCACATTTCAGAAAATATACAGAAGAGAGAGGCCAAAACAGAAACATTTTGTTTCAATACCACTTGTTTTTTAGAATTAAATTCTACATGCAAAACAAGCTCTAATGTG
>NW_005054422.1:357540-361179 GCF_000277835.1 Geospiza fortis
TTCCTGTGTGATCTGGTTGATCCTATAGCAAGAAGCACGTAAGCTCCAAAGGTTGATACACTTTGGTCTCACACAGACAGCTTCATATACAGGCCCTAGCTATCACCAGTGCTTCTGGGTGTATCTATATGGAGAATATTCCCTCCATAAGCTTACACAATTATGCTTCTGCAGTGTTTCAACAGCCAACAGGACAGTCAGTATACAGCATATTTACATGTATTTTCAAGAAATAGGTGAAAGGATGCACACAGGTTAGATAAATTAAACAGTTCCACAAAAACCACAGGTATTCTGCATCTCCTTCTTTCTAAATTAATAATTCAAAGATACTAAGCACCTGCATTTCTTACCAACAGCAGTGGAGCTGCTTCTTGAGTGCTTCTTCTGCACTCAAAGACATTTATCAGCGGTACAATAAGGAGGATATTATTTGAGTGATGACCTGGAGAGGCCTTATCCTGCAAGATGCCAAGTGCTTCCTGTGGTTTGAGAGTGACTCTTGTGTAGCCATGAGATCTGTCAACACTACAATACACACACCTTCCTTACCCTGCCTCCCTGCTCACCAGGACTTCTTCTGACCCTGGAATGTAACATCTTTGGGGTAAAAATCACTTTTATATAATAAACTGTAGTGACTGGGCCTGACACTGGCTGTATTAAACATAAATAAAAATCAGCACTGCACATCCATATTGCTCTGTCAGGAGAGATTAATTAGAACCATTCATATAATGACAGGGCTCCTTCTGTCTCACCTCAAATGCCACCAAGGTAGCTTACACTAGACATCATTTTATTTTGACCCTATGTGTTCATAGGTGGGCGAGATAATAATGCATCTCATGGAGCAGCATTCATTTCTCCTGTCTATTTACACTGTAAACTCTTATGACTGCCCCTGCCTCTTACTTTCCACAACACTCAACAGCAGTGGTTTGAACTACACTCCGCTGTAATTAGAGGATCTACACCACTTATTATCTCCAGATCAGAAAAAAAGCCCAAGGTGGCTTAGCAAGACAGGATCTCTTACACACCTGTGGCAGTACAGTCCTACCTAATAAACAGCCTAGACAAAACCATAAAAGATGTACTAAGAAGACCGGGGGAGGGAATGAAGGTGACAATGCACTAGCCAATAAACCTGAAAGTCCCTTGAAGGAAACCATTGACACTGATGGCACCAAGTACCACTCTGTTTCAAAGGTCCTGACAGACCTTTTTTTTTAATTTAAATTCCCAGATTGCACAAAAAGCTTCAGGAAATAGGAAGATTTCTTCTGTTAAGTAGGGATGCATCCATCACTGTGCACCAGGATTTGATAGCATTAAAACAACAGGTCTTGCACTGGCTTGAATACATTATAAAGTAACACTCCACTTAAATAACGAAGTGTTGCAATACCCCTGGCAAAACACTAATCTATGCAGTGAAAGCCAGGCAAGAAGAAAAATGTGTCTTACCACATAGTAAATAAATTCCAAGTGTTTAGTAAACCTTTATAAACAGCAGGATTTGAATGCCATGACAAACATAGCACTGAATCAGCCTGGAAGAAGGGCAGGTGGAGGAAGCACAACCCACCTTGGGGCAGAGGGCTCACCCTGTGCAAGGACAGTGAGTGGGATGCGAAGAGCATATGAAGAATCCAACCTCCTCTGCTCTTGCAGGCCCTCAACCTGATGTAAAGGGGAGTAGGTGGAACTCAGACTATTTTCTCCTGCAGGGCTATGAAATCCTGAAACCTCCTGCCATGGATAGGATCACTATGCTATCCATTGTATCCATGATACCCATGGCAAGGCTTTTTGGGTGGTCCAGGGGAGGGGAGAATAGGCTGCATCACTTACATCAGGGCCTACTGCTCAGCCACCTTTATATTTAAATAAAAAATAAGAAAAAAAGGCATATTTCACTACAAGGATGTAGTCAAACAAGCTTGCTAAACACAGGGCTCCTTGTGACAATGGACATAACACAGATGTGAAAAATGGCACAGCTATCTGTAACTGTAAAATCAGGGATTTAATTGCCCCAATGATCCAAGAGGTAAAAATTACTCTTTATAAAAAATGTTTCAGGTTCCACTGTGTGGATCCAGACAGCTCTTATCTGTGAAACTCTGTAACATCTCAATTACCAATGCCACAGAGACCAGAGCAGCTTCTCAGCTGTACAGTCTGGCCCAAGACCATAACCCTGTGCCAATATGCAAATTGCCTGTCCCATTGTTAATGAGTCAGAAATGCAAAATTTTTGGCAAGTTAACAACAAAGAATTTGAACTACATACATTAATACACTAAGGCAGTGTGCATTGCAAACCCCCAGGCACATCAGCAACTACATATATTAGGCTTTAGAGATACTTCTTTTTGCACAGCTGAAAGGTCTGAAAAAAATAACATTAGGGCATAGGCTGTCATCTGTCTTACATGACAATGAGGTTATTTGGAGGTTAATAATTTTGGGATTATTATTCTCAAATACAGTTCTCATTAAAATAGGTTTTCATAAAAACATATACAATGACAATTCCTGGGTATATTTAAATAAAATACAACTGTATACTGGGGATTCTGTGATGAGCTTTTATCACTATTTATGGTATTAAGTGTTTCTTCATCTCACAACTATAACATCCATGAGAAACAAAGACATATCTAGGTCCTGCTACTAAAATTATCTATCAGGATAAGGCAGCTCTGATCTCAGGGTATATTTTCTGACTTGCCTTTAGCTAAGACATTCTTTCTAAGAAAGGAAAGCTAAGGAAACCCAGCCTAAAGCTGCATGTGAAGCTGTGAGCTGTGCTGCCTCATCTGCTCCCTTCAGGCATTATCCAGGAAAAGGAGCAGCTACCCAAGCCCTGTTCCCACTTCATTTGACTCAATTGCTGAATATAAACTTTCATGCCTCTGCTTGAGGAGCTCTGACCATTTTAAATTGCCAGTTATTTTCCAGATCACTAATTACATTTTGCTCAGTTCTTAGAAAAAGCATTGCCAAGATCAATAACTTTTCAGATCTCCAGCATTTTTCATATTTGAACTTTACACAACCAAGGTTTTCCAAGCTTTCTTTTGAAACCATTGCACAAAATGTTATTCCTAAATTCTGAATTCCTCTAAAAGTTTAACAAAATACAATAAGCCAATTCTCTTTCTTTAAATAGTGTGAAACTGAAGGAGGACAAGCTTACCTCCTGACATACACAGTCCAAAACATTTAATTTATGCCCAGCATAAAGTAAAAGACAAAAGATTAAGTAACTACACTTCTGAATTAAATATATATACATATAACCAGAAATTTCATTAATATTTACAACAAAGGACTACAAATAATTATCAAATGTGCCATTCTAAAATGCAGCTTTTAATCTGATGTGTCCAATGGTTATAGTTTGTGTCATAAATTGTTGCAATCATCCTAATTAAATATACAGTACTAATTCAGTATGTTCATTCTAAAATTAAATATACTGCAGCTGTTAGTGCTTTGGTTACATTTTTGAGACCATCCTCCCCTTTTCAGCATGAACAGCAAATGCAGGAGAGCATTTTCCACTGTTTTCCAACTCTGGGAGCACCAATGCCTACATTTCACTTAAGTATGGGCAGTCTCATTTCA
>NW_005054422.1:361196-367312 GCF_000277835.1 Geospiza fortis
AATCATGGCTCAGCTGTTCACATGTAATAGTCAGAACATAAATCAAATCACACTAAAAAAAACTTGTTAAATTTCTTATTTCTGCCAAAACTGGCCATCATTGCAGCCTGCTGGTCAGAACCTTGAACTCAACTCACACGAGACACCATTACTTTTAGGCCCAAGACTTTTTGCTGATACACAAAATTATTCCAATTAGTTGCATGGAAAAAAAAAACCTTTTCCTCCCAAACATTGTTATTTAAACTCTGTAGTGAATATATTCTTAATGCATATTACATGGGGCCCACTCTGTTAAAAAATGCTATTATAGAATGAAAATAGAGGTCAGGAGAAACAGGCCAAGGAATTTAAGAAATGTTTAAAACTGGTAAGGATGAAGCGTAACAAACCACCCCACTTGGGAACACACTGACACTTGTGACTGAATGGACACCTCTGTCTTTATGACAGCTACCACAATATATATTAACAACAGATATGCAGCACATGGAAGGAAAGAGGTGCTCAAACCCTAATCCACTGCCATGCACTATGCAAAACCTGACTCTTTCACAAGCACCTAAAAGCTCCTATTCTGGAGAACATCCTGCCCTGAAGAAATAAAAACTGCAACATTACCCAGAAAGCACTGAATGAGCAGTAGTCAGAAACAGAAATAAAGTGAAAGTCATTCTTTGTTCACTTCTGGGCCGCCAGGGAAATGCCCCTGTGAACTCCACTGGGCATCCCATTGTTAAGGTAACTTATATGAACAAAAACTACCAAATACATATGAATCAAATTAGCCTTTTCTTTTCTTACCATAAAACATCATTTTCAAATAAAGTAACCCTTACTGTGCATAGTTACACAGTAATACTTAAAACCCAGTTAAAATTTTGAGTTGGAATGTATTATCACTCAATAAGAACTACACTAATCACTGTAATTAAGTCTCTATTTAAACAATTACTTTGGTATTAAAACTGTTTTCCACAGCCTTAGTGTTAATACTATTAATCCACTATGAAGTTCCTTTCATTAAGCAAGAACAAAACTTTTGTTGAGAAACTTCTTAATCACACAGTAAACATGCTGGTTCTAATGCTGACTTTTATAGTCTTAACAAGAAAATCTTTTCATTTACTTTGGATAACAAGGAGACTTTTGACACTGTTACATCTCAGTGCACACAAGCATTTTGCTTTGCAAAAGACAGAGAATTCAATTCTCATCACAGCCACCTACACTTGAATAATCCCGAGTAAAAGTGTGGTCCTGTACAAATGGAACCAAGCAAAGAACGGCCACAACTTTGCAAGACCAAGATTCCCCATCAGAGCCCAGCAGCAATACCACACCTGAGGAGCAGTAACAAGGTTGATTAAAAATCATCACTATGGATCTTCCCTGGTTTTCCTGTCATTGATCTGAGTTACAACAACGTAACTTCAAAATTCTAACAAAGACCAAAAAGGAGGCAGCAATCAGAAAGCATTTTGCTATCTGAGCTATTGACTCTAATTTTCCAACCCAGCCTCAGTCTTTCAACCACAGTGAATTAAGAGTGTATTCCTTAAACACTGATCAGTTCTGTGTGTAGTTCTTATCACAAGATTACTGCAATAAACTTTTCCACTTTGAATTTTACCTTCACTGAATGAAAATTAATTAGGCACACACTAAACAGCATCCAAAATCCAGAGGTTATAAAAGTTAAATGCCGTATGTAGACCCTGTTGAAGTCTTTTGGTAAATTAACTCCTTTTCTCTTGCGGTACATGCCACATGCTTTAGATAATTTTAACCACATTATCTTCAGTAAATTTTTCCATTTCCAGTGTGTAAGAAGTAATATCCAAAAGACTAAACTTTTTATGCCTCCATAAGTGATGACCTTAAAATACAAGAACTACTTAGTTATATTACCTTTGGTTGCAGCTTCTGTCTCATGACTTCTATTACATGATCAGAAAGTAGAAGGCAGCAATGTTTTTAATATAGCATATATACAAAATTACTTACATCCCCAAGCTATTGAAAAGGTCTTTATTAAGTGTGAAATGCATATGTTTTATTACAGCTGCCATTAACATTTGGGTGTAGTCACAAGCTACTTTATTGTATGTTGTGAGTAAACTAATTCCTGAGGGGTCCTGTTATGGTCAGGCTTACACAGGGCAAAGCAGAGGGCTCAAAGAATTTTAGACACTGAGCAAAAGTGAGCTTGACAGACACCCAGCGTTTCAATAAAATTCAACATGGAAAAAGAAGAGACATTCCTCCTTCAGGAATGTTACAGACAATTTGCATGCATGTATGGGCTACATTCCTACCACTTTGGGGAAAATAAATTACAATTATGGCAACTCACTGAGAGTTGAAAATTTGTGGTTAGTTCAATGTAAAAACTAGTTTGCAATATCTTTAGTTATAACTACAAAAGAGGAGGGACAGGGCAGGATAGGATAGGATAGTTCATTGGAAAGGAACCTACAAGGATCATGTAAGCCAACTGCAATGTGCCAGTTTTTCCAGCAGACCTAGAAACTGAAGGTTTTTCATAGCTGATGCATCAGTCATTAAATCTTGCACACCACAAAAGAAACAGCACTGTTTTCCTTTAATAAAAATTCTTTTTCATCACGATGGGCAATTTTAGGCTTCAGTAACTTGCATTCTCACTTTCAGCAGAGCCAGTAATATGTCCAATTTCACTTTCCAAAAGCAGTGCAGTATGATGAACCTCCACAGAACAGGTATTTGAAACAGAAACCTCCAGCTCCGTTGGGATCCTCACCATTAAAAAAATGATCCTTGCAGGGAGAAACACTGCAGGGGCTGGAGCTCTCACACTACCCAGGAGCCTCCAGAACAGCAACCTCCAGGCTTTAGACTGCTCTGTTGTATTGACAGCTCTTAACTGATGAAGCTTTATCACCACCAATGAAAAGCGTTAATGAGGAGTAGGCAGGGGAAGAGAAAAAACTGCAAGAAAATATTATTTTTATTCTTTATTCAGGTGTTACTGATGGGAAAGACATCACCTGTGGGACACATGAAGTCATGGGGGGTAACACAACAGTAAAAGTGCTACTCCTGTATTCAGATGTACACAATGCTACCCAACCCCAAATCTGTAAATCCCAAAATAGAAAGAGTCACGGATCTGCCGAATTCTGCTTTGCCAGCGTGGGGAATGACATCAGTGTGACTCAGAGAGCACAAGCAGGAGAGGCAGCAAGACAGCTCAGAAAGGGAGTGAGGAGGGAGGAAGAGCAGCCATTCAGTAACGCTCCTGCTCCGCAGAGCAGTAGTCATTTACACATTTATGTTCCTGTGCCTTCATTTTCAAATGAAGAGGACATGCTAAATTTAGCTCAAATCTTTTCTTATGACACATTTTAGAGTCTCAGTGGCAAGCTGTATGGAAAAGCAATGCAATTAGGAGTTAAAAATCTAATTGCAAAGGGTCTGAGAAAATATACAATCCTGAAATTGCATCTTATGGATAAAAACATTGGGTTTAGAAAACCCAGCTGGCTCATGTTAACCTTGAGAACTGATCCAATATAGAATTAATCTTGCTGCTTAATCCCCTGCTTCAAAACAATCTTGAAAACATAACTACTTTTTAGATACCCATATTTCCATAGTATATGCAAGCAGGAACCAAAGCTATCTCATAAATAGAGTTCTCCTGATTGGACATACACTGACATGATGCAACTTTTTTTTATGCTATTTTAACCCTAATAACAATAGCATGATTCCACCTCTGGCAACCACTTTATGAAGCATGTTTTTCCTTTTAGTCTTCTGTTTTGCCATTTAGACTCCCTGGAGTCAATACAAAAACCCTACAATTAATTACACAGGAAGAAGTTGCAACATAAACACTGGTTATTCCTTAGGAGAAAGCAGCAGCAGTGTTAAATTAAAAAAGTAAGATCCAGTGGCCAAAGATAATGAACCTATTACAACATATACATCTCTAAAGCTGTGTACATTGCAACAGTTCAACAGCTGAGCCAATGAAGTCCAGCACTGACTGAAATCAATGCAGGAGAATGCTACCTAAACATCCCCCTGCAGCCCAGCTGTAAATAAGCTCACTTGAAGCCTTCATTAACAAACTGGCTCCCTGAAAGAAATTACACACTATAATCGAATTTGAAAAGACAACCAGCACAGGTCAAATACTGGGTATTTCTTTTTCCCACTACTCTGCAGTAAGGTAAACACGAGCACTACACATAACAACAGACTCAACTAACCCTGACAAAGTCACACTCGGGGGGCTGTGGGTGGGAGGATGATGAGAGGCCAGAAAAGGAGAGATATCTTTCCTCTCACAGACTTTCATCAGTTTTTCCATCCCAAGTTAAAACCAAAACCTAGGAGAGTTATATTTGCTTATGATCAGATAACCATAAATTAAGACATTTTTGGTATAACACAAGTATTCCACCTTGTATGAGGCTGCTCTGTTTTGTCAAGATCATGAATAGATTTCCAACTTTTTCAAACCCGCACCACCAAAATACCCCTCTCCATATAAGCCTGGATATTTTTTATGATAAAAAAATCCTGGATATTTATAATTTAAAAAGAATCATCTGCTTGAAAACTAGTTGCAGTAGGACCCAGATGAATTCCCTCTCTGCTGCCATTGCTGCTGAACTCCACCTGGTATCTGGCTATTAAAGCAGATTCTGAGTGTGACACTCTAAAAGATCTCATCAGTTTTCGCACAGCAATTTTCTTCTTAAATTTACAAGACCTCTGTAAAAAGTACAGTGATATAATACCTATTAAAAGCATGGGGAACAGGAATGCATATTCTGTATTAAACACATCCCAGAGAACAGAAAGCAAACTGCAAAATTTTCAACTCCCTTTTTTTGGATGAATCTGCTCTTAAATGCCATTTCCTAATCTCTTGTTCTCATTTTCCTCAGTCATTTTGGAGTCAGAACAGAAATAGCCACGAATACATGTTTCAATTTTTTAACCTTTGAGATCTTTTGTAACTGCCTTAATTTCTCACTCCACCTCTTCACATCTCAAAGTCACTGTAGAAAGCTTAAAGAGAGAAAGAATACATAGAAAATTGGGAACATTTTAATTCCCTATTGTTCAAACAAAGCTTGAATCCTTCAGATATAGATGTGCTCAGTTCCTCAAACTGTACAAGTCTTCTGGCTGTGTGCTGCTTTTTGGATGCTGTCACCTACTGAGATACTTCATTTAAATGCTGAAGAGTGGTTAAAAGGCAAAAACCCCACAAATTTTAATGTACTCTTAGAGAGACAGGAAGTCAATGCAAAAGCTGGAGCTGCCCAGTTGCCTGGAATATCACTTTCCTTAAGAACTACTCACAGGACTTTACAGGAATTTCACCTCATTATTTGCAGGAATGAATGAATTGTGAACACAGGACAAAGCCAAAGGTCCATCTGATTGAAAATATTTTCACTAGCAGTTTCATATTTTATCTAACTTTTGGAATTATTATCCTCTCTCTTGTAAACACAAAAAACTCATGGGGATTCACAGAAATTACTGTTCAGTGGGTTAAAAAAGACTCAAAGTAAAACAAAAGGAAGGACCTTTCCACACAAACAAAATCATTAAATTGTGAAACTCTAAGTTGCAGAGGCCAAAAGCATAAATGGCTTTATGGAAAAAATTCAGGGGAAGCAAGTTCATTGCTGACTATTGACAAGATGAGCAAGCTAACAGCTCAGAAAGCCTCCGGCTTGGCCAACTGCAGGAAGTTCAGGGGATTCACCAGGGAAGCACTGCCCCGTGCTTACCCCTTCCTAAGACTATCTGTGCTGGCCAGGAACATGCTGGGCTTGTCAGATCCACTACATCTCTTCCTGTGACTGAAAACAGCAACAAGGAGTCTGCAGCTCAAAGGACTGGAAATTTTCACTTTATTCAGTCCTGGCGCACAATTTTCCCCTTGTGTTGTTAATGGCTAACATTACCCTGTGTGCTTATGTGGGAGCAACCAAAGGGGTTAGGAAGAATATAGATTCAATAATATTTCTATGGGTGGAGAGTCTTCCTAATTTTGGGCAGTGCAAGAAGATTCACATCCTGAAACACAGGAAAGAATTTTCCCT
>NW_005054422.1:367341-395580 GCF_000277835.1 Geospiza fortis
ACCTCTCAAAGTAATGGACAGT
Source organism: Geospiza fortis (assembly GCF_000277835.1). Taxonomy (NCBI): domain Eukaryota; kingdom Metazoa; phylum Chordata; class Aves; order Passeriformes; family Thraupidae; genus Geospiza; species Geospiza fortis. Next base: position 367,364 of record NW_005054422.1, read on the forward strand.
AAATAGAATACTTCAAGGGATGTCCATATAAATGGGCTGTACCAAGCTATGCTGCCAAATGACTCACTAACATCCCTGCAATATTTTGTGGGTGAGATCTAAGCGAATGCTGCATCCATATGTACCAGAGTCTGGTACCCCCACATCAGCTCTTTGTATCAATTCACTGAATCACAAAGAAATTGGGGTCAGCAGGGATTTTGGGGATCACCTAGTCCAATCTTCTACCCAAAGCAGAACTGATTAGAGCAAATTGCACAGGACTATGATGAGTTGGGTTTTGAATGTCTCTAAGGATGGAGACATCTCTACTTCGTTTATTGTCCTTTAGCAGAATTTCCTGTATTTCAGTTTGTGCCCATTGCCTCTTGTCCTGTCACTGGATACCATGAGAAGAGCCTGGCTCCAGCTTTACTACACCTATCAGGTCAGTCCCACCTTCCTCATGTCACAGACAGAAGTCAAAATTCAGAAAACCTAAAAGAAAGTAAAAATAAAGCCTCACTGCCTGATCTTGGACTAAAAAGACACTGGTCTTAGGTGCCTGTCTCAGCTGTCTGATCCCCGCAGTTTTGTAGCCATCTCATCCACCAGCAAGCACCACCGAGGCTCAGCAGCTGCAAAGCAGCGTGGCTATAAGGGAGGAAGGGAGCAGTAAACTCTTTCTCAGGCAGAAAACTTACAGCAGTTCTCATAAGATATTTAAAACTCCAGATGATCTATTAAAGTAAAATAATCAACTACCAGCAACAATTTTTAACATCCCCAGAAGACAGACTAATCAACACAGAAAGATTAAAATAATGCTATATGATGTTTTACTTCTCCAATAAAATATTTATAATGTAGCCCCACAATACCACACAATATAAAAATACACTGCCCCTTTCACAAAAGCAATTAAATAAATAAAATATAAACCAAGTCAGTACCCTCCAGGCACAGACCAGCAGACCCTCCATCATGGTCCTTTATCCAAGCACGCTCACACAGCCTCAAGCACATCCCCTTCTCCTGTCTGTCTCTTCCATGGACACTTAAGTCCCATTTATGTCCTGGCACATCCCTATACTGTTTTTTACATAAATTTTAATGATTAACAGCAAGTAGTAGTGAAATATCAATGCTGTCAAATACATCTATTACTCTTTCTTGAAGCTGGACTGAGAAAGATGTTTTCCAGCTGTTTCAGTGCAGATAGTTTTTAAAACCATGTTCCTCTGACCAGCCAGCTCATCAGTCAAACACACCCATTCTGCACCAAAGAGCAGCCCTGAATCTCAGAGGTACAAAAGGTGGCTGAAAGAAGGTAGGAGGCAAAAAAGGCTAATCCAAACCCTTAACTCCAACCCTGCTCTTCCCCAACTTCAGCCAAGTATCTGTGTTTTTCAAGTAGTAAAAGACTGTTTCAGAGTTCAACACTGGCATCTTCCTAAGACCACTTAATGATACTTCTTCCTTTTAACTTGTGAGCAGAAACACTTGAGCAATATAGTTGGAATGAACAAAAAATGGTAAGTTGGAAGAAAAAATATAAGCGTGCACTGAGGCACAAAATACCCTGACAAAAAGATAAATACTCCATAAATAACTTCAATAATATAATTGTTTTTAAAATGTCATGTACCTAACAGAAAGACCAATAAAATTATGATCTTCATGGAAGCAGCAAGTCTACTCTTCAGTTTAAACACACAAGGAAATAAGGAGTTGGCCCAGAAACACAGAACATAAACCAACATGGTGGAAAAACTCTAAAATCTAAAACTTTTCATTTGTGCTCCCTCACATGTTATAGTCCACAAAAACATGAGTTCATATCAAAAATAGAAAAATGAATACAGGAAAAGGATGGTGCAAAACATAAAGAGGAACATTCCCATAAATTAGCACATTGACAAACCTGTGTAGACCAGATGAAGTAAAACGACAACATGGTGGGGTCTCCAGGGCATTAGACTGCTTCCACTTAAAATTGCCATGTGGTATGAAAAATCATCATTGCTTCTGAGCAATGACTTACAGCAGCATAAACTTTTTCGTTCACAAATAATCTTCCTCTGGGAAACTCCCAATCTATACAATTCTTTTTCTTTTTTTTGTTAGCAGGATATTGACCTACAAATTGAACAAACTAAATTAGAAAGGTATTTTTTGCTACAAACCCACATTTCTGGATCCCATTCAAGGCAGCTCTCCAGGGCATTGCCAGCTCTCTGTCCTTCCCAGAAGGCAGGACAAGCTCCAGCCTGTGTGGGAAGCAGAGGGTGCTTGGCTTTGCTGCTCCCCTGCTGCCAGAACTGCTCCCCCATGCAAGGAGCTTGTCAATCAGTGACAGATTATAAAAAGGAAATGAAATGTCACATTCCTGCAAGAACTCTGGGACAAGTGAGCTTACCTAGAAAAGCGGGAAAAGCACAGCTACTGACCTGTTAAGTCAACAAGGTCAGAAAAACCACAAAGCCCTGTGCCTACAAGCAGGCTTTCAGCAGGCTCATGCTTCCCCTCGGCATTTCCAGCCATGACCCCATGGGTAATGCCAAGGTGAGAGGGACAAGGAAGAGGGTGATTTATTCTCAGATAACCTTGACCCTCTCCTTCAGAGTAAATGAAGACTCTCTACCATGAAATGCAGTGCCAGATGTGAATGGACACAGGGAGGATGCTACCCAAATACCTTTATTCCCTTACAAAGAATTATAAGGGATTTGTTTTAATAACCATAAATTTTCAAACGGTGCTCCTCAGCACCTGGAATGTGAGTGGAAGGTATGGAAGCAGCTGAGGTAACACGAGTTGCCAAGTAATCTGACTTGGACAAGATTCAAAGCACCTAAAATGGGTCTGATTTTACAATCTTGGCAGGAGAAACTTGATTAAGAAAACCTTTTTTCACCAGCTACTGCTTTTAATAAATAGCCTACTACTTGTAGCCTACAGAAACTGGTGTAGTGACTAAGAGTGGGTGAAACAGAAGAGAGGATGACTTGCCAGGCAGTTATTATTAGACACCTGATGTCAGAGCAATGATGGTTACCTCTGTGAAAATGCTGCTCCTGAGCACAACAAGGTTCATCTCTCAGGGAGAGACACAAGCAGATGGAGACAGCAGCAGACCCCCCTGCTGTTCCCTGGGGAATATTAATCCACTCTTCCTATTTTAAAACAATATTCCAATAATACCTGACATACTGCCCCTCCATAGCACCTACAAAAGCATGAAGGTGGGATGGTTTGCCCACAAACATTGTGACCATCCTCTCTGACAAGGCCAGAGGTGACAACAACCACTGTAGCAGCACAGCCTGGATATATCCCACTATTTGCAAAATGCCTGCATCTTTGGCAAGGTAGTGAATGGATCTTCTCACATCTGATATCATGTGCTGGCACTTGCCAAATCAGGAAAGAAAAAAAGGCACCCGACTAGAGTGAAGAAGATAATTTCTGTTCTAAGGAAAGCTTTATCTTCTCAGACATTTGAAAAGCTTACTGAAAATCCAAGAGCAGCAGGATGGATAGCTTGTTAGACAAACATTATGTTGATAGAGAACATCTGAATTTTGAGAACAGCACATAAAGCCTAAACTCAAGTAGTCCACTAGAAATGAGAAACCCTCTGCAAATGGAATCCAGACAGACACAGAGCATGGATAAAATAAATCTTGGCAATCACTACCTTTGTACTGAATCTTCACCTTTCAAGGGTTAAGACATAAAACACTCAAAGAAGTGAAGGAAAACACCCCAGGTTCTAGTCAGGTAGATGGCTGCCCCCTGAGCCCTGCTCTGAGCACTCAGGCACAGCCTGCAGTGCCCTCAGCCCCCAGAGCTGTACAGCTGCCAACAGCTCCTCTCTTCCTTCTGCAGCTTCCCCCACTTCCCTCCTCCCCAAATCAGGAACAGGGTCTGTCTGTCAGCACATCCTGAATTAAGCAGTCAGTTTGGTTTCTCATCTTCCACACACAATCACGCGTTTGTCCTCAGCTGGAGACATGGGGTGAACTCAAAGTCAGGGACCGATCTCCAGGGTCAAGCAATCAAGATAATTTTAGCTCATAAACCCATGCTCAGCTCTACTCCAGCCGACTAAAGAAAATTTTTAAGCTTTTGCATCAGAGGGAAGGCTGGGGAATGGCAGTGTCCTCATTTCTGCATTGGAAAGTCACTCCCACCCAAGAAACTTGGACTGGTTGTAGCAACACAGGGATGTCAGCAGCCAACCAGCAGAGCCTGCCACCAGCAAGCTGTCTTCATCAGGTAGATTTTTAACTGTCCTTCAGCATTTTCAGCTGAATTAGGTCCCTGGCTTACTTTAACAAGTTATCTACTACTTACAGTAGTTTAAATTCTCCTAATCTGCTGGAGTCATTTTTGGCAAGTAGCAAAAACAGTGAATCATCCCACATTATCCCAGAGAGACTTCATAAATAAATCCTCCTATCTGAGGAGAACTTGCTGAAGGCTTTTTTATGTGAAGGAAACTATTTTGGTCCTGTAAATAAGTAACAATGATTCAGTCCAGTAAATGAGCCATTTGCTTTTTCAAGCTGATCTTTACTAGAGAATGATAGGGCTGGTATACCCCTGTACACCTCCAGATTTCATTCACTCCCCTCCAGCAACCTACCAAAAGAGAGAGAAAAACTGATATAAACTCTCTTTTTCCACATGTTTTCAACTGAGTCCTGTGTAAGCTCATTTTTATTATAAAAGCTTCCCAAAGCAGAGGTGACTCAGCAGTCATTACCTCAGACATCAACATAAAATTAGAGATGTTATAACAATTATGTCAATTAAATTAGCTAGACATCTTTAGCAATTCTGATTATAACCAGATATTAAATTTCAGACTAATTTGAATTGCAATCAAAGCCCATATTTACATCTTAGACGAATGCCAGATAGAAATGTCAATTAATTTGTATATATTGTTTGAAAGACCAATTATGATCATCAGGCACAGTGTTAGACAGTAGCTGTACAACTCACAAACAATCTGATTCCTTTTCAAAGAATGAGTTTGCCAATTTCCCTCTTTCTGCATTTTCACATTTGTTTGCTTATTATTTTGTAGGTGGAGAAAAGGAAAATACACCTATTTCAATAAGGGGTTTTGGTTTTCTTAAAAATGTTAAATAAGCTCTCAAATCCAGTAAGCCTATAATGTGCATTGCTGATGGCATATTAACTCTAATAATTATTCTTTGTTAGCAAAGGGAGCTGTACAAATTTAGCTGAAGTATAAAAGTCACTAAACAATGAGCATCTGTCACAAAACGGTGCAATACATCATGCACAAAATCTCCAGTCCCTTCAGCCAACGGTAAAGATCCTCTCCCTCTGTCTGTGATAGGATTTCTGAGCAATGAATGGGGCTTTCTCTTCAGCATAATCCCTTCCTAATTTAGTGTCGGGATTTTATGATGCAATTCTTCTATTCTGAAGCTGAAAGAATTTCAAGTCTTTCTTCACAAAAATAAAACATTAATAACTCTGTCTTATTGACATGAGAGTTTTGTAAACATTTAATTGCCTTTCTTTCCAGAAGACAATACCACCAAACACTTTCTCTTTGCCATCTAATGTCTTTATCTACTTACAGGGGTAAAGAGCATCTATAAAATTGCAGCTGACACACGAATAGGACGTTGGAAGGTCTGACACTCACTCGGAGCTCATGGAGAACTAAAGAGTCTGTCAAGCCATTTAGCAGCAAATTGGATATCTTATTGTTCTAAACAGGATTGAAACAGGACCTGCATTGTTGTACGGAATTAGGAGTGACAATGCAGATCACTCAATTTTAAAAGGAAGAAAAAGAAATAACTGGACCTGAAACATAAAAAGGGGGTTGCAGTTTCTCACCAAAAACCTTTCACAAACAGAGAGGGACTTTTTTTCCTTATAAATACATTTTTTAATATAGACAGATAGATTTCCTTTACACACAGGTAAAGAAAAAATTATTCCTGTGATATTTTTATAGGAAATTCACTGCTGGAGAATAAATGGGTGAAATATTCTTTCTCTGGTCATAAGTTGCTGTGACAAACCTCACTCCTACAAACCCAGAACACAGCACTGATCACTCCAGTGTGTACAAGGCCTCAGTCAGCAGCTGGGAAAACCAAAGACTTAAACACAGGGCCACAGTTCTGCATCAAATAGGAGGATGTGGGACAACCAACCTTCCAAAAACACACCCCAAACCACCACCATCAACACCACCACCAAGTTTCCAAAGTTTCCACATATGAAACGACAGCAAGTTAAACAGAAAAAGACCTCACCTTAAAATATTGCTAGTTCTAAATTTGCCAACTTCATTCCTATTTCTGTCCCTAACATTACACAGAGAGCCTCCACTCAAAATGAAACATCATCACATGGGGAGCAGCCTCTATTAACAGTCAAAGCAGGTGAGCAGGGCCAAGCAGAGCCCTGCAGACAGACTGACTGCACTTTATTTAACAAACCTACCTCTCCTGGTTCTTAACATAAGTTAAGATTGCATAGCTAAAATGCATAATTACACATGAACGTAATTTCGGGCGGTGAAAATGCCAATGTTTGTTATGTGCTGTTTTAAAGGAAAAGAAAACTATTTTGACAACAGGACTTGAGAGTGGTATTTTTAGAATTCACATACGGCACAGCATTTCAGCCAAAGAAAGAAAGCAGCAAAATATTTCCAAACTGAAATATCAGTGTATTTGTGCTCCATATTCCTGACTCATTAAAATCTCAAATGCTTAACTTCAATCTTCCACACAATTAAACAATGCTTTTTTTGCTTTATGCATTTTCTTATCTGCAATAAAAATGCTTCATTCCACGTCCTTCCTATATGAACCCTAAATAACTTTTTCATTTAACACAATTTTCTGCTATCATGATTTACGCTGCAGTATCCTTCTGCTCAGCCTCCTTTTTTTTTCAAAGTAGATCTGGAATATCAGATTGGACTAGTCAGCTATTTGGTTCAATATCCTACCCCGAAAACAGAGACTTATAAATGTAAAGCTGTAGTGAAGCTTCAGGAAACCACTACACAATAATCTGCTCTTGGAGAAATTTCTTCACAAAACTGCTTTATTTTCAGCTAGTCTCAGCTCCCAGGCATGATAATACATATCCATAACCTCCACCACTTACTTTACTTGCTATAATTGAGGCCTCTTCTTGCCTACTTCACCTGAGTGCTACTATGTTGTACATATGTTTTCTTGGAATAACTTCACAGAACTCACGGATTAATTTTACATTATGTGTGGGCTTTGCTTCCCTTTTTGTTGAGTTTATTCACACCTCAGTGATCCCTGTATGATGCTCCCTGGGATCACAACTGTCACCTCCGTGCGCGTCTTCTCGGGACTTGGCTGCTCGGACAGATCCAAGGGATGCCTTTGAACACAGGGCTGGCAGGATCCAAGACTGTTTGCAAGCAGATGGCACATTTGCCAGCAGGCTTAACCAAGGCTGAACTGAGTGTTGCTAATGAGGTCTCGTCACAGAGGAACTGCAGAAGTGCCCCTCCACCCTTGGCTGGATGATCTATCCTACCCACATTCCTCAGATGCACAGGACACAAGTGCTGCTTGTAACATTTCAAACACAATAGTAAGGAATCCAATGACTCTTATGGCTCCTGGCCCTTCCCAAAATCATTTTAAACATTTAACTGTCCAACCATGTGTAAAATGGCCTTGAGGCAGCAAAACAATTGATGACATGCAAGCCATATGGGTGAACAATATTGAGTGTGATCCTTTAATGGCATAGGGCTTTGTGAATAAGATACACCACTCTTCAAATCAGGTGGAAAGAATAACTCCAATCTGGAAGTGTCCAAAGCATATTTCCTGACTTGGACCCAGGGTGAACAGTACACAAACAAAGCAAGATTTTCACTAACTGTGAAAGTCAAATACACTGGAGCTTCTTTGCACTAAACAAAACATGTTAATAACAAAAATTCCTAGAGACTGTCACCCTACCTTGCTTGTCAATTGAGCCTTTAAAAGCAAGTGAAGACAAATTAAGACAATACCAGAAATTAAAATACAGTATTTTACAAACTAATAAAAACGTCAAGCTGTGATCCATGCTGTGACCTTGGATACAACAGATAAAATGAAAGGCCTCACATGGGGAGACAATTCAGAGTTTAAGTAGATTTCACCTCACCACTGAAGGCATGCAAACAAATGCAAGTAACCAGGTCTCATTAGCAAAGCTCGCTCTAGTTTATAGTCTCACTTTCAGGTTTTCTCTGAGTCTCCCAAAGATAAAGGTCAAAAAAGGAGGTCAAACTGCAAGATTCATCTTACATCCATCACCAGTTTTTCAGTGAAATTAAAATAGGACATAATGTCATAGTTGATGACAGCCATTCCATGAGAGTCCAAGACTCCATTACTCAGTTTAAAGCTATACTCCAACCCCAGTTGCTCCCCAAATACAAAGTAAAGCACCAGCAGTTCATGTTGCAACATAGACAAGAGTATGATTTCTCTTCAACAAAATGCCTTAATGCTCTTATTTCAGCTTTTATTTTTCTATTAGGGCCAGTAATGTAATTGGGGAAAAAATTCTCAAGTGCTTCAAAATTTAACATTTTACTCAGGTTTTACTGACAAAGCTCTGGAGGACATGATGCACTGGGTTACTTTTTTGCTTCACAAAGTAATAAATCAGGAGTAAATGGATTATAAAAGATTCATTGTAATTGTGACCCAGTTTAACAGATTTTTTTCTTACAAAATTACTTCAACAGATACTACTTCCCACACAAAGGCCAGGACTAAGAACAACAATTGGGGATTGCATGGGAAAGGAACCAGCACAGTGCACTGGTTGTTAAGTACTCTACAAGAGACCAGCTGACTTCTTCTCACTATGGCACTTCAATTATTTGGAACAAACAGGCAGCATCTGCACTACTGTTTATCCTTTCTCACCTCATTACTGCTCTCCAACTAAATACATTCAAAGGTTTTGCAAGTCTTCATCTAACTCACTTTGCTATTTCCAAAGGCACTGTCTAACTGCAATACCTGCTACAGAGACAGATAGTGAACATGCAAACCAACTGCTGCTTGGCAAAGCCTGGGATGGAGACTGGAGTATGTGCATCAGCCATGACTTCACATCTCAATTTTCCTTCCAATCTACTCTAACCATTCTGCTAAAAAAAAAAAAAAAAACAATTAAAAGGTCAATACCAAAATCACAAGAGCAGAGCCTTTTAATCAGGGAAGAAATAAAAGCTTAGTTTCTTCACATGGTTAAACACAGTAGGATTCTCCACCCTTTACAACCCTAATGGTGACACCTGGAATTAGCCAGGTTTAATTAATTTGGTTCAAATCCACAGAAAAACGAAGCCAACCTCTAGAAATCATCCTAGCCTGCTTCTGGACACCATTATTTTCCATCAGGAATACATGTTGAAAAGGGGCTTTTGCTGGTCAGTTCTTGCTCTTTGCATTATGTGGTTCTACCAATTACCTGTACAGCAAAGAAGGGAACAAAAAATCATCAGATAGAAATGTTACAGTCTTTATAATCCAATGGTAATGTCAATGATCATGAAGTAAGGAGATATTTTACAAGCAGAACTCTGTGTTTTCAAGTTCAAATGTTCCAGTTTTTATTCAGAGTGATTACAGGCTTGATCCTTATGCAATTATTTGCTCTGCTAGGCACAAATTTTCGATGGCTTTCTCAGCCATTACAGCCAGCACTTGAAATAAATGGCAACACTGTCTTAGAATGGAAGACAGAAGTTCCCTCTTAAAGCAGGTGGCATCAGCACTCTCAAAACGAGTTCAGTGTTTCCAATGATCCAACCAATGTCAATGTCAGGACCTAATCTTCTCCTTTCAAGCAGGTAAGTGCTACCAGGACCTTTAATACCTTTCAACCCTTACGAAAGGCTTGCCATCCCCTTGACCTCTGACCACTCTTTTCTTAACTCTGAGCAGCTCAGTCATGCTGCTCCCAATACAGTGAACTTGGTTCACATCTTTCCTTTCTCCAACATGGGAAACTGAAGAAGAACTGAAGAAATGAACCTTCCCTGATGCACTCCACTATTCATTGGGGTTTTTTTACCACTTATTTTTCAGCTGGTGTCTGCTGTGTAAACAGGAAGCTTCTCCAGTGGCTCCAACCTTGTGCTCCCTGTGTGGAGTAATGTAGTTGAGGGTCGGAATGCTGTCATTCACACGTCAGGCACAACCAGCCAGCCTCTGCTGATAAAGAACAGCCATGACCCCAAAGGAGATCTTCTAGGAGAGCTTTACATGGAAGCAGACCTGGCCCTTCAGCAGTATCACCAAGTCACAGCCCCTTTCCCTGTGACCTGTCCCAGCATGGCACTGTCCCAGCCTCATGACCTGGAGTCTCTCACTCAGCCTGCTGAATTGCAGCTCTTGAGTTTGGACTAACTTGCAGAAGGAAGCATCCCTTGCTCCCTTCTCATTTCCTTTGTGGATCTGTGTTCAAAAACATGAAAGGCCAGAGCCAGACATGCTATTGAGCAGCCTTGAACTCAATCCATGGGTTGTAAAAGAAAGCCTTTATACCATTATGCAGGAAAACAAAAGAAGAAACACTTGAAAGTATTCTTTCACTTTCCTTGGACAGAGGAAAGTAACCCTCTTTGTCCCCAGACTTCATTCAGTCCTGTCAGATATGGACTTTCTGAATAAAACAGCCGCCCCATACCACACACGAACTTCTGACAGAATAGCTCTACTTAAGAATGGAAAAACAAAGAAAAAACTTACTCCTGTTCTTTAGTGGGCTTTGAAATCTCAGGCATTTCAACTTGGAAGTTCAGGTTTAAACCTGGAGATCCAAACAGAAGTACAGCCCTAAAACTGGAGAGATGCTCATGCAGCTGGCCACTGGATGAATGCAAGGAAAGGAAAACACTTGAACCCAAAGTCTGCTTGTCTGAAAACAAATCCTGTATTATTTCTTTGCAAACTAACCTCAGATGAGGTTCTGGCCAGCACGTTCAGCAGCACACCCTGCATCTGCCAGCTCCAGTCAAATTAACACAGAGCCCCATGACAGTGACTAAGAACAAGCATGAAACTGGCCTGAATACAGAAGTGCTCACAGTTTTTAAAGAGATGGATAATGGGTAATTTGTAGGAGTTGGTTGTCAAATTATATATTTAGGGGTTTTTTTTGTATGCAAGCTAATAATAGGCTTAAGCCTGTAACTTGCACTAGGAATAATTATTAAAGTAGCAAGCTTTGGCAGTTTCTGTCTGAAGGACTCTCTCAGCTGAACTCCCACAGCCACAGCAAATCCTAAGAGGTATCTTAGGAGTGGATAATATGAATCACCACTTTTTTAAAGCAAGAAGGATAATGCAGATTGGCAACCAGTTGTTTTTTGTTGTTTTTTTAAGAGCTAAAACCTGTCATGAAATAAAATCACTGCTGACCCATAGGAAGCCACTGGCACAGCCAGTGATTAAAAGAATCTCATAAAACACATCCAGGAATGTTACATCCTTAACTCTGAATGATTTTTTGCCATTTTAGATGACAAATTGTACTACAGTTTCAGTCTCACTAACTTGGCCAAATAATTTTTGAAAGTGTCTGAAAACATAAAGATCTACTTAATCTTTTGAGTGATCAATACCACTGTATTACACAGAAGATTATGCAATAGATTTAGCCGAAGTTAATAGAGAGCTATTTGTGAATCTAAAATGGTGACTTGACTGGATACATCTAAAAGGGAAATTAGCACTAAGGAGTGATGTGGCAAGCTGAGGACTGGTCAGGTAGGAAAAGAATAATACCCTTAAAGAAAACAATAAAGAAGTAATTTTCACTTTCATAAAACCTTGATTGATAAAGCACTGACTGAGTAGCTAAAGCATGCAGTGAAAAGAAAAAATTCAGTCTTGAACCTAATTTGAGCCTTGTACATACATCAAATTCACATCCTGATAATAGGATTGCTTTAGAAAGACCAACCAACAGTGAATACACTGAAATTATTTCAAGAGATCCTTATAGCAAATTACCTCACAATGTACTCTTTGAGCAATTCAAGGGCCAAACAAGAGCTTTTTTGACTGTTTAAGGATACTGGGGTTTAAGAGCATTTATAAGCAAGGCTTGTGTTCTGTTGGAGCTGTATAGAAGTAAATGCTGCACACTGGGAGTCCCCAGTAACCTCCATCTGTCTTCCACCTGCTTCCAGCACAGTGCATGGTAGCAGGGATTGCCTGATTTTTTTTTATTTTTTTCCATCAGTGTTAGAAGCACACAAGAAAATGAAAATTAAGAAATTAACAACCACAGCGGATAACAAAAGTTGTAGCTAAAGGAATACTCTTCAAGAAGCAACAACCAGGCTTTGGACAAATGCTACCATCAAATTAAGGTTTGGTTGTCTTGCATAAATGTATCTATTCATCACAAAAAAATCAACCCATAATGCTGAGCATTAAAAACAAAGTGTGAATCTTCATATAGAACTAAGTCATTATCTCTTCCAGAACACTTTTTCCATTTAGTAAAATACCCATTGCCACTATAAATTGCTAAAGTGGAAAAAGAAGTCAGAAATAAATGCAGAAAACTTTTCAGTTTCCTTGTCATTGCTGTTAAGTACAAACATTTTCAGCCTGCAACCAGAAGAATAATTTATGTCAGAGGAAAAGAAAACAGTAAGAAGAACTTAAAGGCACTCCATAACTTCTATATTCAATTTTTACATATAATAAACACATATTAGATGATTGCCTACTTAAATGACTTATTTCAGCTAAATGAAAAGGTTAATTATAAGGCTTGGATAATTATGCAAAATGAAAAAAAATACAAAAACCCATCATGAATCTTAAATATGACATCTTTATTTCAAGACTAAAGCCACAAACTTTGTTGTTTACACATTACAAATGGGTATGTGCTCTTTTTATGAGATGGTGCCCAAAAGAAGGTCACAATTAGAGCAGTAAGGAAACACTAACATTAGTTATATTCTACTTTATTCAGATCTGAATAAAGAAGTGAGCATAAACTAATATCATCCTTCAAGCACAGAGGTTACTTCAAGGACATTAAAAAGGGGAGAAGTGCATGTTTTCATCAGCAGCTCACTCAGTAAAATGCGTTCAGTCTATCACATGCAAAATCAAACTGATAAGTGCTTGACACTGCCATGAATCAAGTGGTTGGATTACTGCACACTGCAACATTTTTCATCTCTACCTGAAAACAAAAGCAGTAAGCCAGGTAGGCAACTCCAGCCCTTGATATAAATGGGTATTTGTCTCTACTTAAACCACAGGTTGACTTTTGTTTACCTGGCTATGCACATCTTTTGACCCAAGTGGGGACAGTCCCAAATGTCCCAGGCATGGCTGGTCCAGCCACACTCATTCCAGTGGGACTCCAATTTGCTAAAAGCACAAGACTCCTATAGTGCAGGGTCAGAGAAAAACAGTTCAGTGCTCAGAAAAGGGCAGCCTTGCCTAAGCCCTGCACCTCAAACACTGCCTGTCCACTTGCTACAGAGCATTACCAATCCAAGGGCATCCGTAAGAAATTCTGTGTCTGGAACCAACTGGGTCCAACAGTGCCAGCCAAATGGGTACAACTGGTCTGTGAAGGAAGAATGGCTCATGCAGGAAACAAAGCAGGAGGAATAAGTACTGGAAGACTCACAGCTTTACCACTTGGCTAGGAAAGCCCCAGCCATGTGCAGCAATGAGCCCTGAGCGAGGAACCCGGCAGCTGAAAACGTTCAGCCCTCCAAGCTGCAGTGACTGTTCCTGAGAACAGACCCACAGTTGTCAACGTTAACACAATTTCACACTGTCTCTAATCACATTTTAATTTTAAAATAGCACATTTCCAACGGTGCATTTCTATTCCTTCCCATTTTACATGGGATTTGCATTTCTTAGAAGCAACTGGCTTCTCTGGGCTGGCACACTTTGCTTGAGTCATGCATTGAAACCTGCTCTGCTGTTAAACGGCCGTTCCCTTTTCCTTACATCCAACAGGAACCACAGATGCAAACGCACCAAACTAAAAAGGGGAGGTTTGCATCTGATTCTTTGCAGACACAAAATAACAAGCAAATATAAGCGTATCAAAAAGTAGCATTGAAAGCCACTTTTTCTTCCAAGTCCTCACTCCCATTTTGCTGCTCTTGATCGACCAGAAACCACGAAAAATGAAGTTCTAAGAATACAATAACTAGAAACATGGTTACAGCATAGAACAGGTAATTTGCATTCTATCTTTAGCACATATGCATATGTTAGTGCTGACATGAACAGCTAATAAAAAATGCCTAAAAGTGTCTCAACCATACCTTCTGCAACTAAGATTTTCATGGTAAACATGACATGAAATATTTAATATTCAGAGGTAATAATTTGGAAGACCTTACAGTTCAGACTGTTCATCACTGTTTATCATAAGTGCACAACAGGTTTATGTTAGCCAGTGGATGGAAATACCTTGAAGCCACCAGGTTTAGAGAAATGCATTAATAATTATTTGTTTGTATTTAAGAAACAAATGGAGATACATTCCTAGGCTGGTGCATTAAAGATGCGAGATTAGAATCTGTCTCTCCTCCCTCTAGAGTGGTAAACACAAGAAGATTTGCTAAAAGACAGATAAATCAGCATCACTTTCAAGACAAAAGCACCAAACTTACACTAGGAAGGAAGATACCAAAAAATTAACGCAATTAAGTCTATGGAGTAGCAGCTAAGATGGCAAGGTACTGGATTTCCACAAATCTGGGGAGCTGGTTGCTTTCTGTGGCAAAAGGCAGAAACGCTATCTTCTTCTCCCTGCCACATGCTAGATGAAGTGGGGAGAAGAACAACCTGTGACTTCACCCCATGCTGGGCTTCCCAAGAACTTGTACTGAAGGCTTGGAGGTGAATGCCCTGGTACAGGCTGTCAACCTGAGACAAATGTTCCTTCCTTAAGAAACTTTTAGTTCGGGTGAAACTCCCTCACTCCAGAATAACAGAGCCTCTTAACACAGGAAAAAACCCTGTATTATATTAGGAACCACCTTAAAGCTGGTTCTGCAGGAGCAGCTGATGAGCCTCCTCAGCTGAGAGGAATACTGAGACACGATGCTACATAATTCTCACCATGCTGATTCCTTCACTGTGTTTGGGGCATCTCAGCAGAGAGCAGAGAAGCAGCACAGCACCATTGGAAGGGCAGAACCCAGCACAGCAAGCTGCCAGAGCTGCAGCCTGGTCCCCTGCCGAGCCTTGGAGGGCACAAAGCAGAGCAGCCTCTCTCCTCCCAGCACGGGGCAGAGCCGTGCCAGGGAAGTGCTGGGGACACCCCACCAACAGGAACAGCTCCAGAAGGGCCCAATGCTTTATGAGTTCCACCACCACAGGAAATCAATGAGGCCTGCCCTTCCAAGCCATTCATAAAATTAAAACTAATACGGTGTCAAGTACACATGGAAAACAAACAAGAGAGGAAATCAAAAACTTAAAACATCTCCCTCTGATCTCAAGCTAAATAATCCAAGATAGTGCATATAACAGATGTGCTGTAAGATGAATTTAGGCTGACATTGCTGAGCTTTAGGATGATGCTATTCTTTCAGTAGACCCTTCAACAAAAATCTTCTGATGCTTTTCCTTGTTAGGTAACCAATTTGGATTGATATTAGCTAGCCACACAGTTCAGAAAACTTATTTCATATTTCAAATTCAGATATCCTGCCAAAATGTACTTCAAGTGTAGGTGTAGGAATAGAAAAATACAGACTTTTTATTTTTGAAAAGAAAAAAAAATATGAAACAGGAAAGATATTACTTAAACAGTGGAATATAATTAATCACCAGGTTCAAAAAAAATCACCAGGTTTAAAAAAAAGGGTGAAGACACACATTACAACCAGTTCCCCACAGAAATCAATTTTTACCTGAAAAAAAAAAAAAAAACCCTGCTAGGTTTTCTCTTCCCATTTACCTTCCGGACTGCTACCAGTTCTGGCTCCTAACACTAATGAAATGGGGAAGAGAATGAAACATTGTCACCTTGAGTTTTAGGGAAGAAACAATACACAATATCAATCGGTGCTCTCTCAAGGAAGCCTAAAGCAGCTTCCAATCCTTCCTAAGTCTGGTTTGAGTGTGGCTGTGCCTTTGCCACTGCAAGAGGAGTCTGAACCTGAACCACAACAGCTCTTTCAGCAGTGGAAACGATCATGCCTCCATCAGGGTGTTTTTGTTACAAAGTGGTAATCTGGGATTCCTCTTTTGCTACCAAGCACAGAGTATAGCTGCTGACAATTTTAACACTTTTTCTGGACTAGTACAGAGAGTTTTCTAAGGACACTAATTAAAAATACTTAAATGTTTGTGACTAGGGTTTGATTTAGAGCATCTGTAAGTATCTTACTGCACCCACAGGGAAGGCAAAGCAACAACTGAACCAAGCACCTTGGTTCCACCCAATCCAGCCACTTTGATTATAAAAACTGCTTTTTCAGGCTTTTGTTTTCTCTAGCTGAAAAGATTTATCACAGTAACACACATCATGATACAGTTCCTAATAACTTGACAAAGAAATACACTGTTGATGTTGGCCACCATCACTTCAACAACTTTGCCTTCACTTAGAACATCTGGACATGAACATACGAGCACCTATGGACAGAAATCCTCCCACCCTGACAGGCAAAGCTTCAATTTAAAATTTCCATAATGAGTTTCTTACTGCACCATGATCCTGAATAAACATCTCTTAGAGCATTTCACTACTAACTCCAGAAAGTATCATCAATACCTTACCAATGAAATAGTTATCAAATCTACACCTCCACAGCATCTGAAAACTGTAGCCATTGCTAGAATTTCTACTTACAATATAACACTGAGCTGGCAAATGGAAACAAACACTACAAACAGAACTAGCCCTGCTCCTACAGGAATTCCATGGCTCAGGCAAGAACTGAGAACATGTTAATGAAGACTATCCACATAACCTTTCTAGGAACACAATGCTTTTATGAAAAATGTGATTCCTATTTTATGCTCCATATTCCATGAGGATGTCATGCTCAGAAAGAAATTGTAGCTTCAGTAAAACACATCAAGAGAAATCCAAGAGTTTATTCTGCCTATCTGTTTTGATCTCCTGAGAGTTCCTAAGACACAGGGCATTTTGTCACTCTGAAGTTATTTTTAAGTAGGAGCCATGTGCATTTTCCACAGAAAAAGAAATTTTTCTTTTTCTCAAGGAAAAAAAAAGTGCACTTAATGACTAATTAAAATAACAAACCTTAGGAATTTTTACACCTCATTTGGCTAAGGACTTTTTACAGAATAATCCCTGCAAGTTTTACTTGGAACCTTCACAGAATTGTATTATCCTTTTAGAAAGCCTGTAACCAGGAATCTGCAAGCAGTTGGTAATGGCCTCAATGCCTGTTCATAAATAATGGACTTCATTTTTCCTAACTGCTACACCTCATGCCATAAGGAATTGCATAGTAAGTTAATTCAGCACTATGCAATGTACAGAGGAAATAATTAAAGAATCTACCTTCTACTTATTGATTGATTTCTTAGTTTAGTCACAAAAGTACTGTGCCTAAATGAACTGAGTATGCTTTCACAGTCATCTGAAATAACCAAAAATAAACAAGCTACAGGGCAGTATCTTCAAGGTCCTAGTCTCTTTAAATTAAATTTACTGATCTTATTGAAGAAGTTTCATTAATAGCCCACCATGACACCACACACAAACCCAAAGCCACCAAGATGAGGCAATGGTGAACTGCAATGGGCTTCCTAAACACAGGCAGAGGATTCTTACAGAAAGTTCCCAAGTAACTAAAATAGTGCCAGTCTCACTCATCTTATTTGTGGGGAACAGCCTTTTTATGGAAAAGAAGTCACATTGTGCCCTTCGCTTATTGTGTGAAAGCAGCAAGGTGGGAAAATGGAGCTCAACCCTGAGGACAACTTCACTAGTTAAATACTTTTAAGCATTACAATGCAACTCTCTAAGATTGTTCTGTCAGGCAATAAATCAATATTAAATATTATCAGTTATCTTCGTAGGAAATGCTAAAGAGTAAATAGTAACTCGATTTCAGTTCAAAAATGAGAAAAGGAATCATAGAAAGAGTAATTCAAATGCCTGGTTTCTCCTTACAGTATAAAGAGGTACCAAAGCTGAGATTTGTGAAGAGTTAGGAAGAAAGTTAAGCTCTACAATAAAGAGAAGATAATCCCATGCATTCAATGAGTCACTGACCCATTTCCTATCCAAGAGCCTCATATAAAGAGATCTTCATCTCTTATCAATGCACAAATCACACCAATATTGCAAACACCTGGCAATGCTACTGAGGGCCAGGGAGGTCCCTCATTGCCATTCTGCACACCAGGAACTGGTGCCAGAGCTGTGTGCAGCAGAAACTCAGCCTGAGGCTTTCTACCTCCTTGGCTAAGTCCCCAGGCACAGAAAATCCCTCCTTGTTAAGGAGACCTGCTACAATAATACACAAAGTCCCTTGCATCATGTTATCTGAGGTTTAAGAACTCCAGGTAACACAGGTCACTTCAGTTTGCAATCCAATCCCTTTGCCAGAACAGATTTCTTTTCTCACTAACACCAATTAACCCAGTTAAATAGATTTAATCCATTATTGGGGTGGGAAGTTGCTGCAAGTGTAAAAAATCCTGAAATACCCTCCAGAGTTTTCTTCTGGGATGAAGTCTTACAAGGCAAAAACACAGAATGCACCAGAGTGTGACAGCATCAGAGGGAAGGAAGCCAAAATATTAGCTGTGGCATACAGATTTAGAAAGACAGGTTATGATAATTGCTTTTATACAGACACTTTGGCATGGTACTATTTGAGATTAATGAACAGAGATAAGATTTAACAAAATCAGTTCCACCCGTTGCCCTGCTCTGACTCAAACACATATTTAGAAGGAAGTGCCTCCAAATCTAGTGAGCACTGAGAATAAAAAGGACCCCTGAAGTCCTAAACTGCCATAAACCAAATGCAGATGGAAAATTGATCTTCTGTCTTTCACCCATTTGACTGAAGGCAGAAATTGACTTCCTGCAAGTTAAATTTACTGGGCAAAAATTAATCCTTTGTGTGTGGCCATCACTTTATCTTTCATTATTCAGAAGAGTGAAATCCTACTGTTCTAGTTCACTTCACCTTCATTTCCCCAGTCCTGCAAGAGGGTTTACTGAAGTGATACCCACATCAGGCTAAGCCTTTCACAGTGGCATCAATTATTGCTCCGGTTCTTGCTTCTGGGTTAATTCCTCTCAGACCTAAAGTCCAGCTTCCCTAAAAGCAGCTATTTATTAAAGAAGTTCAGATAAAGCAAAAGTGGCTTCATTCATGAAGTAAATACAAATGAAGCTTGGACTAGCATTTGGACCACGTCATCTGTAGTGAATGAAATAACAGAAGGAGCTTCAAAAATGGGAGTGCAATAAAAACCCATCAAGGACTCCTCCCGGCAGCAGTTGTTGCCAGTGCTGGAAAATGCCCCCTCCAGCTCGGATGCAGCTGGGGCAGCTCCACTTCAGAGGGGACAGTGTGTGGCCAAGCCCTGGTCCCACACTTGGGCTACAGAGGGAGCCTTAAGCTGGAGCTACTGCACCAAAAGCCCTTTCCCAGCACGAGGAAATCACAGTCCATGACATTTGTACAGTGCAGAAGGATGGGACAGTCAATATCACAAACTCAGGCAAAAATTAAAGAAAAATGGCCCAATTTTTCAGGGATGAAACTCATTATCAGTCCATCCAACACTGCCTGTGAAAATGTTCTCAAGAACCATGAGAAACATTAAACTACAACTGGCACAGCATTGTGCACATTACAGGTACTGTTTTACACAGCCCCATTGTTGGAAAAGGTGGTTGTTACCAGCCCACCTCCCAAGGACTTAACTACACCAACCACTACCAGCCACTGGAAATTACTCACTTGCTTGGGCATGAGAAAGACAAGATGGTTTTACAATTTTCAGTATAAAAAATCCTGTCCATGAGCATTCCCAAGTGACCAAAGACTCTACAGGCTCAGCTCTGCATTCCATGAAGAACAAAATATCTGAGAGCAGATTTTCATGTGTTCTCCATTGGTCCATACATGGCTCCACAAAAATGCACCCTGCAAACACTGGCATACCAATCATTCATGCTCACAAACACATTTCTTTTCTGCTGGCACAAGCAGCACACCTGCAGCTACCTTTTCTGTGCATTGGTCAGTGCATAGAAAATTTAACACTGTGAAAAACAAGTCCCTTGGATTAGAAAACAGACTGCAATAAAGCAAGAATTGAATTGGCCGATTATCTCAATATGTGGTTTTAATTACCTCTAACTCATAGCAGTCTGCTCATTTGCATCCTTCAGATGAGACCTTAAATATCCATACCCTCTGTGCCTGCCTTGGACAAAGAAGATAGCTTGGGGCTTTTTGGAAAAAAAACAGAT
This sequence comes from Geospiza fortis, assembly GCF_000277835.1. NCBI lineage: Eukaryota > Metazoa > Chordata > Aves > Passeriformes > Thraupidae > Geospiza > Geospiza fortis. The sequence goes on from NW_005054422.1 coordinate 387,896, forward strand.
TCCTGCCTCGTTTTACTTGGCTGCTACAGTCCTCTGAGGTGGCTGCAATTCAGAAAAGCCATAGGGCTTGCAGCTTGGGAATTAGGATGGAAATTGTTACATGAATGCAAATACTGTTCTTGGTCTTTTCTTGAAAAAAGCACCTATTTACTCACCAGCCTTAAAAATTAAATGAGGTTCTAATTAAGGAACAATAAGCCACAAACTAAAAAACAAAACCTGGCAAGAGTAGCTCAAAAGACACAATTTAAGACTAAACAGACCAAATAACCAAGTTATCACTTGAACCAAAGCTATCTAAAAAGGAACCAAAAGAATAAAGGAATGCTAGAATTTAAAATGAGCTTGGCAGAGTCAAGAGAAAAGCTGAAAAAGTGAAAGACAAGGTATAAGACCTTGGCCACAGGAGCTGACTGGAGTTCACAAGTGAATGGAATCCCAGTTTAACAAAAATGCATTATTACAGTCTGAATGTGCCTAGCTCTTTGTAGGACACCCAGAGAGGATTAATCTCCTGCCCCACCTCCTTTTACACACAGTAGCCACAATCTGGCCCTTCAAGTCTGACTACTGCTAAATGCCAATCAATTTTTATGAGAAGTGGCAGCTTCAAAATTACATTTCATGGCATTTTCTTACTTCAGATAAAACAAATATTCCTTTAGTTATGCCATGCTCACAAGAACAGCAATTCTGAAGGTTTAAGTACTACACAGAATACACATTACACTGTTGGTTTTAGGCACCTGAATGAAGTGGTTTAAGTTATGGGAAGGCACTGCTGGAGCTTACAGCTGAAGCCCAGTGTGGAACCTGACAAGTGTATCTGAAATCCTGTAATTTTAACCTAGTTGTCACTTCACACTACAGCTAATCAGCTTACTCTAACATGTCACAACTATCTATTGCATTTTAGAAACCTTCAGAACCCTCTCCCAATCAGCAAGGCTGAGGGTGAGGACAGGTGCAAAGTAAGCACATTACTTAAGAAAGGAAAATCACTGTTAATTACCAGATTGCAGCCTTAGCTGCACAAATGCAGAGACCTGTAATTTTGACCCCTGCCTGAAGATATGCTTGGCACTAGGGTAGTCTTCAGGGACAGCAGACTGTTTCAGATTGCAGGGTGGCAAGATCCTGGTTGACAACTGCAGAGTTTTGGCAGCAGGGAGGGCAGAAGGGGCTCAAGCCCTAGCTGGGTCAGCCAGGAGCTCCTGCAGAGAACAGTTCTGCCCATGGAGGGAGAGGCCCCTCCATCTCCATAGGACATCTTCACTCTGTGCCTGTGAAGAAGTTCAAAGCCCCTGAAGATGAGTCCAATAAAATCAATTCCAACTCTGTGGAAATAAACCTTAAATTTGGTACTAAAAGCTGACTCTATTTCCTTCTTGCTGGGAGAAGGATTTCTGCACTGTTTTGTTTGAACTGGTTAGTCACACACCAGGAGATAACACTGGAGAAGGCAAAAAGAAAATAAACTACAGCAACAATGAACAGTTCTAAACAAATCAGGATGGTTTCACACAATGCAGGCAGCCAGGGAGAGAATTCTGAGGGTAAAAGCAAGAGGTGAAGTCATGGGCTCCAGGCTCAGCCTTACCTCAATCGACAAGCTTGTTCAGAAACAAACTGGCAAACAAAGTGACCTCTCTGCCCTGCCCTTACATGCTTATCGTGTTTTGACTAAAAGGTTGTTATCAAAAGACAAGAAACTTCCCAGCGCTATCTCATTAAACACTGCTGTTTTCCTGAAGGAAAATGCACCAATGGTGTATCCTACAAGTTCTGTTTCTTTGCAATAATTGCACTACAGAAATCGTTTCTTCATATTAAACATTGGCAGGGCAGCTCTAAAAGAATCAGCAGCCAAACACTGCACTTAACATCTGCCATTTTAACAACCACCTCTACTGAACAATGCAATAGACAGTTGTAAAATTCTAATAACTCTTGTGACTGGCACCCATCTCTCTCTATTTTATCTCATCATAGGTTTCTTGCTGGCTATAATTTTTTAGAAATGGTAGCTTTAGTGTTGAATTTGAAAAATTAAGATGTACACCACACAGTTTCAAGACAAGATAAAAAGCACCTCCATTCACAACTGTAACTGCTCCTACTCTGCAGGACACTTCCATCCCTAACCACCCACCCTCTCCTCTTTTTAAGTAAGGCTGCAGCTGGTCTCCAAGAGGTTCTAAATTAAGGCAGGAATGTGGTACAAAGTGCATGTGCCTGAATTCAGATCTCTCCACACCCACTGAAATGCATCTCCAGAGAAACAAAAGCCCAGTACAGCAAGGGATGGAGAAATGAGCACTTGCGCTCAGTGACACCCATCTTACAAAGTAACTGCTAAATGTGTCTCAGGAGTTAACTCATTCACCTCAACAACTCTTAACCACTGTTAGTAAGAGACATAGAATATTAAATACATATTATATTTCACCTTCCATGCTCTTCCATGGAGTAATAAGGTAGTGCAAAAACTCAAGAGAACACAGAGCTGGAGATTGTAAATTATGTCAATAAACATATCTGTAAATAATACAAAATAAAGAAAAATAAAACAGTCTTTTAAAGGACTGTGGTCTCAATGAGAAGTGGAACTGTATTCAGAAATAGATGATATTTACTTTAGAATACCTTTGCACATCAGAAGGTAAAGATCAGATCAATGTATGTGTACTCCACCGAAGGCCAAACCCACCAACCAACATCCACTTGTGTGCTGTAGGGTTTTGTTCTTAATTGCAGGAGCAAAACAAAGCCTCCTGAAAGTGAGGTGAAGTGCCTTTGCACCTCCTGTGGATACTTTCACATTCACAAAAGATGTCTCTGTGTTTCTCACACTTCCACTTCAATCAGAGTAGGACACAGCAAGTATATGATGGAAGATGGAGCAAAGTCTTTCATTAACCGCTTAGAAGTGACCACATGTATTAACCTCACACTCTGAGCTTACCATCCCATTTACCTCCTCCAGATGCCAACCAACCTTTTCACATCTCTCCTACAATCCCCACAGGCTCCCATTTCTCCTCCCTTCTTCCTCCTCTTGCTGTTAGCCTGCCTCCTGTTTCACCAGCAGCTTCTGGCTTTGTACTTGCCGTGGTTTAACAAGGGCCTCCATCTCTGCCATTCCTACAGCTCCTGCTCTGCCTGTACTGCACTGACACATTCTGCAGAGCCATGACGCTGACTGTGTCAATAACTGACCCAACCAACACAACAATGCTGCAGTTTCTGAGCCAGATCAATCGCCTGGCACAGAGAGGCAGGGGTGGCACACCTGGGAAAAGGAAGCAGCAGGAGCCACTGCAGAAACCTGGACTACCACTGAACTGCAGCCTAGGCTGGGCTCTCCCTACTCCCACCCTCTCAGGGTTCTTTCCATGACCACTGTTCCCCACCTGCCAGCATCGGCAACTCTCACCTGCAGTTCCTCATCCTCCAAGTTTCACCCAGCACTTTGCTAGCAGTGACATGTGCAGCTCAAATCCCTGTCCCAATATTAAAATGCTGCGGCTCAATGCCAGATTTTAAAGCCTGATAACTTATACATTTTGTTTATTAAAGAGATGGAAGTGAAAACAGATGAAATCTGGGTAGGCATACTCTCATGTTATTCATACTAGCATATATCCAAATCACCATTTATTTCTGTGCATATGTAAACTAATGATGGATGAGCTGAAAAGTCTTTTTGATAGAATTCCTATTAAAAAATGAATTAGTGAAACATTCCCAGCTTACTAAGCCATTACACACTCTAGCTCAATTTTGATCTATATTGATTTAATGATATTTCTTGGAGCTAAAACTAGCTGGTGTGTTATTATGCATTTACAGAAAATAAAGAACTAGAAATTTAGTGGTACAGGTTAATCAAACTGTCAACCAACCTTCCTTGCTGCATAGCATAATCCACACAGCAATCTCAAAATACATTACAGAGCATTTTATAACACAAATAAACTTTAACAGGTCTTATTTTATATATAAAACACTCTGACCGCTAAGGCACTACAATATTCTATCAGTGTTGGAATTTTACTTGAGATGTTCCATGTTTTCAAATTTGGGCAGAGTCTGGAGAGTTCCCAGATGTTAAAAGCAACGCCCAGGACCCCCTGGCTGAGCTGAGATGACCAGAACCTCAAGTAAAACTTCACTGGTTACATCTACATCCTAAATGCAAAGCAGCTACAGAACATTGCTATCCCACAATATAAAGGTTATGGGACCAACCAAACCTGGGTGGAAATTTCAAAAGCTCATTTTATTTGCTTTTTCCTGAGGAAGTCATATGGAAAAACTCAAATTGGATTCAAAACAGAGGGAGAGGGAACTCCACTGGGTCAAGCCTCACCTCAGTCACACCATCTTTACAACCATTACAACTCTTATTTATTCACAAACATAATTTCAACTGAAATGGAGGTGACCCAGCAAAACATCTGCAAGAGAGGGGAAGCTGACGGTCTTTAAATTGGTGGTTTCATACATCTTACTGCAGTGTACGGAGGCTGTTTTTATACCCTCTCTGTTGTCATTATATTGCAAGAGTTCTATTGTCATTACATTGCAAGGGTTCCATATTGCTAGAGTTTCCTATCTCCTTGATGTTCCTTGTAGGCAACTCCTTTAGGCACTGACTCTTCCTTGTCCTCACAGCAGCCAACTGACCCCAGTTCCCCTCAACCAACCAATCCACTCTTTTATAACACTCTTCTTATTGGCTACAGCTGCGGCCTGTTAACATCAGGCCTGTTCCTAATCTTTAATAATAAACCCAGCTGCAACTCTTTAGGGGGTAATATTACTTTCTATACTACCTTTATTTACTTATAAATATCTATCCCCCAACACCTCTCCATCTTATTCATGATGCTTAAAGACAAAATTGCAATGCTAAGCATTGCTTGGGCCATGAATGATGGTGTGGAGTGGTTATTCACACAAAAAATGCATGACTTACTGATTCAACAGCCTGAACACAGTAGACCCCTGTCCTACAAGGTAACTTAAATTATTTGTTTAAATTAAACATGACCCTTTAAGGCAGTAAGCTTGCTTTCAAATTTCAGATAATAACACAGGTCCTGGTTTCAAGTGCCATTGAAATCAGTGGAAAGATTCAGAAACACTTCCAAAGGCTTTGGATTGAGCTCATGAAATGCCAGATCCCATCTGAGCCCAGTCATTACCAGCAGCAGTCTCAGCAGCAGAAAAGCAGAAAGAAGGGACTACAGACGACTCCAATTACACAGCACAGCTTCAGTGCCCAGCAATTGGTCAGCCAGGCTATGAAACACCAAGTATTTGATCTCTTTTGTGTTGAAGAATTAAGTATTTTTGCAATCTTTACCTGGAATTACTAAAGACAGGAAGGATAATGCTATCTCATTTCAAGTCCTGTGGCACACACAATGTCAAAACACAGAAAAATTCATAGCTGCCACCATACAGCTCTAAACCTTCCACTTCCAAAATTCACCTCCTCAGAAGCTGTGCAAATCTTGTCTCTCTAAAGTCAGTGATGACTGACAACATCAGATCACAAGAAACTTTATACCAAAACCAGTAAGATACACACAAAATTTCAGTGGATACTCAAAATAAACTAAACTGGGTCAATGGATAAATTGCAATATTTAAAGATTTAATATCTTTAACATTGTTGCACTCTCACTTTAAAGAAATCTACACATCAAAGAGGAAGGTACCAACCTAGCTACATATTTTGTTGTTAAAATTATCCAATCCTCCTACAATAGTATCACCCAGAGACCTCAAGTGACACGCTGCATTCTGTATCTTCTGCAGCAAAAGGCACGCAGAACAGAAAAGAACAAAACGTGGAAATGTGTTGCTAGGATAAGACGTCATGGAAACCAAATGCATGGCACTTAAATAGTGCACCATTCTGTACGTGCTTTAACACACAGAAATACTTCGTTTTCCCAAGTTTAATCATCTTCTTTTGGTGGATTTAGATTCAATTTTCTTTTTTTTTAATAGCACACCTGAGTTTAAATTTGAAATGTGTTAACCAACTATTGTCTTAGATTTTAATCTCTACCACTCAATAAGGATGATGGGATAGTATAGATCCAATTCTTTGGGCAGATTTTTTCTGCTAGAGCCTTGCAGAATCATATCCCAAAATGTCATGTGAATTATCACTTCAGATCAGATGCATCTCTCTTCTCTCATCCTGTAGGTTTCTGAAGCCCCAAGGACACTCTGAAGGAGAACAAATGAAAATGAAAATTTAGTTGCTGGGCAGAGCCTCAGGGGGCTTTTCTATTGATGTCTCTGGAGAGCATAGAGCTAAGGTGGGAAAAAGTTTTCAAGGGAGAGAATTTTCCAGCAACACATTTCAGGCACAGCCCATGGTCTTCTCTCTCTTAAAATAATCCATTAAAGGTTCAAAAAAACTTCCAGTCTTTCAAAGATTACATTCCCTCTGCACACTTGAAATTACAATATCATGGGTTTCTAAACAGTAAGCCACTGTTTGCCAGCTACAGCAACAGAATGTAAAAAAGGCACATTGCCACTTTGTACGAGAACATCCCACTATGAAGCCACATACCCAGTACACAGCATTTTCAGGATGCTTGCCCATTCTGAAACCAACCCACAAAATGAAATTAAATGACCTCAGAATACCTGAATACAGTCTCCAGAATGTCATGCTGGCACTTCCCAGCTAGGGAGCTGGGATTTACTAAACACATTTCATCACTGTTAAAGTGCAAAGAAGACACTGTGAACAGCATTTTCACATGGCATGATCACTACTATATCTTCCTCTTGTCATAATAATAATAACAATAATTATTATTATTATTATTATTATTATTATTATTATTATTATTATTATTATTACAGCAATCTTCATAATAGTACAAGTGATTCTGCTTGTTAGAATTTGAATGGCAAACACTTCACATTGTCAAAAAGATCCCTTTTCCTCCACCTGCTGCTATCTGATGAAGCACCAAAAGTACCATTGTGATGTAACCTAAAGCACCCCTCGAAGAATTCCAGCTTTGATTAGGAAAAAGAAGTTGGGCTGTGTTAAAAACCGTTTCCAGGCATTTCCCAACAGGCCTTTTACTTTGCCTGAATACTGGGTAAAACTGTCCTTGTACAGAAGGTGCACCTTTTGGAAAACAAACATCTTCTAGAGAGGACCTGATACTACTTCAAAGCACACCATAAGAATCAACAGATTTGCATGTGGCTTTGGGAACAGGATAAGGTCTCACCCACAGTCCCTGTCTTGCAGCTTGCAGAATTATAAGCATTAGGAGAGCAGGAAACAGGACTGAAAAGGATTTTATGGTAAGTCCTTCATTAGTTCTGGCAGCATCTGAGAATAGGACTGAACACTGAGCAAGTTTCCTCACAGCATTTGTATGTATTTATATGGCTTAAATATACCCAAGTGTGGCATTTCCATGATCTCTTCTAATCAAGCTCATTTTGGAAAATATCCAAAACAGCAGTGGAAATAAATGAGCTGGAGTTAGACAACACCACAAGACAACTATAGTCTAACCCAGAAGGCAAAAACTCCTTTTTTTCAAGACTGATTTTTCCTTGGAACCATTTCCAGATATTGTCACCTTTTTAAATGGAAAGATGGCTGCAAGTCTGACTATTTGCTATCA
>NW_005054422.1:395596-422501 GCF_000277835.1 Geospiza fortis
CATTCCTGCAGCATCCAAAAGCTACAAAGGGCATTCTTTGATCCTGTTAATATGGAAATGAGGGCACAGAGAGTGCTTTCTTTAAAGAAAAACAGCTGTATCAATAAAAGCTATTTGTGAAAGCGATGAACAATTTCCTCAACAAAATTATATTTAAGTTCTTTAAGCTGAAAATCCTTTAGTTTAACAGATACTGCAGAATCCTCCTTTTGATGAGTGATCACATACAGCCATGGAAGTGGTTTGCCCACATTTTCCATGTGCCAGTCTGAAACAGGATATTGCCAGATCTCCAGGGGGAGATCTCCAACTAACATCACATGAAAGCAGAACAGCTCATGTGAAAGATACACAGGATCTCACTTCAGTGGGGAACATTCAGAGAGGAAAAAAGGGTCCAACTTGCCTTTCCTGGCAAAAGTTGGGAAGAAGTACCCTTCATCTTAAAGCCTGGCAGTAAATATAAAGCAGCATTTGCTTTCTTACCAAATGATGCCCAGGGAGATTTCTAAGCAGTTCCTCCATTCTTCACAGCAGAGGCCTGGGTCTGTTCCTGAGAAGAGCTTTCCACACCAGAATGGCTCTGTGCAGGGCTCCAGATGAAAATAAGAGGAACGTGGGGAAAGGAGGGATATCAGCTCACTACCAGCATTGGCCAAACCCCGTGAAAGAGGCTGTGACGGGCAGAGCCAGGCACATTGCGCTGAGCAAATCCGTGATTCCTGGAGGACAGCCTCCAAGCTAATGGGACAGCAGAGAATCTGGCAACCAACAAACACTCACAGGGTACCAGCTCAGTAAGGAAATCAGTCCTCAATTTTAGTTTCTGTTCCCACAGCAGATGCACCCCTCTGCTGCCTGTTTGCTCCCTTCAGAACAGGAGCTGGTACTTGTGCAGCCCTTGCACAACAGCAGCTGCTCCCCACACCCCCCTGCAGCAATGATGAATTACTCTCTGTCAAGTTCAGCACATGATAATGAAGTGAAAAGAAGAGAGAGAGAATGCTCTGATATTAGAATTAGGTTATCTATTAAGTAGCAATAGCAAGGCCCTTGTTGCTATCAAGGATCTAGAGCATCCCTTCAACAGCTTGTCTTTGTTTAAAGCTTTTTTTCCTGGAAGTGAGAAAGTAACAAAGAAAAGGCCATAAATAATTGTTCAAGACATTAACTCTTTTCTCCCCTGTAGCTTTTAAAAGCAGTACAAGCTATAAACTACCCTATAAACAGATCCTGAGCTTCCTGTGACAACTTTAATGTCAAGCAAAGCCTGGCTCTGAGCAGTAGTAAGTTTTCCATCCCCGTTTTGAATATGGATACAGTTTCAGACTGCTGTGGAGCCTATTTTACAAGTTTTCTCTTTTATTAGGTCTCTGCTCCAATTATCTTTATATTGTTCATATTTATTGCACAGTATTGTGCTGTGTTGTTCACATACTTCTGGGGCACACAGTATGTGAAACACTACTCTAAGCAACACAGGATTTTCTCTTGCAATTGTGGATAGCAAATACTATCAAGCTACTACACTATTCAGAAGCTGCACACCTCCTTGCACAGACAGTGTAACAGGCCGAATTCTATAGCATGTTAATTATAAATTTACTTTTATTTTACTTAACATTCCCTTTCTCCATACAAATGATTCTGCACTCACAATTGACCATATATATTTATGTAGCATGTACATACATCATACCCACCACCACTTCAATGATGACTGCTAAAAATCCATGCCATTAAAAAAACTAGCCACACTACATAAAAAAGAGGAGCTATATATTACTTAACAAACAGTAAGGTCACCATCTCCATCTGGCCAAAAAGCATGTCATAACAAAAAGGAACAGCTGGAACTTGTACTAAAGAGTTCTGCTCTGCCTTTATTTTTCTATGTATGTATTTAGCACTTTCCAAAATCATCTTAGCAAGACCTTTTAAGACTAATAACATCATCAGTTATATCAAAGGCATACTATTTAACTACTTCTACTGCATTTTTCAAGTGCTTTTATTGTACCTTTCAGCATCATTTTATTCACATCACTCAATCTGCCTACTAATAGCCACTTGTTAAGAGTTGTTAAGCTACTTATGAGCCAAGGCACAAGCTACCCACTGACACAGTTCCAGTCCTCACTTACAGACAAGGCCACGCCAGCACCAGGCAGCCAATCCAGGGAAGGACAGTTTTTTATAGATCTAGTCATAAAAAAAAAAAAAAAATTTCAAGGCTTGGTCTTCGTGCTCAGTAGCAGACATTCACTGTAACGGATGTTCAGAGACTAAAATCTGTAAAATGTTCATAATAATACTTAAGTCTCCTGTGCAGTCTAAACCCTGGAGTAAAAATACAGAATGAGCAAGCAGAGAGAGACACACTGGTGCTGTTAATGTATTCATGCTCACAAACAAATGCATTATAATTCTGTCTGTATGATAAGGCAGCACAAAAAACACCTCTAGAATAATAATCCATTCAGTGATATTCTCACATTGATATGCTTCTGTGATTTTGATGGTTTCAGTTGATTAAAAATTGATAGTCAAACAAGTAAGCATTTGCTCTGAGTGTCCGAGTGTCGAAGAAATTGACATTTTGCTAAATGAACACTCACTTTTCTAGAATATTCAGCTGAGATTTAGTAATACTCATATTCTAGCATGAGCAAATGCTCTTGCATTTGAACACTGGTGCTGTGCACATTCTAGTGCACACAGAGCCCTGCATGGCTCCCAGGCTGCTGGGGAGAAATGCCTGTGCAAGCAGCAGTAAACCTGGCAAGGATGGAATCCCACCCATCCCTCTGCTGGTACCACTGGGATCAAACCCAGGCTCCAAGGGAATGGATCAAACCTTCACCTTGACCTTGTCTGAGCTAAGACCCACTCAGAAGTTCCAGCTGGGGAAAATGTGGTCTATAAATCTTGTCCTGAAGGGATACAGGATATATTTACCTCATTCCATGTTAGTTGTGACTGAGCCTTGCACTCATCAAAACCGAGGATGCTCCCAACAATAATGAAAGAAAAATAGGTCAGGCTTCACTGCACAAATTTTGAAAGCTTCACATTGAGCTATCATGCAAAGAGTAAGAGAAGAGCAACTGCATGCTTTCCTCACATATCCAGACATAATATCTAGGAATATGACAATTTGACATCTGATTTTGTTTCACACTGGACAAAATCAGCATCTTCTTAAGCTTCCCGTTGATATAAGGTATTTGCAATATTGATTGGATCACCTTTAGTCTCCATATCTCAAGTCATCAGACCACAATATATACAGAGTAAGACTGGAAAACAGACATTGATGTTCAATCTGCTTAGAAGTGGTTTGCAATAAGTTACCATTTGTCTACAATATTAATTTTTGTCCAACATACCTGGATTAAAAGTATAAATATTATACAATTTAAAAATGCAATTAAAATTTCCCAATACCTCTCAATTCTTCTAACAAAATCCACAAATGTGAACTAGATATAATATGAATATATATGATATATGAAGGTCAAACAGCTTTTTAAGCCAACAGAGTAATAGAAAGCTTCTAAAATCAATAAGACATATAAAACTGATTGCAACCTTATAAAAAGCATCAAACCTTTTAGCCTGGGTGACACAAATACAGCATTTCACACTGTAAGCAATTTCCAGGCAATGTAGGCCAGTTTACCTTTGCACTGTGAAGGGTTTTTTTGCATCTCTAGACTACGAGTAACTGCAGAGGTTATTTAGGGAGCAGACAACCCCATAAAGCACAGTGCAGGACCAGGAATAGCAGCTCTTTGCAGCTAAGATGTGGTGTCACACATGGGTCACCCCACACCTTGCGAGCAAACAGCCTGGCTTTGCTTTCTGGGTGATGACTGGTCTCCAAGGAAAAAGGATGCAGAGCAAAATAATGGAAGGGGGAGGTTGTAGTGGCTGATGTAAACATTCAATCTCAAACCCTGGCTCCCCAGCCAACCACTTCCAGAGACCTCAGCAACACTCCCCATAAGATGGCAAAGAGGTGTAGGGTCCAAGCTCTCTGTATCCAACCGCCATCCATGGATGGCCAACAGCGCCACTGCAAGTTTCCACAAGGACAGTGACATGAAATCCATGACAAACAGCCCAGGTGTGATGCCAGGACAGCCTCAGGCCTCCAGCACAGCACTGTTGATGCTCAGAGGTGCAGTCATGCATCCAAGGGATCAGACCCTTCTGACTGGTCTCAGCCAGGTGACTCCAAAACCCTTAGGCACCTTTTATATTCAGTTTGCAGAGCCTACACTGTGTCCAAAAATGTTCAAATCACATTAAGCTTCTAGGCTGTTTTTGAAGATGAAACTGATAAAATGGGCATGTGTGCTGTTAAAATTTTTAATAACATGATTTTTTTTTAATATAAACAAGCAGATTCATACTTTTCACAAGTCAATCATCTTTGACTAAAAAGGACTTACAGGAAACACCAAAGAATGCTAGCTAATCCCAAATTTTAGGGCTCATTCCTTTCAACCTTGCAGTTACAAAGTGTGTGAGCAGATGCAGAAGGTACTGAAATTTTCCCACTGGTGCCAGGGGTGCAGGCAGAATGCTCTTACAAAGATTTCAAGAATATCTTTGATACTTTCTGCATCAAAACAATGCCAGTTAGAACACTGACATTTAATCCTGTGGCTGTGAGCAGAGGACAGCTAAATTTACTCTGTGCATATGCCCTAAGCAGTAATCTATACAGGAAGTGAAAATACTAATACAGAAGGTAGAAGGTGCATCTCTAACACCATTATGATTAACTGAAATAGGAAGGAAGGTGTGAAATGTTGTCACAGCAGATCTTTATAGAGAACCCAAAGAAAGATAATGTTGCCCAGAACCAGTGCAGAAAACATGAATGTTAATAAGATTTTTTTTTTTTTGCATCTGTATTTCTGGTCTGCTACTGTATGACACTGTTTTCTAGAACACAATGCACTATTTCAAACACAGAAAGAAACACTGTCCACTGAAAATTAATATGTGGTAAGGACATTCCTTTGCAAGATGTAAGTGATTTGGGGTTATGTCATCTGATCTTATTGTTTCTAAAGTCTTTATGGCAAATTAACTAACTTACATTTCCAGCATAACAGCCAGGCCTACAATTTTCATTCCAGGATGATATCCACACAGGATGAGCTAAGAATTAATGAGAAACACTGAACAAGGATACACACTGTTCTCAACAATGCCACCAATTCAAAGGTATGTTTTAATGTTGCATTATTTTTGTACACATGCAAGAAATTTTTGCCAGTTCATGCAAGTAGATGTGGCACAAGGATATTCACTGATGTGGCATGATACCAAAATGCACAAGAGGCAACCCCACCCATCTAGGGCTGGAAAGCAAAAGAAAATTCAGAGATATACTTAGGGGCTGCTTAGTTTGTCACTCAACCAAAACCAAAACACACACAAATTCTTGGCAGAACATGGTTAATTATTAACTTTATTTATCATCTTACAAAGTAAACTGTAAAAATTTGTAAAAAAAATCCAGAACATTGAAACCACACATTAATAATAATAAAACCCCAAAAGTGCAGATCACAGAATCAGACTCCATTAGGCACATTGTTGCACTAAGTGGCACCCATTTAGAAGAAGCAACAGAGCCAAAAAAACCAGTCATCTACACAGAGATCCAACATGAGCAAATGGAGCTAGATTAATACAGCAAATTCATACAAATTCAGGACAAGAATAGAAATCAGGCATGCTTTTCCACTCTTGTTTGTTTTTCATTTTGCTAAGACAGAAAATACTATGTTTGCTAAAATGTTTTCATTAAGAAAAAAGCATCCACATTTAGGACAACCTTTATTTATTGTAAATACTGCCCTTCTTACACATTAACATAAGCTCATAATGGAGCATTTTCTTAAATCAGTCACAGTCAAGGGACAGAAGAAATGGCATGCTACAATACCAAGACCCTCTTTCACAAATTTCCTGGCATAACTGGACTTCCAATGTTGCCTTTGCCCCTTCACTTTTTGGTCTTACTGAAAATACAGCAAAAATAAAAATGTTAGCCCTATTAGTTTCAGGTATTACAAATTCTCCTTGACACCAGAAGCTGGAGTCCAGTTACTCTGAAGCACAGTGAGAGTCAAGCTCACTTCTTTAAGATGGGACATACACTAAGCCTGAGGAATGCATCAGTGTAATGAGACAAGAAATATTTTAAATATCCACAAATGTTAACATTATTACTTCTCAGATTAAAAGATTTTAACAAAAAACTTCTTAAATATGGAATTACTATACCTTTTTATGACAGTCGTTACTGTCATTTACTGATAACTCTGGTTATTATTTTGTTATAAAGAGTTGTAAATAAAACTTTATATCTTATTGATAGCAAACTTATACTGTCAGTTACATATCTGAGTCAATTCCTTCCTCCTGAGCATAACTTTACCCTCTGAGAGTTAAGTATACAAGAACATGGCCTGAAGGGACTTATTTCATTTATTTTCAGAGACATGACAAGGGAGGAAACAGGAAATAAAAATCAAAAAGAATAGACAGCCCTTTTTAATTAGTGTTTTTCCATACCCTACTCATGCCCCCCATATTCCCATGACTTTGGAAATACACTCAATACAAGCTTGAAATTCTAAGAAAGGATCCACTGAAGTCACAAACAGCTTGATCCAACTTGCTTTTGGTTCTACAATCTACATTGCTTAAAATTTACAAGATTTCATTCAAATGGGTCATCTGCATACTGTTTTAAGAAAGACATCCTGGGTCAAAACTGAAAAATTTTAATACCCTGATGCAATCCAAAGCAATAGTTCTGAAACTGCTTGGTGGATCCAGTGATGACATCAGTGCATGGGGAAAAAAATGAGGAAAAAAATTGACCAAAATACAGGATGTCAAAACTAAGAAAAAGTATTTATTAACATCTCTGATTAAAACCAGATGCTTTCAATTCAGAAACTATTTTTCTGTCAGTTCTATTTTCTTCTTCCTGCTTCTCACTAATGACCTCTCCTCATAAGGAAGCCAAGCAGTCACCTCCATGCCAGGTCACCAACTACAGGCTCATAAACTGCACTGGCACCACACAGCACTCAGCAGAGGCTGCAGCAATCCCTGGTGGGATGCTCCCTCTTCTTCTTTCAAAAAAAGAGTGAATGTCAACACCTGAAACCTCCACATCTCAAGGCAAGGTTATTTTACTGTGTCTTAACCATCTGTTAAATAGATAATTTCTAGGAAATGTAAGTGCTCTATTTAATTACCCCTTGGGAAAAAAAGCAAGGCAAATGGGGCTGCTGCAGGACAGAATTCAGGCTGGCTTGCATTCTTCCATTTACTTGCATTTCTCTGCAAAGAGTTTCGGTTTTGAGGCTGTTGTCATGTTGTCTGCCCAAAACCAAAGGTTTTCCCTGGTGCCTGAGATACCCAAGAAACACAGCTGGGCCAGGGCACAGCAGAAGCAGAGTCCATGTTTCTGTGTGGCTGCTGGCGCTCTCACTGACACATTCTGGCGCTGACAGCCAGCACAGCCCCAGGCACAGGGAGCAGCACAGACCTGACTGCTCACACAGGCACTTTGGGCACCCCAAATGTGAGCCAGGCTGGGCCACCCAGCCACAGGAGCTGAGAGCCATCCCTGGCCCTGGGAGATGTTCAGTGGCAGTCCTGACAAATGAGGGCTTGGGGTTTCAGGTGCCACTTTTACAGCACACTAATTCTGTGTAGGAAAGGCAACAGATGGATCGAACTCTTATTTCATATATCGAATCTTAACCATGAGAAATTGTGGAGAAAGTGGTCTAAATAATTGCTTAGGTATATATTGCACATATACACCTGTGCCATATTGCCAGCCTGAGCTCTGCAACAGAAATCAAATGCTCTTTGTGTAAACTGATCCCTGATTTTCAGATACTAATTTCTCATAGCTGACTGATGTGGACATCTCACTGGCTGCCTCTAAAGTCTGAACTATCCCTCACCATCCTCTTTAATATGCACAAAATTCCACTGAGGGTTTTTTTAATTAACAGAAAAAAATCTAAAAGCTACAAACACTAGAATGTTCCTGGGCCATGAAAAAACAACATGATAAAATACAACAATTAACCTTGAAAATCAACCATTTTTTTTTTCCAATATTATATACCCTACATGAAAAAATAAACCCCACAATTATTTTTACACTAGAGACAGGCTTTAAAATCCCTGAGGAACAGAGTGGGAAAGTCAAATAAGTATCCTGGAACACCAACCCAAACATTTCCAATCCTGTTGCATCTTTTTTTGGTAGACTTTAATTGCAGAGACATGCTCTCGCTCTTGCTGGGATCCAGCTGCCACTGTTTCCCTCTGACTGCAGCCACGAAAGCCACAGCAAACGTGGCAGGAGTGGATGTGTGCTAGCAGGTCCTTCCATTCACAGTCCAGCACATTAATCACGATATTAAGGAATGCACAGAACTAAGCACTGGCACAGTTGGGTACCACACACATCCTCAGCTGTCTCAGCTCCAGCCACAAGCAGGGGACACTGCAGGGACCAGGGCAACGCCACCTGAGGGAATCCCACTGAGCAACACAGCCTGTCTGAAGGCAAACAAAGCCTTGGTGCTGCAGAACAGGTGCTTGCTGCTTCACTGATGAAATGTTCCAATATTGTGTTTTTCCCGTTGTCCACTGGACACTATTACTGTTTTTCCTTCATTGCCTGTGCCAGACTTAAAAAAAGGGCAGAAGGGAATAAGAAGAAACATGTGTTTCCAAGACTGCAGTTCCTGCCTATTAAAAGAACATTTTAAAAAAGTAATAGCTACATTCAGAATACTATTTATCCAGCTTTAAAAGTGGAAGCATTTAGTCCAGTAGAAGAAAAGAATTTAAAGGACCATCAAGCTTATTCCTTCTTTAGGACTCCTCTTGCAGTATTCAATGCTACAGCATTCTAATCAAGTGTTGTCTAGATGATTTTAAAAAATGAACAAATTTATTCCAGATGTGAAAGTCTTTGAGGCTAAAGAACTCAATAACACGTCAATACTGCAAAGATTGTGGAGATTAAAAATAGCAGCAGAAGGAGGTTTTGTGTTCACTTCACTTCTATTGGAACAAAAAATGCTGAACACAGTGTAGTCTCCCAAAATGGCTGCGATGTCTCCTGTAGTCTTTCTCATACTGAATCCCTTACATCACCAGTTGAACTCTTTTAGGATTATCTAGGCATCCTTTCTTTTTACATGCCCTTTTGGATGTTTTCTTCTTCTAGTGCTAGTTCTGCAGTCCATCCCTGAACAGCAGAGTCCTTAACCATGCAAGCCCCACGTATATGCCACTTATAATCACGTGTTTCAGCTCTAATTGGTTTCAATATGACTTAAGCCCATAATAAAAGCACTGAGTCCCATGCAACTATGTTTGTGCCTACACATTTCCATAAACAAATAAAATAATCCACAGTTGCACAGCTTTATAACACCATTCCAATAAGCATTTCTTCTACATAAATGTCACACTGCAATTTCCAGCCCAGTCAGTTTTTCACAGGACAATCCACAATAAAATGCCCCACAGCTTTTTATGCTAGACAGTAAAGAAAGATGTAACACTTGTTCTTAGCTTTAAGTGGTAGCAGAGTGCTCCCAGAGCAGCAACTTCATTTCTTAAAGTATAATGATGTCCAGCCTCAATGTACTCTGTTGTATCAACCTGAGGTTTGTCAATAATACATAACTTCACGTCTGAATCTAGTATTTTTTTAAGAACTTATATAGAGTATTAGTTTCCCAAACATAAGAGATCGTTCTAAACCTAAAGATGAATCACCACTGGAGAACTACCATCTGGAAACAAAGTACAGCTTTTCCTGCAGCACAGGAAAGAATGGCATCTAAGAAGAACTGTAGCTTATCCACAACACATTAGACCCAAGGTAGGAAATACAAGGAGAACTTTTTCATGTCTGTGTGATCAGCAGACATTTGAATTTCTTATGACCTGAAAGAAAAACTCAAACAAAATAGCTATCAACTTATGAATCCCTGAGATATCACAGGAAAAAAAAAAAAGAGGTATGGGGGATAATCAATGCTCTATGTCTTGAGCTCTTGGTATTTATATTCTGGAGTGCTTATTGACATGTTAGTTGGAAACTTAACTTTAAGGGCACATGCTCATCCAGAGATGTTTCAGGAGAATTGGGCATCAGCAAACCAAGCTGCTATTGACATGAACCCACTGCAGCTTTGCTGCCTGCCCTGCTGAGGCTCTGAGAAGAGCACAACACTGCTTCTGCCACTGATGGGAGGTCTGAGCACTCACCTCCAGCCACTAGCCCAAGGACACAGGAAGGACTCTGGCTCAGAAGTAGCATCCAGCTCTGCCTCAAGCTGCTGGGCAAGTCTTAGCGCCAGCTTTGGATTTCAAAGCTCTTTTGCTTCCAACCCAAAACCTTCTGTATGTCCGTGTCCCTGTCTGCCAAATTGATCTTCCCTCTCTCATTATTTTCCCAGCCAATTATATCGGTCTGAATTTGCTGCAGTTTTCTATTTGGTTCAGTGAGAGCCAGAGCCCCTACAGATAGCCAGACACTGCAAATGGAAAGGCACAAGATGTTAAAGTATACCTCAAGAATACATACAACAGAATTTAACTTTATTGACTGCATATTTTGAGGTACCAAAGGTCATTATGATCAATTGTTCCAAGCCAAAAGACATTGTTGCAAATTCAGCAAAGGCAGCATCAAATTCCTTTCACGTGACTGAACAGAAACACACACATCACAAAACTAACTGTAAAAGAGATGTCTTCTAAGTCTGTTTAACAACAAAAGCATCAGTGACTCCTTTGAAATGGTGTGAGTCAGTATAAAAGCCAAAACACTACTGAGAAGCAATAAATATAATGGGATTAAAATTATCTTCTTGCACCAGACAGCTGAGACTGAGCATCAAGAAACCCCACATACCCTGGTGTGATTTAGAAGGCCTCCTAGTGACAGTGATCTGTCCCTTGTCCTTCTTGACCTCAGCTGCTATTTAAGGAATTGGGAGCATGGTGGGGAAGGGGCTTGCACATCTGAGCCACAAAGCTGTGGAAAAATCCGTGACTCAGAAGGGGTAACTTGCGCATGCCTATCCCTGAGGGAGCTGCTGCCTCCCATAACATTCCCTTAAGTGGGAAGATTTGTTCATTTGAAGAGTCAGTGTGTGAGGTTTTTCCTTCCCCTCCTTCTATGAATGTATATTCCTTTATATCTTTAAATATGCCTACATGCACGCACACACTGTTCGCAAAAAAATAATGACGTCTGTGCACGGATTTTTACATTTCAAAAGCCACTTCCTTAAATATCACTGAAAATAAATCATTGCCTAAAGAGATGTTTCCACAGCTAAATTCTTAAGTTCCTTAATGTGTCACATTTAGCCTTTAATGGAACACATAGACCTTGTCCACATTTTTATGTCTAAATTTTAGTTATTCTATCAGTGACAGACTAACTTCTCACCCTCCTCACCCCATAGCAGTGGGTAGAAACAATTGTGTACTTGACTTTGCAGACCATTCTTTTTAGTACACAATCAAAAGTTTCTGTTATCCAGATCTTATAAAATACAGTAACAGAGGACTAAACCACTATAAATGCTGGATATCACAAAAGGACCAAGCTCTTTGAATCAACTACATTTTCATACAGTTAATGAAGCAAAACTAAGTCATTGAGAAAACCATGAGGCTTCAGACCAAGTTCAGTAGATTCCAAGTACACCAGGAAAACACCATGATGAATGGTAATAGGAAGATGAAAATAAAAAACTAGCCATAAATGTATCTCATAGTCCTAACAGAATCTTTTATCTCATGTGTTGAACACAACAATACCCTCTCAAATTCCTAAAACAGAAACAATTTATGCCTTTGACATACAATGTCAAAGGACAGAGACATCGACCCCTTGGCTTCTCCCATTCTTTTGATATTTTGAAAATCCTGTGAAGAAATTAAATATCTTCTCACTCATCCCTCAACTGCCTCTTTTTCCCTTAAGAAAATGGCTTGAACACAGTCTTCAGGAAATTACCCTGTTGGATCCAGATTTTTCTTATCCCTGAGCTGCAAACCCAGCCCTGGAAAGCAAGAGACAGATACTTTCATCTTTGGCTGGTGATTATACTAATTGGTCTATGAACCACTTTTTTTAAGGCAATACTAGGAAAAGCAGAAAGTGCAAGGCTGGAGCAATGCTTCCTTGCTTCCTCATGATTCTTGCCTTGCAGCAGAAGGTAAAGAGAAACAGCTTCAAAATGTTTTCCAGAAGATGGCTGCTTAGATCAACTTGTAATCAGGTGGAAAGTCAACCACTGTATTCCCTCGTTTCCTCACTGTCTTGAAAGCAAGGACCTGCCTTGGGATTTGAAGGTGATTGCACAAGTTTGGCTGCAGACCTTGCCCATGACACGTGTCTTCTGAGGAGCTACTAAATGTGTCCTTCACCACAACATACACTGCATGATGGAATTCTTCAGCTGACATGCACTCTTATGGAGTTACTCTCTTTTTGTTCCAAATTCAATAAAAGACTGAGGAAGCACAGAAAATGAGACACAGGTGTGGTCAGTTCCTTTCTTCACCTAATGACCTGACCCTAAACATATAGTGAAGCATCATTTAAACAAAAAATGCTTGAAGACCCCTTTCCATTTACTCAGTAATCCAAAAGAAAGACTGTTGATCCCTTGATTTAACACTGACTCTCTTTTTTAAGCAAGCAATGAAGATGCCAATAATTTTTTTTCCATGCAGGAGACAAATATGCTCATTCCATGTGTGACAATTTGGTTTAAGTTAAACTGGCAGTATCAATGAGACTGAAGCACATACCTAAAATGCCTTGCTGAACTGGGACCATACTCTACATAACTTTCTCTCACAAAAGCTATGTCCAGCTGCTCACTGAACACTCAGGAGATGCTGTGGGTATGGCAGTTCTTCCATATTTGAAAGCTGTGTTCATAGCCCAAAAAACACAGTCCAGTTTTGCTTTTTTTAGAGAGGAAAAGAAAGCCTGGTGGCTGAGAAAGTTTTAATAGTGTGAGGCCAAAGATTCATCTGAGGACCACAACCACCAAATCACTTTCATAAGAAGGCTTACTTGGGTTGTTCCACAATGCCAAAATATTGGTGACTGATTCTAGCTCTGCCAGGGGACTCATTATTGCATTATTCACATGAAACTTTGAAAAAATATGCACTATTTAGCTGCATGATTAAGCTGCATACTACTCTCAAAACAGATTTCAATAAAAGTAATAAAAGATCTCATCAACATTCAAGGTATTTTCATATCTAAAATTGGTGTTAATAAGTAATTGAACAAAATGATTTTCAGAGCCATTCAGTTCTGCTCATTTCCCTGCTCCTGACAGAACCAAAGGAAATACTTTTCCACAGATATAAACAAGCATATATTTCCATCATCCAGAAAAAAAAAAAAAACAAACAGGAATTGTTTAATTGACAGTCATATACCTGAGTGATGATCATAATGACAGTATTAAAATCATCACAAGCACCCTTACCCATGCTTGGATTCTAGTTCATTTACATAAAATGTAAATTGACTGCCATTATCAAGTTTTGCATACAAAAACCAGTAACATCATTGTAAGGGAAAAAATTTCAGAACCAATACCTGTTTAATGCACTGTGCTTCACCTCTCACGTGGCATATTTTTGCTGACTATCACTAAAGTGCATAAGTCATAATTACATCCAAAATTTTAAAGCTTGGTGTTATAGCAGATCTCAGGTACAAACTCACTGCAGGAGAGGCAAAGTGTGCCACTCCAAGAACCACACACAGTGTGAGATCCACGAGAAATGTGCTGGGAAGCACAAAGTTACTTATCAGTGAAAGGGTGGAAATTTAAGGGGGGGTGTATCACAGAATGCCTGAGGATGGAAGGAGCCTCTAGAGATCACCTTGTCCAAATCCCCCTCTCCAGCAGGGCCACCTAGAACAGGTTACCCAGAACCACATCCAGACAGCTTCTGAGCATCTCAAAGGACAGGGAGTCCACAACCACCCAGTGCAAGGGTAATAGTGCCTCACAGCAACAAAATGTTTCCCTTATGTTCAGCGTAGTTCTATAAATTATTTTATTCAGCAGAAAAACTGGATCAAGATGCTTCTACACATGCACCCCTTCCCAATGCCTCCATCTTTTTCTCCATGCCTACTGTTCAGAGTCCTGTTCTCAGCAGGATGCAGTTATTTCTGAAGTTGCACTTTACAGCAGACTGTTGAATTGATCCAACTTTAAGCGCTACAAAAAGAAACTTCCTCAGGGGAAGGAAAAAAACCAAAAAAAAATCTACAATATTTTCTTCCTTTCTTGCTTCTTTTGGTTTTATTTATTTTTTCTTTGTAAACCCAGACATCAGTGGAATCATAACCCACCTGCAAACAGCAGCAAGGCAGCAGTGACAGTGAAAAGGACTTAAAATCCAGCTTCACACCACAGGGTGTACAACCCCCAGCCCTGCTGTTCCAAGTTTGGCTCCCCAGGAAGCTGCATTTTGTGGGCACTCATGTTAACACCAGAGGCTAAACTGGGCACAGCACTTGCACTGAGCAGAGAAGAGGTGCAGGATACAGCAATCACACAATCCAGCTCTTCTCCTCAATATAGGCCTGGTGCTGGAAAATAAGTGCAAGTAACATGACTCTGCCCCAGCTGGCACTGAACCCTGCACAGCTAGGAAGTTCACAGAAGCCAAGGAGAAGGCTCTTTATTTTTTTTCTTCTTCTTTTCCATATACAAGTGTGAAAGGAGACACGCTTCAGTATGTCAGGGATGTTTTACAGCCATGCTGCACATTGTGCTAAATGACAGTGCTGGGGAGGGGCAGGGGGGGAGCAGGAATCTTTATATAGCACTGGGAGCAGTAATTCAGCCCCTGACAGTCACATGAATGCAGCCCTGCTAACACAAACAGTGCCTTTCTCTGGTATTAGGCTATTAGGCAGATAAGGCTCCACTCTGGATTTGAAAGACTTACCCTGACAAACGATCTTGCTTTTTTTTTCACCCTGCAAACGGTGGCAGAGGACTGGAGGAATCTCAGCACTTTCCTCTGCTTATATAACAGGTGTACTCATAAATATGCAAAGATGATTTGAAGATGCAGTTTCTAATCCATGCTTTATGCCTGAACAATTTAAATGACTTTCATCATGTAGACAGCATTGCCAGCTCTTTGCAAGTAGTTCCTTTATAATTTTAGTCTCTATTAGCTGTATTTTTGTTTAGTGTGGGTTTCACGTGAATTGAGAGGAAAAAAAAAAACCCACCCACACTGAATGGGGATATAATTAAGAGAAATGCATTTTTAGATGGAAAATAGATGTCATTACTTAGCTCCAGATCAGATTTCAAAAAATTTAAGATGCACATTTTCCATAAATGCCTCACACTGCACGGAGAATATCCTAATCTAGCTCTAAGCAAACACGACAAAGTAGAACTAAACAACAATAACCAAAAAAGCAAACATCAAGCATGACTAAGAGAACACATAACTCAGCTAGTGTCTTTACAGACTGTAAGTTTCAGCAGTTAGCAAGTTTGCTACTCCAAGACAAATATTTGTTTGAAATCAACTTAAGAATAAAAGATTTCAATTTGCAACATGTTGGTCCTGACATGTTTCAAGAGCAATCTTTCACATGTGAAAAAAGAAGCAATTGTAAAAGGGGGTAACATATGAATTACCTGCATGATGATCCTGCACCAAGCCTACTGTTCTAGTCGTGGTGGAAAGAGAGATGACCCAGGGGCAGGATGGTGGAATGACCCTGACAGGCCACACCACAGCCAGACGGCTTTAGAGAGAAGACAGTCAGAAATTAAACAATGGGGGGAAAACAGAGAGGTGAGAAGCAGCTAAAAACTGAAATAAAAGGCATATATGCTGGCTGTCACACAGAAACAGGTGATGCCAGCCATGTATTTAAGGACCAGAAATGCTACAGAGCTTTTGTGGTAATGAGTTCCTTCCAGCAAATGGATGACAACTTCTCTAAATATGCACTGGTTTCCCAGTCCTGAATGAGGTCCCCATCTTTCCACTGGGAGTACACCACAGCCCCTTGTTCCATATAAGCAAATGCTCTGTCTCAAACACAAAATGGGTTCTTAGTACGACCAACAACTACACACAAAGTGAAGAAAAAGTATCTGTTTCTTTCTGCCATGCACCCTAGCACAGATCCTTAAATATCACAGACTGCTTCTGACTATTCACAGACCTAGCTTTAAGGGAAGCACACCCATTAGTGCAGTCCTGATGCCAGCATTGCTTTTGCCATTTATTTTTAGGTGAACTGGACTTCATTCTGAGTGAAAAAATAAATACAAGAATTTATTTTTGAAAAACTTGTACTCCCTCCTTATTTGAGCCCCTGAAAATGAAGCTTCAGCTTATACACTGAAAGTACTTCCATACTTCTATTTTGGGGAGACTTCAACCACCTTTCAACTGTAATTGCTTTTGTAATTTTATTGTAATTCCTACTGTACTCTCCTAGGGGCCCAACTCCATGAGGTGTGGCTGCTTTATCGCCCATGCTGGGCTCAGGGGTGGAATGCAGACACCAGTGAAGGGGGTAACCCAGTCCATGACAAGTCATGCAATATTCTCAAAAGTAGCCTGGAGAAGAACAGGTGCCACACTATTTCAGAACAATGTGGCCACTTAGATGCTTTATCCTCTCTTAACTCTAACACAACTACGTGAGCAATTTCTGAGGAAGAAGGACACATAATACGTTTCACTAAAACTTAAGTAAGGCATTTAGGTAGCATCTGGCTACCATTTTCAAACTATCACTTTTTACAAGATACCCATTAGCAAAAGAACCTTTTACTCTAGGGAAAAGTCAGGGGAGACTTCTTTGGGTGTCTGAGTTAGAGCAGATTTAGGACAGAGTAAAAAACCTGTAAAATGGTGCTGGTTTTGCATCATGGAAGTGATGTTTTGGGAGAGGCTGCTGGCAGTTTCCTCCGTGTCTGAGCACAAAGCTGTTGAGGCCTAAAAGCTCACTTTAAAGAAGAGTTGGCTTCTTCTTCCCAATTTCAGTCTAATCTAGTCCTAGATACTCAATTTGCTTTAGTCTGAAGAAGGCACAAAGGATCAAGCTGGAAGATGAGGCCTGGTGGTATTTCTAGTATATATCCTGCACCAGAATGGCTCATAAAGAAAGTCAAATCTGAAACTGTATTTGTTATTTACCAGAAGTAGCCAATTACAATGTGTGTTTGAAGAAACATACCTGTGGAATTTCACATTTTGAATGATGTACAATAGACATAACATTGCAGGTGATACTTCCTTATCAAAATACACAGAAAAGCACTTTGCAGGTCAGCCAAAGCCAGACCACCACCTAGGAATGACAAACAGCATCACACTGTAAGAGGACTTCATGTTTCAGAGATTTTGTGGTTTTTGCACAATGTTCAGGTCAGAAAAGAGCCCAGACTATTTCTTCAGTAGTACAAAGAGTTAGTGCATGAACCAGCTGGGATTCCCCTCAGGAGAGAGAAACTGGCACTGATGAGAAAGGGTCCAGGCTTCCTAGACTTGTTTGAAAGGTATCCTATGGAGAGAAAACTCTTATGGACTAGGTTACCACGAGTTACCAAATGTCTCTGAAAGGTCCAGCAGTCAAAGATGAAATTTAACATTGCTGTGGCTATTTCTGGCTGAATGCATCCCACACACAGCTTCCTCACTTCTCACAATCACCTCTCTTGGCCCCACAGCACCTTTGGTAGAACAAAAAACAGACAGGAGGCTGACTTTCAAAGCCAAGGAAGAAATATCAGACTTGCCAGGGCCCCTCATCTTCCTCACAATTACCACCAGCAGACAATACCAGCCACAGCATTACTGTGCTCAGGAAGAAAAACAGGGTCTGGGTTAAGCAACAACGAGCATCTTCTCCCACTGCAAACAAAGGAATATGTTCCCTGTTTCACCTTGCTCAGAAGTGACTGCTGGAGGTCAGAGACACCAGCTTTGTGAAACTCCCAATAAACAAAACAGTTTTTACAGACGTTCAGAGGGCAGTTAAATTTCACAGAGCCACCTTTGCTGCTCCTACACCTTCACCCATCACTGCAATGAAAGGCAAATACAAGTTACCACAGTCAGCCACTGAGGCAGAAGCAAAGACATCACAGCAAAGAGCAACCTTAGGCATAGGATGCAGGAAGGATTAATCTTCAGAGGAAGTGAGTACCTTCTTATTTTTAATCCAAATTATTACAATGGACAATATTTTAATGTAAAAACCAATGATTAAGCAAAGTACAATAAACTTTAAGGAAGCTTTTAAAAATGTTATTTTTCTGCTACTTCTTGCTTACATAGAAGTCCCCTGAGCTACAGGCAAATATATGAGTAGCCAGTATTTAAGCAAGAATTATCAGAGCAGCTGCCTTTGATACCCTCTCAAACTGTAATGTATGCACATCCTTACAGTGTTCAATATTGACTTAAAACAAATTACTACTGCAAGTAAATGTCAAGTCATCTCTAGTAAAATACTGAAAACATACTAAACCTGAAATTCTAAGATGTTGCAGTGCCTTTTGGAGTTACCAGAAAAACATATATCATAATATTGGACTAGACATTTAAAAAATGCCACTACAAAAGTACCTAAACCAGTGTATTTCTGGTCAAGGGTGGCTTCAGTGGTTTACATACCTGCGTATACACACAAACTTCTTACATTTATTTTGTCTTAGAAAGGAGCCAGCCATCAGTTCTACTTGTGGGTACATTTTTTTTAGAAAGCTGTTGAGTCTTCTCTTCTATGCAAGTGTTTCAGTGTTTATCTAGCATTATTAATATTTTCTGTCTTATCTTCAACCTCCATTTGCCTAATTTCCATTCCTAGGAGTTGAATTTTCTCATGTTTTGGACTGCTAATGCTTTACAGTATGGGAAAGTATTCCTTCATCCCCAACACAAGACTTCTCAAATAATCAAAATAAACTCCAATCTTTCTCCTGGCAGACAATGTTCATTAAGATTGCTTTAATCCCCAATGTCCATGCCTCTACTCTTGGTCACTTTTCCAGATCTCTTCTGAACTGCTTGTCCAATTCTGCCAAGCCTGGACACACAAATGACTGAATCAGCATTTATAAGAGACACAGATATAACCTTGTGACTGGAATGTGCCAAACTTTAACAGCATAAAATTCATAAACATAAAACGCAAGACTTTTTTTCATTATCATAAAAAAAAATTAAATTTAACTGCTGATAGTCCCATGGTTGTTGCTCAGCATAAAAAATCAACCTTTTCTATTACAATATGGAGCAAATTTGAAGTAGAGCAAATTAAAAGTATTGCCTGTTAGTTTCCCTCTCAGAAATAAACATCACTCCACAGTCCAACAGTATTTTTTCCTAAAAAACCCTCACTTCACAACACTCAGAAAACTTAGAGCATCTACTATTATCATCATTCAGGAAAAAGCAGGGATTTCTACATTTTGCTCTTTCACTAGGTAACTGTTGTTTGTTCATCCTCAGGCATCTGCCAAAGTCTAGCATTTCAATTTTTACTTCAAGATTCTTCAATAAATTTGAACTGCTTGCATCCCACCATAATTTTATTTGTTCACACATTCATCAAAAATACTTGATTGTTTAAATATTTCTTTCAATAAGGATAAGAGGCATGGCACAAACAACTCTAAATTTTGCTCATTCTCCTTGCAATTATAACAATGAAAATCATAAGTTAATATGACTAAAGATATCCCCTCAAAAGAAAAAAGGTGAAGTTTTATTATTTGCTATTACCAGAAAGAAATTTTCTGTACAATTCCAGAACTGTCTGTGATATGAAAAGTCACTTCATATCACTGTCTGTGATATGAAAAGTCACTTCTGTCATGTGATATGAAAAGTCCAAAGAGCAGTTTGGTCTATTTTCTCACTAAATGGCAGCAATGGGTACAACACCCCTGCAGCCATCCTGCTAACACCATGTAACTCTTCCTGGAGGATCCACACAGATGGAATAGTCCAGGGCTGCTTTCTCTGTTGCTAGGGTCTCTCTATTTTGCCAGGCTGTTTATGGACACATGGACATCCACACAGTAGGAAAAAGAGTGTCAGAACACTCAGTCTGGGTCTCTACGCCAACCAAAAGTCTCTGAACTTCTGCTGGTCTAGGCAAACTTTCAACCACCAGCCTACCAGTGAAAAAACAGGCCCCATTACTTACACTTGTGTATTTGTCAGAGTTCATTAAGAAACATTTTCCTGCCTTCTGAGCAGCTCTTACCAGACCAGACTTACAAGATCGTTTTTTAATCTGAAATATAGATCAAGCCAAGATTTGAATGAAGAAACTGCAGATGTCACAGTTTGGAGATCTGGACTCTGGATCCAGAGAGATACAGGACCAAACAAGTCCTAACATCCATTTCTACTTACATACACAGACAACACTTGAAGAATCCCTCTGTCCCCTCCACTCTCACCATTCTGCAGACCCAGGCATACATATAACAGCAAAAACCCCCTCAAGCCTCTTACATAATAGCATATGTATAGTTCAGTCTTTGGAAAGCAAATAGCCCCTTCAAAAGTCAGAGGAAACATTTTCTCTTCCAAGTTATCAAGATACTTCATGAGAGTCCTTTCTCTAGTTATCCAACTACTTAAACAACAGTCTTAAAAAGAGATCACTAAAATATCATATACTTTTCAACATTAACTTCTGTAAAATAATGTGGCAATTAATCCACACCCTGGCACTTGATGCGGCTCTAAACGCTGCAGGTGATGTGCCCAATAGACTGTGCCGACCAAACTGCCAGGAACCAGCAAATGGCTCTGCTCCCCAAAAAGGGACTGCAAGAAGCACCCTGGCACACCTCCCTCCATCCCCTGAGAGCCATGCACAGAGTGTCCTGGTAGGATTTCATATGGCTTTTAGGCAGAAACCTCCTCTTTTGTGGCAAGAGGATACAGCTAAAGCCACAGACTTCCCAGCATCTGTCTCAAGCTGTATTGCTTTAAGTATTTCTACTCCTATATTGGCTGTTTTATTGCAGAATATTATGGTGTCCCCAATATGTTTTAAACTGTTTTGAAGTTACACTTCATCCTAGTGATAAATAATACTGGCTTGCAATTAGAAGCCCTAGCTGAGATTACCAGGGGAAAAAAACAAACAAACAAACAAATTTATTTACACAGGTCTAAAACGAACTATTCCCCAATGTGCTGCACCAAGTGGAGTTAAATAAAACCAGTTCCCATCTTTCAGTGTATGCTTACCCTAGAAATAGAAGGAAAGAGCAGAATTCTGCAGAGAGCAATCATGTTTTGGAAATACCCCCACACCACCACAGTCAAGGAGGGAACTGGGAGCTGTGGTTACAATCAGGAAAGGCTCTTCACAAGCCAGGAAAAGACTGCTGCATCCAGAGCCCAGGCTGGGGCTACTGACTGCAAGGAGGTTCTCAAGAAGAAAAGGGGAAAAAAAAGGAGGCGAGGGAGGAAAGAAGGCAGAATGGGATCATCATGAGTTTGGCAAAAATGAAACTCACCCACTGGGGAAGATAGGGGAATATACATGCATAATTTTACATGGATTAAGAGTTTGTGTCAAATCTGTGATGCGCTGTGGTGAATTCTTATACTGCAGTGACTCATCTTGTCTGACAGTTGCTGGGGAATTAAAGCAGTTATTTTTAAAAAATTATATGTCCTGCTTGACGCGTTATACAAATAGCCTCTTGAAAATTAAAACGCAGTCAATGCATTTTTAAGTATAGGAGAGCTACGGTACATTTAGGATTCTGTGTACCATACCACAAACAAGCTAGGAACACCTAAAGGAATCTGCTGATATCCCTTCAGAGAAACAGAGACCTTTTAGCCATTCCCAATCCAAATCCTGCATCAAAAACTAGTTTATTATCTATGCTTTTAGACAACATGCAAACACCTTCCCCCCAAGAAAAAGTAATGCAAAGGAAAGAGGTGTGCTAAACCCAAATTCCTCCAGATACCAAAGGATACTTGATTTGCTGGAATCAGAATGAGTGCATTCCCCTTCTGATGGATTGACAAAGGCAGGCCAATCCCTTGCAGGGAAAGGCAGCAGTTGACTCACAGCCACAGGTGCACACAGGTTTGGCAAGGGGAAGCAGTGCTGGCTCCTGCTCCTGCTCAGTGCAGCACAGCCACGCAGACGTGCCCTGAAGCTGCAAAGGGCAGCTCCTCACAGCCTGTGTTCTCCTCAGTAATACACTGCTTACTCCCTGCTTTGCCTATAAAACTGACACCCCCTCGGCAACTTTCACACATCCTTGGGAAAAGCGTTTGGAGTATGTCAGTTGTGTAACACAGTAAAGATCAGCTGAATGATCCATTAAGTGTAACCCTTGGGCATCAGTGCTGCTCCACATCAGCTGGCAATAAAGGTATATTTACAGCATGCCTCCAGGACAGCTGTTCTGGGAACATCCTGGAGATTTGCATAGTCTGTTTTACAAGGCATTACCATGTACTTCTACCAAAGGAGTGGCAGAGAATTCTTTCGACATCCAGTAAAAGCCCTTAAGTCCAAATAGCACAGTCAAGGAAGTAAATAAAAAATATTAAAAAAAAAAGAAGAAATTATTCAAATTCCAATGCCTTAAAATATTTATGAATGAATTTAACCTGTTTTTAAAATAATCAAGTTATTGTCCCTCTCCAACTCGAGCACCATCAGAGAAACAAAACAGCTGATGAGAGGAGCTTCATCAT
The DNA here is from genome assembly GCF_000277835.1 of Geospiza fortis. Lineage (NCBI taxonomy): Eukaryota > Metazoa > Chordata > Aves > Passeriformes > Thraupidae > Geospiza > Geospiza fortis. The sequence goes on from NW_005054422.1 coordinate 418,484, forward strand.
ACAAAGAAAGAGTTCTGTTGACAGTGCTCTTGACTTCATCATAATTTCCATGATATCCAGTATATTTTCTTAAAGCCCTGGTCTTCCATGTAAAATATATTAAAACTCCAGCTTTATGTATTTTGAGTAAATTAGTCCTCTCTCCACCAGAAAAAAATAACTGAAAACATGAGCCAACTGCATCCTAACAGCTCAAAAAACCAAGAAGCAAATGTGAGTGTTGAATTTCTTAGTTCATTTCTCACCTAAACTCAGACACTGTCATTGCACAGGTGATACTCACTTTCTAAGCAGAGCATTATCTCTCAAGGAGTGAATTAAAAGGATGACTCTGCGTCCCAAATCACAGAGGTGTGCTAGTTATTGAAATTTTCACACTTTAAAACCTCTCTGTAAGTGAAGTCAGCCGGCAAATGTTAGGGAGAAATAATAACAAGAGAAGCTAACTACACATCTCTGGTCTCAACACAGCAACTACAGGCTGACAACAAAAGACATAACTTATACCTAATAAAATAATAAACTTGGCCAGAAAATGACTCAATCAAGCCAAGCAATATTACCAAATATAATTGAGCCAGTCAATACAGTGAAAGTAGAGGACCAAATTAATTAGGTGACTGCAAGTCCAGTGCCTTTGGGAATAAGTAATCACTTATTAAAGATCTGCTGAAACTTTTTTTTGAAAGTGCTCCTTGGAGAAAAGTTGAGACTGTAAAAAAAAGAAATCTGCTATGCTTTACATGTTTAAAATGGAAGAGGACTGGAAGTATAGTATGGAATATAGGGAGAATAGTTTCTGAACAGGATGGTTTTCAAATTTTCCATGTGGTGTCTGTGGTTCTTTAAGTGTTTCTGCTATGTTATCTGACACTTGGATAAAATACTGGAAGAAATATAGAGCATCTTTGCCCAATTAATTTTGGTTCACGAAATAATTGGAAGGGCAATTTAACCTTGTATACCCTGCAATTGAGGGCAAAATGGGAAAAGGGGGAGGGGGCATTTTTTAAATTCTTAAGCGGTTTTAAGAATGAAGGGGTTGTAGAATGACACTTTTTTTTAATAAGACAACACATTTCAGGACTCCTGGTTTTATTTAATCAGTTCTTCAGTTAACAACCCCCAAGCTATTCTAAAAAACAGGATGATTCATCTATTTCCACCCAGTACAATTTTATACATCGTTAGAAAACTAAAACCTCATAAAATCCTAAGCAGCCCCAAAGTACAACTACTGCAGAGTGACATGCTGATTGCATCAGCCTAGAAGGGCTACTTCTAAGCAATGCAAGCTTTAGTAGCCCAGGGAAACTACCAGTGTCAGAGAACGTGTACATAACATACCAGCATCAAGCCTGTCCACTCAAACACAGCCTAACAAATGTCTCTAGAACATCTGGAATCAAGGATGATTCCACAACTTCCAACATTTAAAAAATTTAAAGTGCTGTTGAGCCACCGTGTCCTGAGAAACACAGAAGCAATATCCCCTTCCCAAAATGCAGTGAAAACACCAACAAGAAGTGTGCTGCTGATGCCTGAGGCTGAGTGTAACACTACATGCCACCACATCACTGTGAACATGGCTCTCAACACTCCTCAGAGTGCCAGGCTCCTCCTGTGGCACAGGCAACCTGCACACAGCCACAGAGGAACCTGCTAAGCGCTTCTGAGCCTGGCTGATCCCCACCTGCCAAGTCATACTAACGAAACTAACAAAATCTAAAATGGTTATTCTCATTTGCATCCATAGTACCTTTGAAATTGCTATGTTTAAACCAAGAAAAGCCCATTCAGACCACAGCAAAGGGGAGGTGGAAGGCATGTGGCTTGCCCACAGTAACCAACAGGTTAGGCTTGTCACAAACTTCCCAGAATACCATTAAATGCCTTCTGACCTTCCTCCTCCCTTTCAACAAGCAAGCAGCGCACAACAAACAAGCACTGCTAAAAAAAAATAAAAGAAAAAAAAAGCACTTTGCTCTATGGTCTACAAAGCCATAACCCTACGTGCCACGCGCCCAGCAGACACTTCCTGAGGCTCTCCTGCCACATCTCTGCTGCCAGTGGGGCAATGCTGAGTGTGCAGCTGAACAAGGAACTCGGGATTTGGCTACACGGGGCGGGGAAAATGCCATGGCCAAAGTGAAACGTGTGATGAGGACTAGCAGTGATTGTTGTGATTGCAACACCTGCACGGTGCCCGCTGTGCTAGTGGCACAGTAACCACGTCTGGGCACAGGGACACCAGCTATTTTATGTTCAGTTTCAAGATGCACTGCGGGGGTAGGACCCACGCTGTCACACTTCCTAGAGCTAGGAAGGAGACAGCTTTAGCTCACAGCTGAGGAATAACCATGCAATAATCCTGCTGCTGCTCCTCTACAAAGCAGCAGCTCCCTTTCAGAAGCTGTTCCTAAAGCTGCACTGGCCATGGCAGGTTTTGGCACAGAGAACCACGTGGCTTGGGTACAGGCGGCAGCTCAAAGACCCACAGCACCCAGAAATAAAAACTCACACTCAAACAATACAACAAATACAATGTTTCAGAAATGCAGCACTTGAGAAAACATCTTCCTAGCAAGTCTGACTTGGAAAAGCACTTTCAAAAGGAACATAAATTACAGCAGTCACTCTGCTCCCAGTATTATCAATGAGACCCAAACACATTAAAGCATGCAGTTGTCTATTGCCTCCAGAAGTCTCCTGCTTCACAAAGGCAGCAGAGACACCCTAACACATCATGAGCAGAACACATGTTAAAACCTCAATCACATGAACTTTTATGCACTTGCATAAGTGTATCTCAGTGGATGAAGGCAGTGGACTGGCTCATTACGGCGAAGCAAAGCACAAGCATAAGGTACTGCATGTTCAGGGTGTAAAGAAACACAGAGTTGCCCTGAAAACCATTTAACTCAGGAGTAGCATGGCCAGAGTATGACTTCTACAGCATGATAAAACTGTACAAATTACTGATCCCACTCTCTGTAGGGACTAATTTTGGGAACAGGCTAGGAGTTGCAATATGCCTAAAGGTAGGAGCTTTAAGTAGTAAATTATTTCATTTTCTCAGGCACTGAACACTGTCATGTACTTGACTAAGAACACACCAAGAGCAGCCTGGGGGAAGACACTGAAAATGTGATATTGACTGTTCTTTACCTGCCTCCCAATTCCAACTGATCCTCATTTAGGCTGCCACAGCCAGAACACCCGAGCCACCCCATCAGCTGGGTGGCACATAAAGAAAGATACTGTCAGTGGCCTAAACTCATTCCAGATCTGGCTGCAGGGAAGTTACAGCACTGCAGATACAGATGCCCAATTTCAAACCATGTCCCACTTCCTCAGAGCTTTCTTAGATTATGCTTACAGCAACAGAAAATGCACCATAAAACTGTATTACAACTTTGGTACACTACATTAGCATATTTATTGAGGGTCTATGCCTGTTTGATTTCAGGTTTTTTGGAAGCATTTACTAACAGATGTTTTAATTAGTATCTCATTGGTGTGTAGACAATGATGTGACACACCAAGAAGCATTTTCTGCATAAAGCAACAACGTTACATGTAGCATGATACAAACAGCTCTTCCCACCCTCACTACCACAGACGAGGGCCAATGGACTGGCAGTGCATCACAGAAAGGCAATACTGTATTTAACTCCTCTCACTTCAAGTTTTCAGGGTACCGACAGGGAGGGGGAGGCACAGAAATAAGAGCCACAAGCAATCTCAGTAGTTCATTCTCTTCACCCTCAAAGCGTTAAAATACAATGTCAACATCAGCTCCTCCCTGCTGGTGAAACTGGCTCCAGCGCATTTTACTTTCTGGCTCGGAGCCCTTACAAACCGTTACAAAAAGACAGAAGACAGACAGACAGCTCAATATATTGACCACTTCCAATAACTAATTTGGGACACGCTGGGTCATTTGTCCCTTCTATGAAGTGCCGTAGCTTCTTGGTGGTGAACGAACCCTGATATTTGGGGGGCATTATTAAAAAAA
>NW_005054422.1:424383-463262 GCF_000277835.1 Geospiza fortis
GGGGAGCGCGGGCAGGGCTGCACCGGCTTTCACTCATGCCCGCTCCCAGGACCGGGGCTGCACGAGGAAGGCGGGGAAGGAGTGATGTATGTGCTCGACGGGGAAGGAGTGTTCTCGAGGCAGGCGGAGATTCAGCTCTGAAACCCTATGCCCCCTTTTCCTTCCTCACCTGCCAAACAACTTCCAGCCTACCCCTATCTTCACTCCTATTCTCTACATACAGCCAATGGAGGACTGCACGGTGTCAGGTTAACAGTGGGACTCTATGATCTTAGGGGTCTTTCCCAACCGAAATTATTCTATTCTATTCTATTCTATTCTATTCTATTCTATTCTATTCTATTCTATTCTATCCTATCCTATCCTATCCTATCCTATCCTGTCCTATTCCAAACAAGCCATGGCAATTCTGGTGCGTATATCACTACACCATGGTTGGACATGGCCACAGAAGAGTAGCAATTTTAATATGATGATAAAGAACTAAGTTGACACGTGTACCAGCTGACACTGAGCCAATATCTGGGGAACACAGTAAAAAGGACCGAGGACTCTTCATTACACCACTCCAACAAAAGAAGGAATATTTTGAAAACATTTAATAAAACTACCTTTCAAATCAACAAATATATTCCACAAGGAGCGTTTTCCTTCCTTCCTCTATAAATATTTTATTTCCTTTTTTTTGTTTGGGCTGGGGTTTAGTAGTTTGGCTTAGATTTGGTGAGTTGTTTTAGTTCATCATAAGAAGGAAGGAGCAAGACCCCACAGCACCTGTGGTTTCAAAAATCCTTGGGAGTGCCAAAGGTAGAACAGGTCTTTGTGTGACACAATGTTAGCAGAAAGGAAAAGTCATAATCCTCCCCAGGTGAGCCTTGACTTACCAGCTTACTTTTCTAGTCAGGGAAAGAAAAGGATGTAGGAGTTCCTTGAAAAGATAAAGCTTAGGCTGCAACTATACTAAACAAAGTAGTCTTTTATGACGTTGTGGAAGGAAACCAAATTATGTCATGTTACAGCTGTGCTGCACAGGTATTAGCACTGGAATGATTCCTGCAGCTTGTGCAGGGCTGCTGGTTTCTTATGTCTTCACTGGTTGCCAGCCCCGAACTGGAGAGCTGTTCACACCCAGCCCCGGCCCATGCCAGCATCACTCCAGCCAGACCAGCAGCAGAACAGGTTGGGACAGGTTGGGATACTTTGGTGGCTTGACCTGCTGTAAACAAGGCTTGAGCACACACAGTGTCCCTTAATTTCATGGTGCTGCTGTTTGTTTCATTGTCATATATGTTGTTTTCTTGTAACCTCTCATAGGTTTCTCTTCAATGCAGTGAGGAGGAAACCCACCTGGTCAGCCTCCTTTGAGAAGGGCCATAGCTTTCAGCAGCATGGTGACACACATTATTTAGGGTTATACAAATGCCTCTCCTCCAGCACAGCAGGAGGAATTTTTATCTTTTGTTGGGCACTGCATATTTCCAATACAGACATCCAAAAAAATATCCAGGTCTTTCTTGTTCATTACATCCAGATCTAAACAAAGAAAAGCAATTAAATCCAAATATGCTTCAGGGTTCCTACCCGAGAATCTGAGTTTTGTTTTATTGTGTTCAGTGGGATGAAATAGGCTGAAAGAGTCAAGCTTCTGCAGAAGTGGCTTTTTCAAGTATGATGGAGGCAGCCAGCAGGGAGGCAAGGGAAGGCTTTGTGGTGGTCCAGCTGCCTTCACCAGTGTGTATCTCTGAGTTGCAATTTTACTTCCCCAGTAAAGCTGATACAATATGAGTATTTAACTTGTTCCCTGATCATTACAGAGTCTGTGCTGCTGTTTATACCACTTTCCAAATTTTTCCTTTCAGGAAGTTGTACAAAGGGACCTAAAGAGAAGTGGTTGAACACTCACATTGTGCCTGAATTTTCTTGGCTCTTCCATGACAAGCCCAGGGTTTCAGCTGCTGGGTGCTTTGAAAGGAAGAGTGGTCACTTAGGGTTGGATGCCATTCAGCAGAAGTGGAAATGGCTGAATTCAGCAAACAGTCAGGATGATGTCCTTGGTCTTGGCTCCTGTGGAGAACCTTTGGGGTCTACAGGGCAGGCAGGGCCATCCCATCAGCTGGGGCGAGGTGCAGACAGAGGTGAGAGCTGTGGGAGCCGTAGTGTGGGGCTCTGACAGCTGAGCCCTGGCATGGGGCCATGCATGGGGCCATGCCAGCCTCCTCTGGAAAGCCCACTGGGCTGATCTCTAGAGGAGACATTTCTTATTTATGCAAAGTGTCAGAGCCCAGACTCCAGGAAGGAAATCTCAAGCGTATAAATTTGCACAATAGTTTTGATGAAACACTGAAATTGCAATGAAAAAGAAGCAAGTCAGGACTTTTGACTAGCTGGTCTTTATTCATAAAGCCTTTTAGGTTTATAGGTGACCTGGGAAAGTTCCAGACACCAAGAAGAGCAGGATACTATTTGCATTTTGGATGCACTGATTAATTAGGTCAGAAAGAAGTGTATTTTTACTTAACAGTACAGGTGTAGCAGCCAAATCCTACTGCTGACTATGGATCACCTTATGGTATTGGTACCTGGGTGAAACCTCTGAAGGACCACATAGAACTGACCTTGCTTAGGTAAAAATCTTTTCCCCAGCTCTCTCACAGCAAAAGATGTATCCACATTTGCAGAGATTTAGCCCAAGACCAGGTCTATACTAGAAAACATTCACAGCATATCAGTGTGTCAGTATATCTCAACTTTAGGAAAAGGACAAGGCACTAAAAATATTTAGGGAAAGGGAAAAACTCTTGTGTAGAGACACTGTTAACTTAAAGCACCTAAAATGATGTGTGTGCCTCCTGCACACCTTAGCAAAAGCAAGAGGATTGTGTCTGTGAATGAACAGGTCAGCTTCTCATATGCCTGAGAGAGGGGGGAGTGGGGATTTGGCCAATGTAGCAAAAAAAAGCCAAAAACAGGAGACATTCAAAGAAAAACAATGAAAATAATCATCTGCCTGGAGGGACTGGGTTATAAGGAGAGATTACAGAAATGCTTACTCAGTTTGTGAAACAACAGCAGAGATGGCCCAAACAGCTGCCCATGATGATTTGAAAGGCAGAAGCACCAGGGAAGTTGAAGCTGGGAGAAAAGCAGGGTAAAGAGGATATAACCGAGTAATGTAATGGAAATAGGAACAGCAGCTGAAACACGTATCAGGGAAAGCTTCCAGGGGATGAGCAGCATTAGACTTCAGAGGAGGCTCTCAAAGGAAATGGTGGAATCCCCATAATTTGAAACATTAAAACCAGAGTAGACAAAGCAATCATGAATATACTGTAGGAAATAATCCTACTGTGGGATGGGATGAACATGCTTGTCTGGCATTGCTTATGCAAAGATGTATTACTTTCCTTTTTGTGCTGTTGAAGTCAATTTATTTGTTGCCCTTCACCTCTCCACTTCCATTCCATCTATTTCCATCTGTCTGCTCATGTCTCACAAACAGATCATGAAATGGATTATTCTTTTGCTGTATCTACCACATATGTGTCTGGATGGCTCCCTGATGCTGACTGTAAATAGCAAAAGAATTCATTAGTTAGATAAGTTAATCAAGTTTCCCACGAATGGCATGCAAAGGGTTCTATCATTATTTCCAGGTTGGTTCTAATTTCTTTTCATGCTTAAAATTTAGATCCAATCACATCTTCACATCTTTTGGTCTCAGGGAAGCTGAAGGGGACAGAGAAGGGATAGAGAAAGGAAGGGAAAGGGAGGCAAAGAGAAAAGGAAGGGGAAGGGGATCCACACAGTCTTTCTCACACATGATTTTCGTTCTCTGTTTTGCCACATAAGCAAGCACCATATTCCATTTCTCCAAGCTGTTTAGATACCTGAAATTTGTTTAATTACAGTGGGCACATGGCAGATGTCAATTGCTGCATATCTGGGCATTTGATTCTCTGTCTCAATACTTTGAAACAATTTGGATGTCCCTCTCTTAACTCACTGTGGTTTATGAAAGTGAATCCCAGGAAAGCCAAATGAATACCATGGATAGAGTGATCTACCTCGGTGTACAGGCAAGTGTGCAGCAAATCCTGGACAGCTGAGAGGAAACTTCATAAATTTCAGTCATTTTCTTCCTTTTCACCACTGCAGATGAGCTCAGGAACTTCAGAGTTCCCCCACTACCATTCTCCTCCTGTCCCTGTGCCAGAGCTTACTGGCCTCACAGCACAGCTGGCAGCAGGGAACATGAATTCATGCCTGAGCTCTTTCTGCACATAGTTTGGCATATTAGCTCACATGCTGATGAAACTGGATTTGAGCTAAGATGCATAAAAGGGAATTTTCTTGGCTTAATTTCTGTGAGGTACTGCACAGAAAAATTAAGGAAAAGGAAACCTTTGGAGATATATTTTCCCTTAATATATTAGGTAGTTCTCTCTCTGTGTTGTATTTCCATTGTTCTTACAGGAACTATTTGATTATTATACATTTAAGGTATTTTTTACAATGGTATTTTGTGCATTTTAATGATTTTCATACATCCTTCTTTTTATTAAAAGCAAAAATCTAATAAAAAGCTTTCCTTGGCACAGTTTAAATTAACTTTGGTTTTAACGTTAGTCCCACATAAGATGTGTTTATTAGGCTCCTGCAGTCTGGCAAAACCTGTTTACACAAAATAAAGATCCTCCCCACTGCTCTGTTTGAGGTTGGAATTGATAACACATTTCACAAGTTCAGAGAATTTGAGGGTACTGGAATCTGCAGATAGGAAATGTCCTGATATTCTGTAAGAATATTCTGTAATACAGTAAAAGATCCAAACACACACATGCACAGCTGGTCTCTCACTCTCTCATCAAAGTTTGAAGCATCAGCAATGCTTATAGTTTTTGGAAAAGTCATCAGCTCTCCTTCAACAAAATTTTTTAACTTTTTAGTGAATTTTTTAATCTACTGAAGTAAAAAGGTGAAGTTGAGTATAGGAGAGTAAATTTCCTGGATTAAATTCCTCTACATTTCTCTGGTTTTTTTCTTCTCTAAAGCTTTTAAGGAAAACGTTCGTGGATGAAAAAGGAACTAGAAATTTTTAATAGCTTGGCCTCCATGTAATTCATAATATCATATTTTTAGCAACAGAAAGGCAGATTGGTGCTTTAAGATGTCATACAAAACTGTTTTAACATTGTAAAACTAATATGAGTGATATTCTGTTTTTTAATATGCCTCTCTGAGCTGACCATTTTTACCTTATCTAAAGAACATGAAAATTACAACAGATTAATGTTCAATTAATATATAAAAATAACTTTCAATAACCAGAACACATCTTGAGATTTTTTCTACTGGCGTGGATAAACTCCTATCTGAACATGCCTTAATATTTTCATGGATTCACAGCAGTCAACAACAAATATCCTTAGAAATGTAAAATTATTCAGAAAATGAGGAAAAATATTTATTTTTATATTAAAAATAAAAGGATGTTTAAACCATTGACCATTTTGCTCAATTTCTACTACCTGGGATAGATTAAATCCATTTCAGTTTGATTATAGTCACACAAAGTTAGGATTAAGATTACCATCTGTAGTGATGGTGCATTCTAAAAATTCAAAACATTCCTCTTTTGAATGTTTTTGATATTTTGGGTGGTCCTAGGAGAGTTTCATGCTTTCTTGATAATAATTAGGATGAAAAGTTACAGTTTGTTAGTGCAGAGTAACAGATGTACATCCAAAGAATTTCAGTATCTCTGTGACTTAAATATTAAGTGGTCATAGAAAAAATACACTCTTAGAGGAGTATACTTTTTTTTACTTGTTTTCCCAGCTGACATGGGAGCTAATTTGTTATGTTAAGATTTTGAGCATTTATGCCAAAAAGATGTAGAACCTGAATTATCAGTGCCCATCTAGCATACACTTTCACAATGTCTGCAGCACCACCTTTTCATTTTCAACCTTTTCTTACTTGGCAACCGAAAAAAAAAAGCTTGAATTGTAGTCTGAGTAGTGTGCTATAATTATCTTTACAATCTGCTCCAATTACATACTGTCTTACACCTGACATCTACCATTAGCAATTTTGCACAAATGGCAGTAAACATATGACAATTACTGATCTCACTGCTTACCTGCATCAACTGATTTCTGCTGTCTTTCTGGCAGTAGAAAGCTTTTGCATTTCTGAGGCAGTAATTTTACATTTGAGAAAATACTGCTGTCATCATCACTTTCACCATCACAACCCATGTAAGAACGTAACTCAGCTAAACCCAAATAACTAGTCCTCAGTCTTTGCTCTTTATCACCTTCCAGTCTGTGCACCTCAGAGCTGGCTCTACTGGTTCTGGATACTTGTTCCGAAAAAGACAGTACACATTTTGGTCAGCCTCCAGCAAACCTAGTGCAACCTCAGGGATGTCCTCTGGGAAGTCAGCCCCCATTCCTCCCAGCTGGCCAGCAACCTTTGTTTCCTTCTGGCCAGGCTCTTCACCTGTGAGCAATTGCCATAGGCAAGCTAATTTTTCTCTTTTTTTGAGAAAATTGTCTAATTTGATCCTGTCCTGAAACTCCCACACTTCTTTTTCTTTAGAAGGAGCTGCTTCTTCCTTCTAACATTACCATGAGGTTCTGACAGATGTCTTCAACATTTCTCTGTACTCAAGTTTGCAGTACCAGCTTCTGTATGAGCTGAAGTCCTGGAGGACATTTGAAGAGAACTGTAGTCAAGCACCTTCATAGAAACACCTGTTCTGGAAGATCTGGCTTCCTATTGCCTTTCAAAACTTTACTCTGAAAAAAAATTCTCACTGGCCATTTGCAAAAAACATCCTGCCAGAGTTTAAATGGCAAGTGTTTGCTGTTTACACGGCCATTAGTGAAACAGGCCAGAAGTTTTCTCCCTTGTATGATGTTTCATTATTTGATTCATGAGTGCAAAACCCAGGGCTTTGCACTAACCTGGTTCCGCAAGCAAAGGCTCCAACCACGTTCCCTCTTGTTATTTAGGGGGCATGATTTATCACTGTCTCGGGGAGGCACAGAAGAGGAATTTCTTACTTGTAAATTATGTCAATTTTTGTTAAATAATTACATGGAAGTCAAGTTCAGTTCTGGAAATGGGATTAACCAGCAGTTATTTTCATTTCTGTGTGCTTTCTGCAAATGTTTAGGTCATTGATTTAGTCCTCACCTTGCTTAGGCAGCAGATTAATGAATTATGGTTGGACTTTATGAACTTAAAGGTCTTTTCTAAGCTTAATGGCTCTGATTCTATTAATTAATATGTATTTCTCAAATGAGAAACCAGGGCTTGGTGTCCCCAGTGTGTGAACAAATGCACCCCATGGTGAGCAGCCACATCTGGCAGGAGAGGGGGACCAAACACCTGGGCAGGACCAGGGCTGCAGACAGGACAAGTCTCACCACAGTCCTGATTGTCATTGTGCATGGACTTTTTTTCTTTCCTTTCTAAGCTAAAAAGGTTAATGTTTGACTATTTATGTGGCTGAGCCTCCTTAAAGGCATGAGCTCAGTGGACCATTTTAATAACAGCAGACAGTGCTTCCTGCCCCCTCTTCTCTCCGGCCCTGGGAGCTATTCTTACTGGGAAATACTGAAAGTCCACAAACACGACATCACTGGCCTACAACACCATGTCAGCAGCTCAGATTAATCATCTTTATACTGTTTAACTTTTGGTGACAAGCTTTTACATTTGTGTTTTAAATAGTCCCAGAAATTTGGGTCAGGATTGACAGCTGGGAACTTCAGTTCCAAAGTTTAATATTCATTCTTTTTTCATCTTCTTAATGCTTTTAAGTATAGACACCTATCTGTTGGCTTCCAGAGGCATTGGAGGTAACAGTGAAATAATTTAATTTATTTTTTTGGGGTTATCATCCAGAGAATGGGGTAACATCTAGCAGTGTAGAAAGAGAATTATATTTACTTACATCATCTGGTGTTGTGAGGACCACTTACTTAACAGTACTTGTGTGCTTCCCCAGGGAATGCCAGGACTTCCACAGATATCATGGTTATCTAACATTAAACATTTTTTTAGCAATATAAGAAAGCAATTTTACTTAAGAACTGAGACAATTGATATGCATTAAAATGCCTCCAGTACTTCCTTCTGGTTTTAAGACCGTCCTTGAGATTTTACAAAAATGTCCTTTCACCAAAATTAAGAGGGATAGGTTTTCACTTTCTGGGATTTAAATCTTGCCTTTTGGAAAAAGCAGGAGAGCTTATTATTCTCCAAACAGGGCAGTCCTGCATCACAAGAACAGGTTTCAATCACACACCTTGATCTTGCTTCATTCTCTTTTCCTGCTCTCTTTCTAACATTTCTTGGTCTGATTTTTAGCTGATCTGTTTACTGACCTTTAAAGCCTCTCCTACATCACTTCAGAGGCAAGAGGAGGACTCTGCCTTGCCTTGCAGTGTTATCAGATGTATGAAGTGCTGAAGCACTGGAAGCAAGTGAGTACCTGACCTTGGCTGTGTCTGGGTACTAATGAGCAGGGAAAAAATAGATGGGATGAAATTCAAACCTTTGTATGCTTTTGGTACAAGCCTGTATATGAACATCTTAATTTTGATGTGAGGCCTTCAGATCACAAGGGAATAGATTACAGATTGCTTCTAAGAAGCTTTAGTTAAAAACTATCTAAACCACTTTTGTTTCAAATTAAACTGAAGTTATGTCAGTTAAGTTGCATATGTTGGGAACAAATCAAAACAAAGATGAAGTAAAAGTGCCATTAATCCAAAGTCAGAATGGTCACACCAGTTAAATTGGTGTCACTGTCTGTACTAGGGAAAATTTAGTGTCATGAACTATTGAAATAATTTATTCAGATATAATTCTGCCCAAGGGAAGATTTCAAGAGATTACTTCCTTTTCCTCAACTTTCTTTGCATAGAAAGTTTGTTAAATGCACTGATGCTTTGTAATTTTTTGTTCTTGTTAACAAAAACTTCTTCCCATTGAGTTGTGTCCTTGGTTTTCTTATGTGTAGTTCCTCTGGAAAAAAATTAACAAAACAGTTTGTATTGCAGGAAAGAATTTGATTCACATTTTTTCAAGATTTCACCCCTCTCTGAGCTGTGATGTTGGTTCAGCACAGGTGAGCTAACTCCAGATCTTCACGTAATGTTTTCTGGGATTTCATTTGAAAGAATTCATTATATGACTATCACAAACAAGGGAAGAGGACATTATTATGTCTTTAGCCAGAGTAGCCAGTTGATATCTTGCTTGAGTGCATTTTCAAGATGAAAATGCAATTTATATGAATTTGATACATTCTTTCATATAATGTTTTCATTTGGCTAAGACCTTGGTTTCTGAACACACCAGGGACAAACCTCCCAGATCCCCAGCTTCATCTTTCAGTTCTAAAGCCAGATGTCTGTGTCTTCCCTGCCTCTCACAATCCACACTCCTCACACTCCCTTGTGCCCTGGGACCCCAGCCACCACACTGGGGACTTTGTGCTCCTTGTGACTTTGCTTCTGAAAAGCTCCTCTCTGACCCAAAGCCTTGGGCAGGGCAGTCCCAGGGGCTTTTGTACACCTTGTGCTCAGCCTGGATGAGGGATCAGCCTGGGCTGTGACAAGTGGATATTCTGTCTCTGAAAGCAGCAGAGAGCCTGCAGGGATGGTGCCCGGACTGCTGGGGAAGGAGGTGCTGCAGGTGGGTTAGGAGAGAGCTGCTGGCTCCTGGGCTCAGAGCAAGCAAGGGATGTGAAATGCTCCTGCTCCTAGGAACTGCTGTTTGCTCACTTTTCCAGGTAAAATTAATGCCAAGACCTGGTGGCACATGCTCACCCTTTTCTAGTGACACCTCAATGGCTTTGGCAGCGACACATGAAGGTCTCACCACCTGCCCCATTATTTCAGCTTTCTTCAGGCACCTAAAAGGATGGGCCAAAATTTTGTCCCTTTCATGCTTATTTCTGCTACAGAAAGGGGGCTAAACCCCCTCCTGTGTTGTCTTGTTTTTAAATGACACGGGAAAAGCATTCTTTTAATGTAGCTTGAAAGCATAAAATAGATGTTGCAAAATCAATCACTGTTATTGTATGTAATGGATACTTTTCAAAAAAATAGCCTTCAGTTTTTTTTGTATGTTACAGTGTAACCACTCATGGACTTTTTTTTTTTATTGGAAGCTACTTGCAGTTTAGTGAAAGGGTAATGCTGGGGCACAATGGTGATGGGTAAGTTCATGGAAAGGCATACATCAGAAAAAAATGCTCTGTGTAATGCAGATATGATTGATTATTTTAGGGATGTCACATAAAGGTTAAATCACCCCTGTGAACAAAGTGGCATTTAGAAACTCTTGAGATACTCTGCTATCAGTTCTATGATCAACTCAGAATTTCATATGCTTTTAGGATCATTGCTTGTTCTGTGGTTGTACTGTGGAATTGACAGATAACTAGTTTTGCCTTTCCTTCAAAAATCTAGATTGTTACTATTATTGCTGTTAGGAATGAAATTCTATAATGGCTTTTCTAATACAGACTTAAATGATACTAATAAAACAAAGTACTTTGTTCACAAGCATGTCAATAAACCATTAAAACAATCCATACATAATGCTAATTCTAATTGGTAGTATATTAAGAGCCTGAGTTTTTCTTAGGGAGACAGAATACATACCTCCTGTTTTCAACTGGAGTTACACTGGTTGTGGAGACATGTACTAGAGGACTATTGGGAATTTCACTCAGTTTGGATTTGTGTCTTTTTTGTTCAAATACAAGATAAAAAATGTACAATTTTTTTTACTCTATCTTTCTGTGGGAAATATAGATCAGAATTGTTACATTTGGCTTTCCCTGATGGAGGGCGAGAGAGAGAGAGAGAGAGGCACTTTTTCACTTCCTTCAAACTGTCATGAAGTGTCCAGCACCCATAGCAAGGCCCTGCACCTCAGTGCACCCAGGCTTGACCCATAGCTCTTCTTTCTGGGACAGCAATTGGGGTCTCCTTCCTCTGCCCACCATCCATTTCCATAAAGTCTGCAGCACTCCAGTGTCTTTTTCTCCTCTGCCAAATTCAGCAGAAAGGGAATAAGACAAGAAGTCATGTTTATTTAAAAAAAAAAATTGAACTGTAAAAAAAAAGGAGGTTAAGGGTTTTTTTCCTCATTGTAGGTCACTTACAGTCAAAAAGCTAGAAGATTATATTCTGACAAAAAGGTTGATACATGAGTAAAAAGTTGTGTGGAAAAATCCTGTATTGAATTATATTTGTTGGAAGGCACCTTAAAGATCACCTAGCACATGGGCAGGGACACCTTCCACTAGACCAGGCTATTCATCCCCATCCAATCTGACCTTCATCTCTTTGGTTTAAAATGTTCCCAAACTGTAGCCATTAATAGGATTTCTAGTACTCATATGAATATTCAAAGATATTTTGTAGTCAAATCATGTTGTAAAAGGCCACAGAGAAGAATACTTGACACTGCTCTCACATCAGATATACATGTACATTAATCAAGACTTAGATAGCTCAAGTAGAAATTACCTCAGAAAGATAGAATGCAGTTTTTAATGCAGAATTATCTTTCAGATACATAGTGAGATGGTTTCTGTCTTGAATGAGTGCAAATGAAATCATATCCAGTGCAGCTCATATTGGGAGATAGCATAGGAGGTACAGGGTCAGGAAATGGAGATGCCACAATGGTTAAAATGAGAATATGGAATGGAACTCACCACAAACCTTAACACAGAGTTTACTTGGTATTCAGCCATGCCTCTTGCAAAAAGTGAATGTAGACTATTATTAAATAAGACTTTTTTTCATACAAAAATCAAGCCATGCTCAGCAATATGCAAAAGGTCAGGGGATAAGCCCTGAAACCTGAGTGTTCTTCAGCATCTGGGCTTGCTGATACTCCAGGTTATTTCTGAATGCATGGGAGCACCCAGCTAGCACGTTACACACCTTTCTTTGGGGTACAAAAATCCCTGTATTGTCCAGTGAAAAGGTGATGACAGCTCTTGAGACACCCAGCACTGCATGTGTGACTGAGGACCAGTGCACCCTGACTGTGATCATATTTGCCTTAATCACTTCATGAAAAGGGTGACTGGCTCACTGCAGACAAAGCTTTGCTTTCCATTACCTCTGACATTAAAATGCTGACTCAACACCTTAGGTAATTATTACCAAAAAAATCCTTGAGTATTTCTAATGCCAACAGATTTAAGCAGTGTGGTTTCCAGGAATGCTGAGCTTTTCTGGATCCCATTAAATCCACAACAAGGTTCTGTATTCAGCATCACTACAGATAAAACCAACTTTTAGAGACCTTTGGAGATCCACTCAACAAAGCAAGAGCTCAGGGGCTGGCAGCCCCTCAGTGCACAGTGCCAGGTGCTCCTCTCTCTCCCAGAGCTGGAGCTGGAGGGTGCTGGTAACACCTGATCTTCCTGAGCCTGAACCAGAAAAACGGTGAGTGTGCAGCTTGCAGAGAAGGATGTGACTCCTGGTTGGACACACTGCTGGACATCAGCTGGGCCAGTGCCAGGGAGAACATGGCCACTCCTGCCAGCCTGCAAATCAGCTCTGCTCAGTGTTTTACTTCACATTTGCCAGAGGGATGGGACATGTACATGGTGAGGGGCAGTGGCTCAGGTGGTCTTTTAATTAATCTGGGAAATTCAATTGTTTGTCTTTAACCTATGCTCTCTCCATTCTGGTAGGTACATCTTTTGCTGTCTCTATGAAACCTGGATTGTAATTTATGTTCTTGACGCACAGAAATAACATCCACTTCTGAATGCATTTTGAAATGTGCCTCACGGGTTATAGCTTAGTGAACATGTGAAACAATTTTCCAACTCACTTTCGGCAAGCAAGCTATATTTGCATCAGCACCATCTTGCATTAGTCCTACCCACACAGCAAGAAGTGTCTGAGTATTATCTGTGATACTGCACAGAATTAACATGCAAAGCTCACTGAAAGCAGTGTTTCCTGGGCAGTGAGAAAACTCCACAACCCTTACAACCCATCAGATTTCTTCCAAGCAATTAGGTCAGAGGACACTGGAATTATATTCAGATAACATGCATCTTTCCTTCTTGTTTCTGGTTACAGGAATTATTTTTGCTATGGGATTCTTGAAGATTACAGGCCACCAGGAAATTTTCCAGAGTACTCTGTATCTATCAGACATTCTGGGATGTTTATAAGAACAGCAAACCCTTGGTTTCCCATGTCATCCTCAATAGGATTGATAGTTATGGATTTCAGGTACTGGAAGATGCTGGAAATGAGCTTTGCAATTATAGTTTCAAGCTAGCACAGCTGGAGAAAATAAATATCCTGTCAGAAAAAGGGTGTGGAAAAAACAACTGGGGAAAATCTGGGGAAGCGAGCATGTGAATTTGCTTCATCATAAGGCTGGGAAAGATGCTGCAATGGAAATATTTCTTTACTTAAGCTTGGATTACAGCACTCATTTCCCCAGGATCAAGGCTTGATGCTGCTATCTGTCCCTAGACCAATATGAAACACTGTAATAGGAGTCCTGAGTGCTCACTCTCAGTGATCAGACCACACAACTTGTGTTTTCAGCCTAACCTAGAATTCCTAAAGATGGAAGATTTATTGAAGTGCTTTTAAATTCAGGCTAAGCTGTCTTTATGGACTTGGCCCCAAGGGAGCTGGAATTGCATTTCCACCAGCCCACCCCAGCCATGCTTTACACGCGGGTTGGAGTGAACCCTTCTCTGGTGGAGCAGGTCTGTGTGCATCACAAGTGAAATTCTCACCTCAGCACCTGAGTGCAAGCTCTGTGCTGCCTGAGACAAGACCTGGAGTGCTCTCTCTAGTGGTGGCTGGGTGCTCCAAGCAGAGCAGCTCGGGATTGCTCCCCTCAGTGAGGTCTCTGCCCACCAACAAAAGCTGGTTTGGTAGTTTTGGGTCTGTGTGGCTCAAGGCACAAAATCTGCTTGGCCCTTTTCCTGCTGCTGAAGCTTCACCTTAGTGAGAGGGCCAGCACATTTCCCTTGGCCCAAGCTGATAGCAAATTATTATCCTATATCTGTGTAACTGAGAGACCCCCAGCAAGAAACATGGCCATCCTACACAAATACAGCCAGTCCATAGTACAGGCCATTTTAGTAACATTTTACCCTCTGTCTTTCTTCTCCTCTTTTATTACAGACACTCTTGCATGGCTGTTGTGTCTCCATCTCTGCTGTTCTCCATTCCCTTGTCTCTGGCCACATTTCAATTACCTGTTCTGGAAAGAAACCCATCCCTGTGTGCTATCAGCAGTGGAAGATTTCAAGGTGATATTTTAGAAGGGAATAACTAAACTCTGCATATAGCCCATTAATATCAATTGTGAGTGTCAGATCAATACCAATAGCAGTGATATTGTTTAGAAGCTTGAATTAATGTCATTATGCTGCCCACTCAGCTATGGGCATTTTCAGACACAATGCACTATTTGCATTTTATTATAATGTATCTTTTCTGAAAATTCCCATCATGGTGGGGACACTGCCATGTCACAAAGCACCATTCAGATGGATGATACAGAGTGCTGGGCTGACAGGAGCACCCTGCAGTGGCACTCTTGTGACAAGGAGTGTCCTCAGGATGGATTTCTTGCTGCCAGCTCCCTCTCCCCCTTTGCCAGGTTTACCAGAACCTTTCATGCACCAGCCTCCTCCTTGCTCTGTGCAGCTCCTGGCTTTTCTTACTGGTCTCTCTTGTGAAGCAAAGAGTGCCACCACCAGGGCAGGAAAAATTAACATGGTAACACAATTTGGGCTTAAAAAATGTATTACAAAAACAATTACTTAAGAAATAATAACTAATGCTCCTTGTTCCTCTTTTTCTTTCCAGGCTCTGAGATGCCTGGGGACCTCAGCCTCACCAGTCCTGTCTCAGCAGTCAAAAGAGTTGGCACTCTGTTAACTGGGTGCCCACAGGCATATTTTAAATAACCTCATCAGTCTGGATAATTCTTATTGGTTCCCTCTTCTCACACCTGCCAGAATTTTAAAAAAAGGAAATAGTCTCAGGAGACTTTCCCCAGCAAAACCAGGATAATATTATTGGCATTTACATAACATTGCTGGTGAGTCTTATTCGAAATAGCCTCCACAATTCCAGCTGGATCAGGGTAGTGGTGGCCAGCTTCAAAGAGATTTACAGACCTTCACGTGTTTGGTCTGGCAAGTGAAGGCTGAGAGCAGGGTGTGATCACTGCTAAACTCATTGTGGGGATAACATCAGGAAAGGAGAAGAGCAATTCACACTTAAGAGTGATGCTGGCACACTCTCAAATGGGTATAAGCTGATCTTGAATACACCTGGCCTTGGTTTTAGAAGACAGGTTTAGAAGATAGTTTTTTTGCTCCTGCTACCTTGAGGCAGTGAAGCCTTTAATAGGAATAGTGTGGGCCAAAAAAACAAAGATTGAAAAATAGCACTATTCATTTTTGGAGGCAGCTGTATGTTGTAGTGCTGCCATGGCAGTGAGGTCAATTCTGTGAGGATCTCTCAGTCCTATTTCCATGTTCCTCACAGCCTTTGTCAGAAAAATGAATTGATAACAATATTGACAGTAAAATCACCCTTCAGACACAATCTTCAGAGTCTTCAGACTACTGAAATGAAAGGTGGGAGATGGGGAGGGATTTCATCCGTCATATTGCTATTGATTTACTATCTCAGCTCATAACAGAGAAAAGCATCAGTCTGTACTCAGTTCATACTTGAAAGTTGAAGTTTTTTCCTCTTCAAACACAGAGATTAGAAATTATTTCGTCTGAAAAATGAAGCTTAGATTCTGCAGATGTTCAAGAATCTTTGATGGGAGTATGGGAGTGATTCCTGATTCATCAGTGATTGAACTAAAGTGTATTTGAGCAGGATATCATTCTTTCATTATAAAAGATAATAGACCAAGCAGAAACACCAACAAAAGCATTTCTTCTTCATTTCCTAGTACTCAAAATACTTCAATGTTTCCCACTGAAACCTTGGATCTGACAAATAGCAGTATCAGCTTTGCATAAAGTTTTTCTTCTGAACCACTCCTGATGAGAATGGGATATATAGTTTTAAAGAGCCAGTCTAAGAGGTTATGGTCTACCACTCTTCATACAATGTCTAGTTAGGAATTTGATAAGATTTTTTTTTTTCCTGGAAGTCCAGATTTTCCCCTCCTCCTAATAATTTTTTACTAAACATGACTTAAGCGTCGATTTAGGATAACAGGCTCTTTTCATCTTAATTTTTTTCTTTTCATGCTACTGTAAGGGAGTCTGTCATTCAGTATTATAAGGAAAATATTCTAGCAAAACTTGTGATTGCAATTGCTTGATAATTTTATTCAATCTGCAGAAATGTTGAGGCCTTTCATGGGATGCTCCCCATCAGTTTGTCCTTTCTCATACAGCATCCCATGAGTCAGGCCTTTATGTAATCCTATTTACCAGTGGCTGCAAAATCATTTCTACAATGAGGAATGTAGTAAGTGCTCTCATTTGAAATCAAAATATTGAATTCCACATGTGGCTAGTGTAGCAGACTACATGGTTGAACTAAAGATACCCTTTGCTGTTCCATCATCACATGCTAATTATTTCTTTTTCTATTTCTACATAGAATACTGGAAGAAATAGTTTTTGTTCTGCTGCAATTCAAGACAGATGATTATGAATTAACTCATACCAGAAAGGCTGATTTTTCACTGGAGGAAATGAGTATTGTTTGCCTCATCAGATCTTTTTTTTTTGAAACATTAATTATTAAACTTTGTCAGTCATATTCATAAGGGACATCTGATACAGTTGCAGTCTCATACAGTTGCAAATGATGAGTTAGAAGCACCAGCTTTCCCCTAGATCAGTTTTATCTGAATGAGCACTGCTAAGTGTGCTGGCTAATTAGACAGCAAGCAATTGAAGTTACAGCAAGGAAAAAAAAAGGAATTTTATCAAGATGAATCCTGAGCAGCCTTGTTTCCTGCTGCTTCACACATCAAGCAAAAGCCCTTGACCCTGCCATGGGATGTCAGAATCTACAGAGGTGAAATGTGAATGAAAGTGGTGAATCTATGGCAGGGGGTGGGGCAGTGCTGAGCTGCAGGAGTGCTGTTTCCTCTGCTTCACCTGCAGTGATTCTGTGTCCTGTGTTGGAGCTACACTGCCCTCATGCATGGGGAATGCCAATCTGACCTCTGAAAAAGATACAAATTCATAACAAATCCACCTCCACCTGTGTGCTTTTACTTTTATTGTCATGAGCCTTTCTACATCCTCACCTCTAAAGTAATCCCCGAAGTTTTGCCCCTGCAGCTGCCCAGTTACTCACTCACTAAAGGGAGACAGCTGATGTTCAGTGGGTACAAGGCCACCAAACCTTCAGAGCCTGTCAGAAAACCTCTCCCATGTCAGTCTGGAGTGGCACTGCACCGCAGCAAAGTGTGTGTCTGCATTGCAATCAATAAAACCCCAGCTCAGGCCCTGCATTTCCTCTCTCCAGGCAGCTGCCCTGGGAATTGTCTCTCTTTTCTCTAAAGCTGCTCAGTGGCCATCTCCTCTTGCCTCCAACAGGGACAGGTGCTGGGAAACAAACCTCAGGGACTGATGTGGTGCTGAGGCATTACTCACAGGCCATATATATATAAAGGTTCATACAGAGGATTTTACATATGTAAAAGATGGTTTGTTTAAATAAAACAGAAAATGAAACAAGCCATTGTCTAAATGAATCCTGAACAGATTTATTTTGAAGTCTAATGCTGGTTCCCAGCACCGAGGTAGTAGCAAAGAAACTATTAATACTTTCAAAGACAAGATATGATGCAAAGTCTACCTGGGAAGAAGGAGCTAAAGCCACCAAAAATGGACAGTCTGCAAAGAGCACAGAATCTGATCACTGTGCACATTCACTGGATCAAAGAAGAACTGATAATACATATGAAATCAGTGGGACATTTCCACAGTAATAGAAAGGAATTTAACCTGTCACCTACATCCTGGGTGAATGCTCCATTCATTATATTGCTGGCTATAATGAGAACTACCTTCTCTTTGAAAAGCAAAAAGCATATGTAACAATCTTCTTTTTGCAGTACTTAGTCCTCACTTTTTCCTGAAGGGGATTTAGGATCAAAAGGCAAAATAGTCTGAGGAAAAAATTCAAGTTACACCTTTATCTCACCTTAGTGTTTGTACCTCCTGTTCTAGGTACCCAGGAGTCACCCAGCTCCTAGCTGTGGGTAGGAAACATCTCCAATCTGCTCATTGTCAAAAGGCAGGCACCACCAAACTCAGTGTGCTCACACTCCTGTTTTAGCTATAAATATCTGAGATACATATCTCAGATATGATGGTAGTGAACACAGTGGGAAGACCAATGAGGAAATCTGCTATCTAATAATTTGAATATAATAATCTCTTTTTTTAGAGCAGATTATGAGCAGTTTTGAGTGCACAATGTATGTGGCCATTCTTGCAATAAAGAACCATAAAACACCCACCCACCACGTGAGCACACTCCTCACCAAGCCATCAGAGCACATCTATCAGCTGCCTAAGGTGATGGGAATATATCATATCTGCTATCTGATGGGCCATGGAACAAAGGATGGGGAAGTCCTGCACCAGCTCTCTGCAGACAGAGCCACGTGGATCACAGGTGCAGCTCTGGCTCTCCCCTGAAGGCAATAAGCTCCTTAATGGACTTTGCAACATTCATGACAAGCAATTATGTCCAGGTCCATGACATTAAATGCACAGACATGGCAGCACAGATCTTGGGGGCTGTCACAAATTGACACTAAATGAATTGTCCAGGACCCTGGCTTGGTACAGCAGTTGCTTTCTTTGAAAACAACGGGGAGTTTTTTTTCCTCTGCAGCCTGGATTAGAACAGCAATGCAATTGCTTTCTCTTATGAGGATTAATTGACCCACTCAGTTCCTTTGAGCCCGTGAAAGTTAAATGGGGACATAAAATCTGAGCATTACTCAGTTATTTAGAGCCTAACCAAGGACTCTTTCTTTTGTCTCACCTCATTCACTGTACCACCCTGCTGTCAAAATGTAACTCTGCTTAAAATGATGACATGCCAGTACATGTTTTGTATATAAATTATTAAAAGAAAGTTGTTCAAGTTGCTCAAACATAGAAAAGAGAGGCAGTGTCAGAGTGGTGAGTTTAAAAGCAATAAGGCTGGTCTGTCCACTTTCCAACTTAATTTCTAGAACAAATTTATTTAACATCCATCACAAATAGATCTGAATAGGAGATACATGCTGGTACAACATGTGACTCTCATAGCTAGCAAAATGTGCCTCAGAAAGACTGGACAATCCTACAGTCCTCTAAGAAGTTTTAGTTAAGATTCTGTTTTGTGCACTTAAAACCAAATTAAAAGCTCAGAACTACAAGTTGTATTACTCTTGCAAATTACTTGAGGTCATAAACCAAGACTAATATTTAAGAGGAGATGGGACTGATGCAGCTGGAATGAACATATACATGTAAAAATATATCTTTATCTATAAATATGTATATATGGGAGATGGAAATATATGTTGATATAAGATATTGGAAGAACAATTTCTGTAGAAAAATCTACTTTAAACTAAGGAGGGAGTAACATTTCCAGAAATGGTAAGAAACACTGCACTAGGAATTAGTCTTTCCTGTAGTACATGGGTTCTTTGATCTTCCATGGAAATTTGAGACTGCAAGTTAGCCATAATTGCTTTGCCCCCTGTTTTTAACCTCATAGTTATTCTCAGCTTCCTCAGACTTTGAGAAAGTTGTAAAAAAATAATTTGTTCTCTCTTCAAATTAGAGTCAAACAGCATATCTTGAGCTCTTCATGGCATCTGAAGGGTTAAATCTGTCCTGTAGCTTGGGTGAAGGACAAATTGACCCAACAACCCACCCCATTCCCTCTTTCCTTCTGTGTGGACTGGCAAGATTGTACCTTGGCACTGAGCTCCTTGCCTGTGTTTCTACATGCCTCCAGCCAGGCTCAGAGAGAACCAGGTACAGATGAGACTTTCTGGAA
The DNA here is from genome assembly GCF_000277835.1 of Geospiza fortis. Taxonomy (NCBI): domain Eukaryota; kingdom Metazoa; phylum Chordata; class Aves; order Passeriformes; family Thraupidae; genus Geospiza; species Geospiza fortis. The sequence continues at coordinate 444,480 of NW_005054422.1, forward strand.
GTCTTGAGAGAATCAGGAAAGGGTAAAACCAAAATTAGAGCTTGATCTGTCTCTTAACCGTGTGCCTGAGAGGTCATACTCTTTTATTCGTTGAATAGGCATGGAAGCACACTCATAACATAAGGAAGATTATTAATATGAGTAAATGCTCATTTTTGTATGTAAGCTTTCAAGATCCTGTCTGACATTTTGATGTAAAATGAATTAGTGATTTAGCAGTGGAACAATGGGAAGAATGGAGCTGCCTGCATCTCATGGTCGAGGCATATGTACCATGGCACACCCAGCAATCAGTCCTACAAGCCAGTCCTAAATATAGACTGTAAGGTGGGGACAAAATTGAATAGTGAACAAGCCTGGGGTAAACTGCAGCGAGAACCAGATCTTGTAAACTGTGGTGAAGAAAATGCTCTCTGGTGGCACGTGCCTGGGAGATTGCAGGGAGTGGATGTGACCTTGCCCTTTCTTGGAAGCAGCTGGGATCTGATGAGATTGGGTTTAATTTAGATAACATAGAAATGTCACAACATCCAGCCTTAAGGCAGGCCCAGAAGAGAGGCAAAGTGACCAAGTTGTGTTTCAATTTGCTGTTTCACACATACAAACCACAGCAGACTCTGCCATGGAGATCATGCAAATAAAACCAGTGGGTTGAGTAAAATTGGCTGGAAGAAGATATTGCTGAGCCTCAAGGCATCTCCTCCAATCTCAAGCCTCCAACACTGCACTATAAGCCATAGGATGACTTAGCCCAGGGTTGAATTCAGCCCCTGGGTGAGGGCAGAGATGTCCCTGGCTTGGTCTGGAGATGGAGCATCCCCAGTCTCCTGGGTGGGTTTCCAGGCTGGTGCTGAGCTGATGCCCTGCTGCAGTCACGCTGTAGCAAAAGCAAAAATACCAGTCTGGGTTCAGTGCTGGGCAGGAATTATTTTGTCTGGGTCACAGGTTGCGCTATATTCTTTAAGAGACCACAGCCCATCTCAGACATCCTACTGGTGGGGCAAGGCAGCTGGGGAAGAAGCAGTTCAGAAAGATGTGTCAAAGTCTGTTTCTAACAAACAGGATTCCTTTTCAGCTTGCAGCTTTGCTGAGTCTGTCAGGATATTTGTAATATTTTATCATCTGTTTTACTGAAAACAAGCTCTTTTTTAATATCACAGTTTTTATCTTTTTTTTTCCTATTTTTACAGAGCATGGGGTTTATCCATGCTGCAGTCCTGTAGAGATGCTCTTCCATCCAAGATAATTAACTGCTCATTAATAATGTTACAAACTGGCTGGAATTTGTCTTTGTCTTCCACAGATTCCCAGGAGTTTATGACTGAACTGGCCAACTTTCATTTGGTCATGGAAAGGGAGCAAAATAAGAGACACAAGGAAGTTCAGCAGTGCCTTTCGTAGGTACTGCTTTTTCAGGGAATCATTCAGAAGTTCATCCACTGTGTCAAATGGAGCTAACTGGAAACTTCATCTTCCTCATGTCCTTGTTAGATATATTGCTGGGATCCATTCCTCCATTTATCCATCCATCCATCCATCCATCTGTCCTTGTTAGATATATTGCTGGGATCCATTCCTCCATTTATCCATCCATCCATCCATCCATCCATCCATCCATCCATCCATCCATCCATCCATCCATCCATCCATCCATCCATCCCAATGGGATGATGAGTGCTGGGGTGAGTGAGCCCAGTTTGTTGTTCTGGATACGAGCCCATGGCTGATTTTACCATACAAAGAAGGTCTTGACTCCCTTTGGGATGAGCTGCAAAATAAAAACCCTAATTCAGTTTTTATGGGTATTGGTCACTTCAGAGGTCTCTGTCTATTCCCACTGAGGGTTGCTTCAGTCCTCTAGCCCTTTGTGTTCCATGGAGCCATGGTCAGCACCTCTTCAAGAGTGAAACACAACAACTCCAGGAGGAAATAAAAGGATTGATCCTTTTCCTCTGCCAAACATCCCAGTCACTTCAGCGAACTTGTCCTGAACTTCAGGAAAATGTCTGAGCCGCTGCAGAGACCTCCCCAGAACGATGTCCCAGCTCTCCTCAGTTCCTCCCCTCTCCTTCACCCAACAGTACTGACAGGGTCTCCAGTTTTCTGCAGTTACTCAGCTGTGCCTGAGTGAGGAAAATGCAGCTGCACCTTTGAGGAGGCTGAAAAGAAAGTGTGACCTGGAAAATCTGGGAAAGGTGGGGTTTTTTTCTGCAAAAGGGGTCACAAAGCAATTCACAGTTTCCAAGGTGGTTGTGTGGGATGGGAACTGCAAAGTGATCTCAAGGCATCAAGTGGCATTCCCTTCCCTTTCTGGCTGTGCCATAAATCCCTCATAGTAAATAAAGGCTTTTGTGCATGCCCGGTGTCCAAATGGCAGAACCAAGGCACGCAGACAGAAAGAAGCTCTGGTTAAACTGTGCTTTCCAGGCATCAGGATGGTTTTATTCAGAGTTCCAGCTAAGGGGAGGATGATCTTCTGCCTAAAGTATTCTGAGAGATTCAGTCAAGCCCTGGCTCTTTCACAGGGATCTGTGGGGATGTGTTTGTAGTCTGGTGGGAGCCTGAGCTGAAGGCCATATATGTAGATGAAGAAGAGCTGAAGAGAGAAGATTTTTTTTGATTTATCCCTGCTGGCTCAGACACACATCTTAACCCTTCTAGCATGAGCCCTCATAAACACAGAGCAGTACCTCTGAGGGAGCCCAGGAACCTCAGTGCCTGCCATCAGCTCTGCTGCCTGGCTCTTTGCACAGAGCACAAAGCCAATGGCAGACAGATCTGTGCAGACAAACAGGGGCTGCATAACTGCACCCCAGGATGGGACAAATCTCTAAAGCTCACAGTCATTTCCTAGAGAGAGCTGGGTGCATTTACAGGGCTGTGGCCCTGGAGGAGGTTGGATTAATGGCAGGGAGGTCCCCCAGGCAGCCCTGCCCTGGCTCCCAGCTCTGTCTCATCACCAGAGGGTGCCTGGGCAGGGTTACCCGGGTGCTGCTGTGCACAGACAGACCAGGACTGGGCACTTGGCAGGAGGAGGGAAGGAGAGGCAGCTCCTGAACTCAGAGGGCTGCAGGGAAAAGCAGCTGTCAGCTGGAAACAGGCTGGGGAAGAAGTGATGTGTGACTCTGTTCACAGGGGTCTTAGGATGAGGGAAGTGACGAGGATCTGACTCCATGTTTCAGAAGGCTTGATTTATTATTTTATGATATATATTATATTAAAACTATACTAAAAGAATAGAAGAAAGGATTGCATCAGAAGGCTAGATAAGAATAGAAAAAGAAGAATGATAACAAAAGCTTCTGTCTCAGACAGAGTCCAAGCCAGCTGACTGTGATTGGCCATTAATTAGGAACAACCACATGAGACCAATCACAGATCCACCTGTTGCATTCCACAGCAGCAGATAACCATTGTTTACATTTTGTTCCTGAGGCCTCTCAGCTTCTCAGGAGAAAAAATCCTAAGGAAAGGATTTTTCATAAAATGTGTCTGTGACAGTGATGGGGACAATGTGACTCTGAGGATCCCTCCCACCGTGGCAGAGAGAAAATGCATGTTTTGTTTGCCATCCTACACTGTCCTTCCCTGGAGGCTGCAGGTGTTATGGTGGCCACAGGGCACCTGGATGGGGCATTTTGGAAACGAGCAGAGGAAGGACCAAAGAGGGATGCAGCCACAAGGACGTTTCTGCTGAAGCAGCTGAGACCCCACCACTGAGCCTCCTCCCGAGTGAGGCCAAGGCTTCACACTCAGAGCAGCTTCACAGCAGCCCCTCAGCCACAGAAAGGTCACCCAGCCCATCACAAAAAGCTTTGTCTACTGAGAATGATTTTTGAGACAAACAGACCCCACAGCTGCTTTCAAGACACTGTTGTTTCCTTGATCATGTCTCTCCAGGTCAGCCAGGGAACCACTGGGGTCCTGGTGTGGGCTGCATTGCAGCTCCTTGTTCTCTCCTCACCAGGGCCAGATGATGCCTGCCAGGCTCTTCTTTGCTGTGTGCACACATGCAGAGATGGAGAACTAATGGACAATTACTGTTCCTGGAAGCTGGTGCTGAGCATCACTTACCAGAAGCACAGAAAGCCTCCACATCCCACAGGGCCCCCATGACCAGGAGGGCAGTGGGAGGGAAGGATGGCCTGCAGGAAAACTTGTCCCAGTGTTTCTTAACTCGCCTTGTAGTAAAGAAAATGAATGAAATAAGTTGGGTAATAGAAAATATAGAGAGGACATTCCTACATTGTTCGAGTTATTGTTACACACGCTTTAGGACATGAAGACTTTTTCTTTTAAAGCACAGGAGACAGTCCAACACTTTAAAAACACAGGCATTATAGATAAAAGTTGTTTCTAAAAGTCATTAATCATCTTGTTTTAAACAACAGTTGCACAGAAGTATTCTACCATGGGTCAGCTTCCTGCAATCAAAACTCTACTGGGAAACTGGGTTTACTTTCCTCTGCACTGCCATTTTTTTATGTGATGCTGAACAGCTTTCTTAATTGCTTCACATATCAGTTTCCCATTCATAAATAATTGTACTTCCTTTCCTGCAGACTTTTTTTTTCTTAATTTTAAAATTGCATTCAAAAAAGCTACTCAGTATGCAAAACCTCTGTACTGGAATGTTGAGAAATTAATGCTGCATTAAAATTGTCTTGATTCTCCCTCCTGAACTCCCATTTTGGACTGTCCCTGAGGCACAAGTGATCTGACAATTAAATTCTGTAGCACAATGCAGATAGGGGACAGAATTAAGGTTGCACAATAATCACCCCTTTCTTTCATTTCTGATGCATGACTTTGAAGCTTAAATAGAATTCTTTTAATGTATTGCTAAGTGTCACTTTCTGTGTAATTTTAAAAAAAGAGGTAAAAACAGAATCATTTTCTGTCTGCTTTTATATTTTTGTGTGTGCATTTCTGATCCTAGTTCCTAGGGCACACTGACTCCTGGCCATCGCCACCACCTCAGCCAGGTCTGGTCACACCTCGTGGTGCTTGTGCAGAGCTGCTGGCAGGACGAGAGGTCACACACCCAGACAGGATGAAAGGGGAGGGTTCACAGACTCACAGAATCACTGGGTTGGAAGAGACCTTAAAGATCATCAAGTCCAAACCATGCCCTAACACCTCAACTAAACCCTGGCACCCAGTGCCACATCCAGGCTTTGTTAAACACATCCAGGGATGGAGACTCCACCACCTCCTGGGCAAGCTGTTCCAGAACTTTATCACCCTTTCTGTAAAAAATTTTTTCCAAATATCCAACCTTTACTTCCGTTGGTGCAGCTTGAGACTGCGTCCTCTGGTTGTGTCAGTGCTGCCTGGTGATAGAGCCCAGCCCCAGCTGAGCACAGGCACCTTTCAGGAGCGGCAGAGAGTGATGGGGGCACCCCTGAGTCTCCTTTTCTCCAGGCTGAGCACCCCCAGCTCCCTCAGGGGTTCCTCACAGGGCTTGTGTTCCCAGCCCCTCTCCAGCCTCGTTGCCTCCTCTGGATGCTCTCAAACATCTCAACATCCTTCCTAAACTGAGGGGCCAGACCTGGACACAGCACTCAAGGTGGGACCTCACCAGTGCCAAGTACAGGGGAAGGATGAGCTCCCTGCTCCTGCTGGCCACACTGTTCCTGATTGACGAACCCAAGTCTCTCTTTCTGTGTTCCCCCAACATCCTGCACAGCCAGAGCTGGTTCTCAGACCTGGAAAGGACTCACAGGGCAGCTGAGCCCCCCCAGCTCACCCTCGCTCTCCCAGCTTAGAGGCTCTGGCTCTTGCTGGATGAGCTTGTCCCATCCATGGGTCTGGAGCTGCCCTTCCTAGCACCCCCAGCCCTGCTCTGTAGATTTGCTTTGGGGCACAAGAACAGCCAGGACCAATTAGTCTGAAAATACACTACTGACTTTTTCCGGGACAAACATGAAAGGACAGAGGAGAAATTGCCATTTTCAAAATTCACTACTCAGCAAAATCTAGGTGAATTCTTGTGGAAAAAAGAAAATGCATTTCCATAGCTCCAGGGATTCCTTCTGCAACATTTCAAAGGCTGGCTGCAAACACCAGCAGTGCAGAACCTCTCTCTCAGTGACAGAAAATATTAAATGACCCAAACAGATGGGTTAGCATTGACAGCAGTGGTGATAACACAGTGCTGCACCAGTCTGTTTGGTGATGCTGGGATCAGTGCCCAGGCCAGCAGGAGATTGCTGTGGTTCCTTGGGCTTTGTGTATGGGTGTCTCTGGGTGTCTGTGTGCTGCTGTGTGTGTCCCCTCTGCATCAGCCTGGTCTGCTGTGGAAACCAGAGCTCAGTGAGTTATGTTGGCCTGATGTGCTTCCCTAGGGAGGGCTGGCAGTTCTTGCTGCAGGGGAAAAAAATATTCACTGACTGTGCAAAGTGTGGGTGAGTGTAGTGTTATGGGTGGGGTTTGTGATTTATTGTTTCCATTTAGTATAAGAAGTTCCTTGTATAGCAAATACCTCTCCTGCCTGTGTTGTTTGGGTTGCTTGGCAGAGATGTCACATTGGTATCAAAAGGTGAGGTGACCAGGAGGATTGAGACACAGCCAGGACAGTGACCCAAGGGTGTCCCACACTGTGTGACACCACGCTCAGTAACAGCTGAGGGAAGATGGAGGAAGGGAGGATGCTTGGAGTGACTGTGCTGGCCTTCCCAAGTCACCACTACAGGTGATGGAGCCCTGCTGTCCTGGAGATGGCTGAACAACTGCCTGGCAAGGGGGAGTGATGAGTGAATTCCTTGGCTTGTTTTGCTTGTGTGTGCAACTTTTGCTTTGCTTGCTAAACTGTCTTTATCTCAACCTATGAGCTTTCTCACTTGTACGCCTCTGTTTCTCTCTCCCATCCCACTGGGGCTGGTGAATGAGATGTGTGGGATGCAACTGCCAGCTGGGGTTAATCCACAATATTATGTCATTCCAAGATCATTTTGTTTCCTTATGTAGCTTCTGTGGTGGTGGTTTCATGTAAAAACATGGCCTTCCCTGTACGCTGGTAAAATCCAAACCTGAGGTGAAGCCTCAGAGGGAGGGAGGGCAATGGCTGCTCATGGCTCTGGACATAGAGATTCACAGACCTCATCGAGCAGAAAATGGAGGAGGACAGAAAAGAGAGAAATCAAACTTGCTCATTTTGAAGCCATAAATCCAGAGTTATTTGCCAGCTATTTAATTTCCATAGGCCTGTCTCTGTTTGGTGTCTGATGAGAGAGAATTCATTGCATTTACTGCTGACCCCACACGTGCCTCCTTCAGAGCAGGACGTTTTCTTGGGGATGAGAATGGCTGCAGCATTTTGGCCAGCCCAGGGGCAGCATGAAGCCCCAAGGCCCTTGGGTGCAGTGTGATTGCAGGAAAGGTGCCCCCAGTCCCTGCCATGACAGGGCAGAGCTGTGCAAACCACCCCAGGATTTACCACACCCCTGCCCAGGAATTCAAGGTGAGACAATGCTTCCCTCAATTCACATGCAACACTTAAAGGCTCCAAACTCCTGTCAAGAAAGGCTTAAAAATCTGCAGAAAAAGCCAGAAGGTGAGTGGGAGCAGGCTTTCCTCCCTGCTCCCTGACTGAATAAACTGGGAGTTGTAAAAAGAAATGATTGGTGAAACTTCCTTTATATTTTGCCAGTGAGTTCACAAGGACCCAGATCCATTCTATTGATTTCCTCTTGTGGAAAGGTAAGCGCAAGCCCTTATCAGTGGGTAAACACAGTGCACCCAAGAATTTGTTGACCATGTAGCAAAGGATGTAGTAACCTCACATATTGGATTATTTGCAAATTGCAGCAGCGAAACGAATCTAACCTTTCAGCGGCTCTTTTAAGTGGTATTATTATTAGCCCTTGTTCAGAGGATGGCAGGCAGGCAGCCAGTAAAGCACTTAGAGTTTGCCATCATCCATCTGTTCCTCTATAGATTTGAAGATTGGAGGAATTTTCCTTTTTAGGACTTGCAATATGATTAGTGGACCGCTTGCCACGTCGCTATACAAATGTGTCTGTGTGCTTCAGGCAGAAGTATGTGACAGGTATTTTATCAATGAGGGACTCTCAGCTGAACAGTATTTCCATTCATCCTTCTGTTTGTTTATTTGTGTAGTAAAACTACCCCTGGTGTTCTCAAAACACACACCAGGATTGCAAACATTTTGTTTTCTGAGCCCATAACCTTCCAGCTCCCCAGGAAATTAAGCATAAAATTAGAAGGCCTTATTTTTAAATACTTGAATGATATGGGTTTTTTCTTAATTGTCACAACCATAATTGCAAGAACAGCTGGTGGAACAGTGTCTGTTATCCTAGGTAAATCACAGTCAGGGATTAGTATGATGAGATGCAGAGACAAGAAAATTTTAGTCTGTGTCACTAGACCTATGCCTAGTCCAAGGAGTCAGATTATTCTGATTTTCCTGTGGCCTGGCAGAGCTCATTGCAGTGCTGACATTAATGGGGCTGGGAGCACTGAGGGCAGTTCAGCCATTCTGGAAGCAGAAGAATGTGATTTACAGTGGACCTCAGTTCACAGGGAAGGTTCAATAAGGTAATTTCTTCCTTGAAATCCTTCAGGGTTTCCCATTCACTCTTTCATAAAAATGGACAAGATCAAAGATATTATTATGTCCAGTTATGTTAAGACACAAGAATTTTCTCTTTCCAGCAGTCTTTCAACACCATAGCTTTTACCTGGGCTCCCAAAAGACCCTGCAAATCTCCTGGGTTTCACCTGCTCTGCTCTACTGCTCCTGGCTCCCAAAAGGTGCATTTCCTGAAGTTATTGTTTTCCATTTGCTCTCTGATGAGCCAGGGAAGGGCTGGGAACATCGTGTCTCCTAGGAAGCCTACAATATTCCTCGCAATGTCTCTGAAATGGTCTGTGCCAGAAAGCTGGGTTCCCTCCTTCCAAGAGGGAATTTGACCTGTGGGGAGGTGAGCTGTATAAATACACCTCTAATTCCCTGTGCAGCCTCATCCACCCACATTATGTTCTGATGCCCAGAGCACCAAATGTGGATTTGGTTTCTGAATGCAGCTGCTCCTGGTGGGGCAGTGAGTCCAATCAAGAGGCAGCTCCTGCTCCAAGAACAAAATGCAATTTTCTAACCCAGACTAGGACATGGCAGGACTTATCCAGCACATTCCTATCAGAGGGTCTGGACAAATGCTTTCTTAGAGATCCAGATCTGTAGGCTGTAAACAGTTCAGTTCTGCTATGAAATGCATTCATGGACAGAGGGACAAAATGACACCTCCTTACAATATTTGCCTTGTGGATGGGGACAATTCCTGCAGAGTAGGTAGTACTTGTGAGAAGGGCAGCTGGCAAGGTCACAATTCAGACGTGGTGCCAGGTGAGATGCAGCTGAGTGCTCCCACCATCCCTGTGGGACACGAGTCCCCTGTGACACTTCTCCCGTGCAGCTCCAGCGCCGCTCCCACCGCGCTCCGTCTGCCGGGCTGTGCCAGCCCTGAGCCCTCCCTGATGCCTTGGCAGTGAGTGTTGGCTGACTGAATGCACCACCAAGCCTTTGAAGACCCATTTTCTGTGCCTTTCACAGGCAAAATCCATCGCCTAATATTTCCTTGTGGCTCTTGGTGAGGTTTTTGTTGGCGGAGGCTGCAGGGCATGGAGTGCTGAGACCTGAGGGCAGCTCTACTCTGTGGCTGGGGTTGCTTTACTACATGCACAGACCAGGGTGTGAGGAACACAGAAACAGGGGGGAAAGACTTGAAATTGATGGCTTTGAAAGCATTGAAGCATGTGTACAGACCCTATGGACTCCAACAGCCCTGCTGAAGAGGGCTCCTGACTGGAGTAAATATACTCAGATTAAACTTGGACAGAGGAATAACAAACTCTTCCAGGTTCAAAAAGTGCATCTTGAGGCTCATTAAAAATGGTTTTCCCCAAGGCTCCTCTGAACATCTGCAGTCAATGCTGCACAATACAGTCTGTCCAAATCCTTTCCTTGAATATAAATGGATTTTTATCTGGAAGAAGGTCCCCTTCACCAGGGAGGGCCCCTCTCAGCAGGGCTTCACACCCCTCCATTTCAGTAACCTCCCTTCCCACAGCATGGACCCTCCTCTGGCTTCCAGGAAGAGCAGCCTCACACCTCTCAGCAGGCCCTAAAAAACAGGCATCCCATCACTGGTTCCCAGACACCACTGATGCACACACTGGAAAATCTACGAGTATTTAAAGGGAGTAGTCATATCATTTTTCCTTTGTATTCTTTGTGCCTAGAGAAGACAAAAGGAAAGGAAAATAAAAGCTTTCACAAACACTGGTGGCAATAGATCCCCTGCTTGAAATACCTGGGCAGGGCAAGTGTTTTGTTCTCTGGTTTTCAGGGTTCTTTTCAGCAAGTATTGAGCACCCCTTGCTTTCAAATCAAGACTTCTCAAGTTGGTTGTCCAGACATACCAACCATTTTTTTTTGGAGCATTTAGTATGTGAAACTCAGGCAGGCTGTTCTTTCTCTATATAAAAACTCAAAGAACATGAGGAATAGAGGGGAAAAAAGAAACTATTTTGCATAGGAAAACAGGAGTTAGCAACCATGCTTAAGAAAATTGCAGAATCTAAAAAGAATAAAGGACTTCTTCACAAAGAAAGGCATTTTCACAGTACCTGCTAAGATATCCAAGCTGCAGCATAGGCGATTAACAAAGACAAAGCTATTACAACAGGTGTAAGTCTGCTTTTAAAACTGTGTAGATTTGGCAGTAACACAAGACCAATGGTCATTTGAAGTTAACTCTGACAATATTTGGTGTCCAGGCTATGTTTAGAAAGCATTATTTTCTGGCATTTTTATTTTTATCAGGGCTTTGACTGAGCTGTGTCAGACACAGGAAGGGAGCACTGAACATGTGAAGACTTTCTTTACTAAATTATTTAGTGCTCATGAAAGGTGCCAGATGGAGAGCCTTGGGGACTCAGGCCTTCTTTTCATCTGCAAAACTGCCTTAGAACAAGAAGTGACAAATCTCCTGTTACAGGCAGCTCCTGAGTCCTGCCCTGGAGCTCATGACCCTGAGGGGGACAGGGGGACAGGTTTGCTTTGCCAGCCTTCCCTGCTCCTGCTGGGATGGGCCATGGAGGTGACACAGTGACACACACTGTGTGAGACCAGGCACTCTGGGCTGCTGTTTGCTCATCCCTCACAAGTCCTGCTGGCAGGTGGGTTTGAACTGGTTCAACAGCCCAGTGATAGAGAAACAATCCAGTAAAAAAGAAAATTGCTTCTTGGCTGGATGGTTTGATGGACTGTTTGTTGTTATGTGCCTCCCACTTTGATGATCCTGTAAGTAATGAGCCATCCAGTCTTCTGAAACACTCCAGAGTTGTTGAGCCCTGTTAATGTGAATGGAAAATGCTTCGCAAATTAATAAGCTGATGGATCTCTGTCCATACAGTCAAAGTTAATTATATAACAAAAAAATTATATGGCGAACAAATAAAGGGCTAAGGAAACCCATAGCTACCATAATCCAAGGCACAAACAGGTAAAAATTCTCTCTATGCACTTTTGTTCTTAGACAGAAGGCAAACCTGTCCAGTTTGAGGTGAGTTCATTACCATGAATGCAGCAAAAGTCTGAAGTGCAGCCACTCACCATGACATAATTCACTGCTGTGCATGGCAACCTGACACCTCAAAAGTGATCTGAGTCCACCTAAAATAAACATTGCTCTCTTCAAGCTGGGATTACACCAGCTGGAAAACCACGGGCTGTACAAATAGCGAAGGACAAAACCTACAAGTGCTGACAAAACTCTCCTCATAACCCAGGGCTGTAAAAAGGAATAAGAGATAAGGAGTCCCCAGTCCACAGGAGGTGTGTCCATGGCTGATATATGGGGCTATGCCCAGGGGTGCAAGAGGAATGTTTCCTTCTCTAGCAGAAGAAACCTGATTGCAGAAACAATCCTCAGGTCCCGAGAAGGTGCTCCTAGGAAACCACATCAGCTGCCCAGGGCTGTGGGATCATGGACCTGTCAGGTGTGGGTAAAAGCTTTGTCAGAGGCCACAAAGGGGAGGAGGGCTGTGTGTGCCAGCAGGCTCCATGCCAGACTACAAGCAATAAAAGGAGTTTCTGCAGGCCCTGGAGAGGGTCTGGCTCTGATGCAGTCCAGACCTTGTCTGTGCTCTTCCAGAAGTTTCAGGACAGCTCAAGGCAAACCTTCTTACTGGACTGTAACTCCAGACCATTCCTCTGCAGACTGGCTGGTGCCATAGCGTGGATGAATGGGACCAGCTCTGGAATCAAGGACAAGGTGAGGAAGAGGCAAGAGGCTGGCTGTCCTGCCTCTGAGCACAGGCAGAGCCAGCTGTGGAGAAGGAAGCTCTGGGAGAGGATGGTATGAGGGAGGGGGGAGCCATCTTCCAGATGTTCACATACCTGATCTTGTGGAAACACCAGCCAGCTCCAAGGAAGCAAGCCCCAGAGGGGTCTTATTTCACAGCAGCTCTGAATGGATGATCCCAAAGAGACCCAGGCAGTTGGATACATCATCCTGTGGATCTGAGCCATGATATCTTAACTGAATGAAATTACACACTGAGGCCTGGGAATTAAAAAAAGAGAGAGGTCTCCCTGACTGTTTTTGGTGGCTTTTCACTCCAGTGTGCTCCTGATTTGTCCAGGAGAGCCCCAGATTGGACACTGGTGCAGTTTCTCGAGTGCTGCATGGAGAAGAAGGGTTACATTCATAGCTACAGCTAATACTGAGTTTTCTGAGCAGTGGCTGCAGTCAGAAAACCCCAGCACCCACTGAAGACAGAGCTGTGGGTCTCCAAGACCACCACACAGACCTATGGAAGGGTGCTCTCCAGCCACCACCAGGAGCCCAACACCCTGCAGGTTCCAGGCATGGGAATTGGAGCAAACCCTGGGGCTGAAGCAGGAAGCTGAGCCTGCAAGCAGGGCTGGTTCTGCCACTGCCATGGTTCGGTTTCTGTTCATTGCACTCCCTGCTCAGCAGGCACAGGGCAGGAGGGGAAAGCTGAGGGCAAACACACAAACCAGTGGAAAAATGCAAAATTGTAAAATCCAAACATGGAGGCTTCCAGCCATTCCTGTCTGCAGTGGGGCATCTTGTCTTGACCCAAACTTGGTCATCAGAAAAAAAGAGGAAAAAGGGAAAAAAAATCCCCAAACCAACAAACAACATAAGCAGGAGGCTGTGGAGGTGAGCTGGTGAAGGTACTGCAGAAGCTCAGTGCCAGTGAAATGTTTCCCATGGGAAGCTGGAAGTGTGAGAGCCAAAGCCCCTGTACTGCAGAGCCAGCAGAGCTGCAGGGCTCAGAGTCCAGGGGGGATGTCAGGGAGAGCCAGGCTGCCCACACAGCTTCAATGCAATACCAAAACCTTCAGCACAAGGCTCCCAGCAAATACAAAGGAACAGGGTAAGCAATCTCCTATCACAGAAACATCTAAGATTTGAATTAACCTCCCTAGTCCCTAAATTTCATTGCTTCACATGGGGCTAGCGTGCCTCAGGTTAATTGTGTGGACCTCTGATAATTGGCCCAAATACAGCACAAGGAGATTTTCATGCTAAGCCAACATCAATAATGTGCATCAAAGGCTGCCCTGAATTCTCCCCCTTGGTTGCTCAGTCATCTTTGATCTAGTAAATGAAAAGAGTAAGAGATTTTGTTGTTATTTTTATTCCTTCTCCTCCATCACAGGATTGAGGTTACTGAAAACATAAACAGAGAAAAGGTGGCAAAACAATAAAAAAAAAAAAAGTAAAGACAAGCAGGGGCGATGAAGTGAAGTAAACAGAAAGAAATAGGCTTATAGAAAAGAAAAAAGATCTGCTGATAGGAGAAAGAGAAAAGCTGTCAGCATGGGATATGGCAATGAAGGAGGTGGGGAAGAAAAGCCTGGCCAAGGTATTATGGATGAGAAGAAGGGATCAAACCATGACTTCTGTAGGATATGAAAAGGAGATCCTGTCTTCTTAAGCCACCCGTGTGCTGGCCATCTGACCTCGCTGTGATCTGCTCCAGAAGCCACCAGGAGGCCACTGAGAACTGTAGCACAAATGCAGAAATGTCTCGTGCATTTGACCCTCACTGGGAATAATAATTATGTGGGAAACAGATGTTCCTATGTGACCTTTGTACCACTCAAACAAAAAGCAAAGGGGACCCACTCCGCCCCTCTGCTGGCTGCACAGGAGGGAAGGAGCTGCTCCATCCACACAGAGCTTGAGGGAGTGATCCAAGGCTCTCCTGGGCTAAAGAAGGGAACCAAAAGAGCCAGAGAGGGGAATACATAGAGAGAGGTGAGAAGCAGAAAAGAGAGGACATGTGGAATTTTGGGGATTTGGGTATTTAAAGTCTTTGTTCTAAGATTGCTTTGGGAACTCAATTCTTCCAACAGTCCCGAGTGCTTCCTCTTGGCAGCTCCACAAAAAGAAAAACTTGTTTTGGCAGCACTGAGACCAAGTAGAGTTGAGTCCCAAGGCTACAAAATTCTGGCTCCAGGAAGGGTTGTTCACAGGCTTCCTATTCACACTTGAGCTTAAGGCCCATTAATTACAGAAGGAGATATCCCCAGCGTGGAAATCTGGATGAGCTCACGAAACGCACGAGGACGCTCAGACCTTAATCCCCAGCCTGGCTTCACTCCCAACTTACAGCCCCAGGAAATCTATTTCCAAGAAAGTGTCTCTTCCTTATCCTGTGCTGTTATCCTCTCTCCTCCAGGCATCCTTGCATTCACCACTATGGAGTGCAGGTTTGGAGAACAAAGACAAGGAAAATCAGGAGAGATGGATTCATGACATTGCAAAATGCAGCATTTGCTTGTGTTTGATGCTGAGCTCACTTCTTAAAGGGGGTAAAAATTAGCTCCTGAAGAAATATTGTACTTCACACCAGGTCCAAATGCATAGAGTTCGCTGGCCCTTCATTTTCCAGCTTGGCCCCTAAATTGGAAAATTTGCCATTTGTACAGCTCTAATGGTAAATCATTTGTGCTCTTGGTTATAAACATGATTTCAAGAGTATGCAAACAAATCAAGGAGAAATAAAATATCGGGAGCATGCAAAAAGCAAAAAAACCAAAAAAATAAAGGAGCAGGAAATTAATTCCTGAAGATGTTTGAGCTAGTTTGATAATAATGGCACCAAAAATATTTGCTGTGTTCAAATAAAACCTTACCAAACATTTCTTCAGCTCTGCATCTAAATCAAATACCAATCACAAATACAACATTTCAAAAAGTTGTCAATGTGAATTGTAAGCTAAAGAGATTCCAATTTTTTTATTGCAAATTAAAATTATAAAGCAAAAAGAGAAAATTATGTTAGGTGTGAAAATGTGTTTGTCTGGGCATCTGATGTGAGAAAGCACCAGGCAGCATCACCAAGGTAAACAGATGAGATATGAAGATGCAATATTTCCCCCATGCATCCCTGCCAGGAAAGCAGCAGGCACGTTTGACATGCTAAAAATGTGCTTATGTTGACTTTTAATTGGAATTGTTAGAACAAATATCCATAGCAATGTCCATGGCTCTGCCTCCCCATCTTTTTTTGCTGTGTTTTTGAGTCTCCCCTGTGCTCCTGCACTGCAGGCTGTGTCTGAGCCTCGCCTGTGCTGCTGGCAGGGCTCTCACCAGCCCTCTGGAGCACCACACTTACAACAAACCACTATCAATTCCCCTGCAAAGCCAGATAATGGGATGCACTCTCCTTTCTTCCTGTTACAGCCTTCCAAGGGCCAAATCCTCCCTCCATTTACAGTCCAGAAAATCCCATCCACCCAGGGCTGTTGTGCATTTACACTAATGCAACTGAAAGCTAATTTTGGCGCTGAGTTATTTGTGTACTGGAATATTAACTTAATGTAGGACATTTTCTGAGCTCGGTTCCCCTCTGCAGCCTGTATCAACTTACTGAAAGTGAGACCATCCTTCTTGGCTTCCCATATCGCAGGGAGATGTCCAGGCCATGGGCAGGGAGTTTTCATTGTGCCAATTATGGCTGTGGTGGCAGCTGGATGAGATTGAGTTGCACTTACGTCCATTACTGTGTTGCAAGTTTTGTTCAGTGCAGAATATTTCATGTAATGGGTCTCCTCTGTAACATTTGGCAATCAATCCTTCATAATTTGGAGCTCCCTTTCCTCATTGAGCTGCTCTCCTCCTGGTGGAGCTGGTTTGCATGTTGATTTGGAATAGAATGAAAACTCAGTGAACTACAAAAGCCTGTTGCAGAGATTTTTGGCAGTGTATGACCAATGCTCTCTTTATTCCCAGCCCATTATTTCCTTCAGCATCTGCTCAGCTGATTAGTTTTAATGAGCAGTAGCTCCACTGGTGCATGAGGGAATTCACAGCTCAGTAGGTAGGGGAAAAGAAAATGAGCAGTGGAAAATGGCTGTGTGCAGGTAGCTGTCCCCAGAACAGGCACCTTCATATGCACATCAAACATCTGGCAATCATTGAGGAACTCCTCTTTGCTGGGTACTGGTTGCCACTGGAGAGGCTCTTTGAGATCCAAAACCACAGGGAGTTATTACAGATACACAGGGAAAAGCAAAGTTATGTCTTGGAGCTGTTGTGTCTCCAGGTCCATGTAAACCACAACAGGTTATTTCCCTAAAAAATGCCCTACCACGATGTGCATGATCAGAGGAGGAAGCCTCCATGCTTGGATTTTATAATTTTGCATTTTTCCACTGGTTTGTGTGTTTGCCCTCAGCTTTCCCCTCCTGCCCTGTGCCTGCTGGGCAGGGAGTGCAATGAACAGAAACCAAACCAGGGCAGTGGCAGAACCAGCCCTGCTTGCAGGCTCAGCTTCCTGCTTCAGCCCCAGGGTTTGCTCCAATTTCCATGCCTGGAACATGCAAGAACCTGCAGGGTTTTGGGCTCCTGGTGGTGGCTGGAGAGCACCCTTCCATAGGTCTGTGTGGTGCCTGCACATCTGAGGCACAGAAATGCCAAAGTAAAACAAGTCAGGCAGAGGCAAAACTTCTGGTCCTGTGTCCATGATTCCCTGGAACAACTTTCCTCTCTCCATCACTGCAGAAGTCATTTCAGCAGAAGTCTGAAGGTGCCAATGGCTGTTGAAAAAAACTGTTGTGGGAATGGTAATAGGCAGGTGGGAATTGTCTATTTTCTGTAACCAGGCAGAACCAATGATACAGACCCTGCTAAAGGAACCCCATTAGTGAAAACACATGAAAGTGATCTCTTTTAAAACTTCTTTTGGCTTTTCAAACTGAGATGAGAGTTACCCACCAATCTTGACTTTCACCTCCCCACAGAGGAAGCCCTGCACTTCCATCACACCCTGACTGTGTGTTTTGGGGTAAGTACCCCCAGAAATGGGTGAGACAGGGGCTGTGAGTGACAAACATTGCAGAGACAGGACAACCTGCTGGGTGCCACAGCCCTCAGCACAGCGTGGTCCCTCTGCCAGGCAGGGATGCTCTGTGCCACAGGTTCCACTGGGCAGATCCAAGAGGGGGGCTGGCACAGGGGGCAGGGGCACTGCAGGGGCAGGGCAGAGGTGCTGAGCACCAGCATCACCTTCCCTTATGTTGTCATTATATTGCAAGAGTTCTATTGTCATTACATTGCAAGGGTTCCATATTGCTAGAGTTTCCTATCTCCTTGATGTTTCTTGTAGGCAGCTCCTCTAAGCACTGATCTTTTCTTCTCACAGCAGCCAACTGACTCCAGTTCCCCTCAACCAACCAATCCACTCTTTTATAACACTCTTCTCATTGGCTACGGCTGTGGCTTGTTAACATCAGGCCTGCTCCTAATCTTTAATAATTAACCCAGCTGCAACTCTTTAGGGGGTAAGATTACATTCTATACTACCTTTATTTGCTTATATTCTATCGCCCTACACACTTATCTGCTCCATGTAGGAGACACTGCAGTCAGACCTTGGGGTCTGCTTCCCCTCCCTTGAGAGCTCCCTCAGCTTTGTCTCTCTCCTTGTGGAGAAGGGGAGAGGGGATGGCTGGGCTGTGCAAGAGGCTGGGGCTGTCTGAGTGAGCCTGGACATGTCCTGCTGGGCAGCAGGACCAGCTTTGATATTCTCCCCTGCATCTCTCCCAGCTGCTGCAGGAAACAAACTCTTCCTGCTTTCCCTTCCTGTGTGCATCTCTCCTCTCTAAACTGGTGAGAGCATTATGCAATATCATGTCATACTTGTCATATTAGCAAGCCATAGTTGGTAAAATGAATGTGTATGTATTATCCTGACCTGACAGAAAGGCCATTCTCCAACACACTCATTGTCAAGGCTGTTGGAGGAGCAGGCTCCACCACTGGGATGCCTCTCACCATCAGTCTGCTGCTGCCTGAAAAAATGCCAAGAGAAAAGATCCTCCGTCTGTGTGGTCAGACTGAGCTGCACACAGCCCATATGGAGTCTATCTTTAGGCTTTGAAAAGAAGAAACAGTGATGGTTGCTCAGAGATACAGATTTTCCTCCCCTCTCCACCTTGCACAGAAGGAGCTCCCAGCATCAGGGTGCTGAAATACCCAGAGCAGAGAAGTCCTTTAGGGCCACCAGCACCCCTTGCTCTGCCAGCAGCCCCCTAGGCTTCTGAAACCATGAAGGTGACAAACACCTGGAAAAGTTTCTTAGCATCCCCCAAGGGATGTGACTGAGCTGCCAGCTGTGGCAGGGCCAGGCTGGGCTGGGCTGCTGGGAGCCACCTCCCCTCCCTGCAGATGCCACCACAGGCACTGCTGGCATGGCAGGGGCTGCAGAAAACCC
>NW_005054422.1:463409-521058 GCF_000277835.1 Geospiza fortis
CGCTGTGGCAGGGCCAGGCGGGGCTGGGCTGCTGGGAGCCCCCTCCCCTCCCTGCAGATGCCACCACAGGCACTGCTGGCATGGCAGGGGCTGCAGATCACCCCATTTAAGTTAAAAACTCTTTCACTTGAATATTTCCAGCAGAGGCTTTAGCAGGCAGGCTTTGGGAGCAGAGTGGGTGAGTGGAACCATGGCAAGTACCACTCTGTGGAGGTGTCTGCTGCAATGGTGTGTGAGAGATGGAGGCACGGCTGGGAATGTCCTGTGCCCTGGGCAGCTGCTGCCAAGCAAATAACCACTCTGTGCCCCCAGCTGCATCGTGAATTGTGCTGGAAGTGCTCTCCTCAGTTCCTAAAATCTGGTCAGAGCAACAGAGCTATGGTATCGCACCCTGCAGGATGGTAGCTCACAAAAATCCTCTTTGTTTCCTTTTATCCCCTTTCCTCATCAAACATGCACTATTTATGCAGGTTGCATTTCTCTAGCTGCCTTGAGGGCACATTTTTAGTACAAACCACAGTGATGTCTTTTGTGTGCTAGAGATGCCACAGCTGGGTTAGGATGGAGCCCTAGGCTAACACACAGGGCTGGAGAAAGCCTTGCTTATCCAGGACTGTGCTCATGCTTTGGTGCCTGGAAAACCCCTGCACTGTACAACAAAACAATTTGGGGAGTTACCAGTACCATGGGCACTACAAGCCAAAGCCTCCTGTGCCATCCTCCTTCCTGTTTCCACCTTATTAGGAGTCCCCTCAGGGGAGGGTGAAGGAATTAAGTCTCTGCCCTAAAGAGCTTCCAGCTGAAGGAAAAGGATGGAGCAGAAATGTGCAAATGTTCTATTAACAGAATATTTTCTGGAGCACTCTATAACCAGCCAAGCTTTGGTTTATTCTGACAAGCAGTAAGAGGACCTGGTGGTGATTGGACTCCAGAAATTTTAGGAAGGATGGGCACCTCTCCCACAGAGTGATCCCATGAGACAGACATGCTGTTAGTTGCTCCCCTGCAGGGATTTTGAAGTAGTTGGTATTTTTATTCTATACAGAAATAGCATCAGAGGTGAACCAGGAGTTTCCTACCCATGAAAGCCTCAAACACATTCATTGAGGAGCACAGCAGAGTGCTCAGCAGCTGTTTAGAGTCAACAGCACTGAACACAAACAACTTTTGCCTGAAACTGGTTGTTTCCACTGCAGAAGTACCAAGTCTCGTTCCCTCTGAGTAGGGACCATTTCCTGTGCCTGTCCCACAGCTTGGTGTTTATGGACATACATTCCTGACATCTCCCAAATGTTATCATCGTTGTTATCTTACTGCAAGGGCTCCATGCTGTTGTCTCCTTATCACAAAAGTTCCATACCTCCTCGGTGTTTCTTGTGGGCAGCTCCTCAGAGCACTGACTCCTTCTTCACAGAGCAGCCAACTGACTCCTGTTCCCTTCTCACTTAAGCACCCCACTCTTTTATAGCACTCTTCTTCTCATTGGTTACAGCTGTGGCCTGGTAAAGTCAGGCCTGTTCCTAATCTTTGCTAATTGGCCCAGCTGCAGCTCCTTAGGGGTAAGATTATTTTCTACACTATCTTTATTTTCTTATATTCTATCCCTCTACAGTCATGAGTAAAACACTCAGCCTCCTGAAAGTTTGCTGACATTACACAGAAACAGCAGCCTGGGTGCTCCTTGCACACATTTTGCTCTGGTTTGTTCAACTGCTCTTTATTTACAGTTTATGACAAACACTTTTGAGTTTCCATGTTATTTGGGAAATAAACCTGCCATCAAGGTGTGTGTTATCTGCTGAACAACCCTTACAAACCCATTTCAGCCAGGGATTACTTGTTTACCCAAAAATCTGTGCATGAGTGTGTATTATCTGTGAAGCAGTTTCTGAGGTTTGTTTTCAGAAAGACAATAGTCCTTGAGTTAACCAAAGTCTAATTCAGCCACCAGGCCTCACTGCAGAAGTGTCAACTGTCCAAACATAAAGAAGAGTTTGGGTCCAATAGACACCTTTACCTTGGTGCTGTCCTTCCATCCACCTCCCCTAGGGCCAGGAGAAGGAGCTGGATTTTCCAGTGGCTCCCCAGGCTCAGCAGCATGGGCCTGTACAGGCCAGGAATGAAGAACTTTGCATTAGACCACGAACAAAACTGAGCTGCTAAATTAACTGCAGGATGCACATATCAGCATCCTGACATGGCCATACTGAGCAGGAGATGGCCAGTGCTGTGGTGGGTGTGCCCAGAGCTGGGACCCAGCACACCACTCCTTCCCAGGTGCTGCTGAGCATGAGGTGAGGCAGTGCTGGGCTTGGTCCCAGCCTCCCTCTGCATTCCCAGCTCCTGTGGCAGGATGTGGTCAGGAGGTTTGACACTTGTTCTCTCCACTCAGGAAATGCTGACTTGTTGAACCAAAATTTTGCTTGGGAAAAAAATTGCTTGAAAAACTTTGCAGAAGAGATGAAAATGAGAAGATGATAAACCCAGTGTCAGCTCTTCTGCAAATTAAATGTCCTGACAGTGGTGTATCCACAAGCTCTTCTGGAGTCCTTTTTACTGCCAGCATATGAGAGATTCCTTTTTCTGGGTAGAAAACAAAACAAAATTCTTAATCTCAAAAAGTGTGGCAGTCTGTGAAAACCCTTTTCAGTGCAGTTTCATTGGAATACAAGAAATTTAGTTTCTCTCCATTACCCACAAATGTCAGATAATTTCATCCTAGTAAGGGATATGCTGAGGAGATGAACTGAATGAAAAATAAAAAGGAAGAATATTTTTAGTCTTATTTGTAGATTAAATAACTACTTATATCATGCTTGCTAATTACAGACGTTGCAAAAATCCGGTGAAGAATAAAACGAATCAGTTCCACAGGAGCTGCTGTCGGCTGCATCTGCCCCTCCTCGCCCTTCAGCCATCCAATGGCAGCAGCTGGGGCTGCAGGAGGAGCTGCAGGAGGAGCTGCTTCCGCTGGTCGCTGCTTTTCCTCATCTCAGAGCAAACCCGGCGTTAAACCCAGGGGATTCCTGCTCTCCCAGGGACAGCATCCCGCATCGCCAATCCCGCATCCCGCATCCCTCATCCCGCATCTCACATCCCGCATCCCGCATCTCACATCCCGCATCCCGCATCCCGCATCTCGCATCCCGCATCCCGCATCCCGCATCCCTCATCCCGCATCCTGCATCCCGCATCCCGTGTCCCGCGTCCCAAATCCCGCATCTCCCATCCCGCATCCTGCGTCCCTCATCCCGCATCTCACATCCCGCATCCAACATCCCACATCCCAAATCCTGCATCCCGCATCTCACATCCCTCATCCCGTGTCCCGCGTCCCAAATCCCGCATCGCCCATCCCGCATCCTGCGTCCCTCATCCCGCATCTCACATCCCGCATCCCGCGGGGCTCCGGGCGGCCCCCCAGCCGCTCTCCGGCTCTGTTCTCCCCCCGGCAGGGGCGGCTGGACCCGGGGCTGCCCCTTCCCGCTGGGTGCGATCCTCGGTGCCGCGGCCCCGGTGCCTCCCAGGCGCCGCTTCCCTGGCAGAGAGAAAATCCTGGGATGAGCCATCCGTCTGCGCGCCCCGAGGAGTGCCCCTGCCCTGGGTGGGTTTGATGAGAAATCCTCCGAGCCTGTTCAGGGCTGGTGTTCTGGAATTTCGGCTCCATCACCCCCACTCCAGGCAAATCGCACCCTGCGCATCCCGCTGCCCTGCTGGGAGCCGCGGTGCACCCTCCCACGGCACTGGGCGGGGGGACAAGGCTTTCAGAGGAAAGGGACGCTGAGGGCGGGCAGGCAGCCTTGCCACGAGGGGAGAAGCGAGTTCTCCATGGCACCAAGTCATTCCCGAATTGCAGGAACCGCAGCCGCCCGCTCTATGCCCGGAGCCGCCGGGGGCGCAGCTCCGGCCCGGGAGCGCGCAGGGGTCGCGCTGCGCTACCTCTGAAATGCAATATCGAGATATTAAACTTTAATAGCACTAAAGAGGCTGGGGCATGAAAGTCTTGGTGAGCGCTCGTAATGGGCAAAGGGAAAAGCCTTTCAAGGCGGATTTATTTGTGCACCCTTGGAGAGCTGCTGAGACAGGTCCGGGTCGCACGGCTCCACCTTCCTTCCTTCTGCCCTCTAGTGCCGGAGAGAAAAATTAAATGTGGGGATTTGTTCTTGAAATGCACGGGATAAACAGAGGGGGAGGGAGAAAACACTATTTGTAACTGTTTGCTTTGTACCGGTTTTGGTAGAGCAAGCCAGGAAAGGTGATGCCGCAAGAGGCACTGCCAGCAGGGTTTATGGTGCCTTTGAGGAGCCAGGTGTGACACTGCAGAGCGTGGCTGGGGACAGGACATGGTGGCATTGCTCCTGCTGTTGGACTGGGCCCAGGTGTGCCAAAAGCAGTGGGGAGTCCCAGGTGGGGCAGGAGCTCCAGGCTGGGACAGGGGTTTCTCACCAAAGACCCGTCTGCTCCAGCCCTGCTGCTTCCTTCAGACTAAAACCTGACAAAGCTTTGAGGAGAAATGTTTACACTGGGGAAGTGCTGCTGTTGAACACTTCAAAGCCCATTTAATTCACACTTGCTCTCAATCTCAGCCTCTGAGCAGCCCCTGGCGAGGCTGAGTCAGAGCTGCTGCCCTGACAGCTCTCCCAAAACGCGGTGGGGAAGGCGGCTGTGCTGGGCAGCGCTCCTGGTGCCCGTGTTTGGTTTTGTGTGCACCTGGACTTGACAGCATCCTGCTCACCAAAGTCTAAGGGAAAAGCCACACTGCCATAATTTCAGCAGCTTCTGTAAAGCAGGGGAGCTGCCAGCTGCTTTTTAGCTGCCAACAGCAGGGGAGAGCTCCAGGACATCCCAGGCACAAACAGGAATGGGAGATGATGTGGAAGGGAGATAAGGACTCATCCAGTCTCAACAGGGCCGACTGATGCAGCCCCAGGGTGATGCTGAGACCCCAGTAAAACAGACTGTAGGGATGGGAATCAGCCACCCTGAGGTGAGCAGTGCCAAGCCAGCCCAGTGAGGATTAACAGGGCTGGGCAATGTGGCCACCAAATGGGGCAGAGGCCCCAGGAGGGCAGGCAGAGCTCTCATGGAGCAGGGTCACACTGGCCTCACCTCCCGTCACACAGGGTCACACTGGCCTCACCTCCCGTCACTCTGCAGCTCAGGAGGTTCCATGT
This sequence comes from Geospiza fortis, assembly GCF_000277835.1. Taxonomy (NCBI): domain Eukaryota; kingdom Metazoa; phylum Chordata; class Aves; order Passeriformes; family Thraupidae; genus Geospiza; species Geospiza fortis. The sequence continues at coordinate 468,584 of NW_005054422.1, forward strand.
CCTTCCTTGAAGCAACACACTGGATGGGTTTCCTGACCAACTGCTCATCTCTCCAAAAGACATTGCCTTGGGCTCCCTTGGAGTTGCCATGGGCACCAACAACATCCTGAAAATGCTGTGTTACCCACTGTTTTTCTCTCCCCTCCCTTTTCCTCCTCTGTACAGTCACAGAGGAAGCAATTAAGAAAAGTAATCAGAAATAAGTCTTCCCTCTTGTTTTGGTGCCTGACAAAACAAAGAGTTTTAAGCCACATCCTCCCTTTGAGAAAACAAGTTGTGATTATGTACATTTTGCCTAACTACTCAATTTCAATTTCAAAATGCTTGTTCTTGTTTCTGATCTATTTCTCTTGTGCCTCCAAATCAGGATATTTCAAAACTTTGACATGAATTTTTTAGTGTGTCACCCTCTCCAAGCACTGCAAGGTGATGAGCTGCTCAGTGTCACACACAAAGGAAAACAGGTTTGTATTTCTGCTTCTCTCAATGTGTTTATCTGTTCTGTTAGTTCCTTGGATCTGTCTACAAACAGGATTTCTGCTCATACAGGGCACAGCGCAAGGTGCCAGGAAACTTCTCCAGGAAAGCCACTGCCATTTTAGGATCCTGCCAAAAATGGGATGCAGGGGGATCTGCAGCTGAGGGGAGGACAGCAGTGCAGCTTCAGATGAGATGCAGAGAGTGGGATATAATTTGTTAATGGAGAAAAGACAACAGGACAAACCCACACCTTAATCAGGGTCTGCTGTGGTCTTTCCCCCAAAATCAAAATCAGGGCTTGAGGAGGACATCAATTTTCTGTCCTTTTTCTTCTTCTCCCTAATGTTCTCAGGGACTTAAAATCTGACATAGGCTCTGTAGGAATAAACCATGGAAAATGGAAATTTCTTATGGCAGCTGCTGCTGCAGGCTGGCAGAGGAGGGCATTCCAGGGAAATTGCAGCCCCCACAAAGCGTGCTGTAAGCACAATGCATCCTCACTGCTCCCATTTCCAGGTCGTGGTGGGAAGCCCCAGCCTCCTTTTGCAGTTTAAGTTGTGAAAATCATCATAATGCCACAGCAAGTGCCAAGACCTGAACTTGAAAGCACAGCACAGATAAGGTACAGGGAGTGTTCTCTAAAGGAAGGGACACAGGGGTTAAAAACTTGCAGAGGACACAGAAAAGGCATCTTGCACAGGAAGGCTGGGATGGAAAAGCTGAGGGAGAGCACTTTTGAGGTTCATTTTTGCCTATCGGAGTTGAAACTTGAAATGCAAGTTAGCATTCCAAGTGAAATGCTAACTTAGCCTCACTTCAGTCACTCCTGTGAAGCAGTAACACTCTATGTGCTTATCCTACGTCAATAAACAGGGCAGGATCACAGAGAATAAATGAGCTTTCCAACATAACTTTTTCCTCTTTACAGAAACAGTTCTCAGCATGGCTGGACAGCTCCTGGGTCCCATAAAGGGCAATACAGGCGCACACACACACACACACACACACAGGTGTGGGCTCCTTACGCTCACACCTGCACAAGAACATTGCACAAGTGGTTCAGGCTCCACAGGAGCAGTTACAGCAGCACACTAGAGGATGCTGAGGGATAAACCAGGGCTCTGTTCCCTCCCCATGGGATGGAGTTCCAGCTCCACCACGCTGTGCTGGGCCCACAGGCAGGACAGTGCCCACACTGTCCCCATCCTGCTCTGCCAGTTCCCATCCCTCACTCATCTGCCTGGCCAGAGGGGTTCACAGCAGCCTGAGACTGATGCCCTTCTCCTCACTGCTGCTATATTCTATATTCTCAGCCTGAAATGATGCTAGAATCTCTGACCGCTACCAGTTAAAGCCTTTTTTATTTCATTTAAGAAACAGTCCAAGCCTCTTCTGGTTAATGTCTTAGAGCAGCTGAGGAGAGCAGTGATGGAAGCCACAAGCTTTGCCTTCCTGTCACACAGGCAATTAAAACAGAGCAGAGAAGCTCCCTTCTCCCTCACCCACCACTCAATCTCCCTCAGTCCAGCGATAATGTGCACCTTTATTGTGCTTTAGTGAGGCTGGGGCATCCATCCCTCCTGACACTGCTCAGAAAGGGAAGGACTTGGTGGGGAGGAAGAGAGCACCAGAAGCAGCTTGTTAAAAACAGGGCATGGCTGTGCCTCAGGTCACAAGGCCAGCAGGAGCTGGGGCAGGGATGAAGGAGCAGCACCACACAACCACACATTGGCTGGGAACATCAGGGACCTCTTGAGGTCATCCAGTCCAACCTGCTGTTCAACAGGGCCAGTCAGAGCAGTTTCTCCTTGCTGTGTATTATCAGGTGTGAGTATGTCCAAAAATGGAGCCTCCACAACCTCTGGGGAACCTGTGCTTGACCTTCCTCACCATAAACCAGCCTTTGGTTACGTTTCAATGTACCTTTCTAGGGCTTGCTTTGTGTCCTTTCATCCATTCTCTGGATACCCTGAGGAGATCCTGGCTCTGTCTTCTCTCCTTACTCTCCTCAGCATATATTCCACACACAAAGCAGATCCCTCTGCAGTTTCTCTTCTCTGGGCTGGAGAGTCCCTGCTCAGAACTGGAGAGAAGATGGAGCAGGAACAATGTGGGTGATGGATTAAGAGCCAGTGACAGCTCCTGGGGCAGGATGGTGAGGAGCTCATTGAGAGCAGCTGCTGTGGCACTGGTGGCACAAACACAGCCAAACACAGCCCAAATTCAAAACTTTGACATGAATTTTTCAGTGTGTTGCCCTCTCAACTCCAAGCACTGCAAGGTGATGAGCTGCTCAGTGTCACACACAAAGGAAAACTGGTTTGTATTTCTGCTTCTCTCAATGTGTTTATCTGTTCTGTTAGTTCCTTGGATCTGTCTACAAACAGGATTTCTGCTCATACAGGGCACAGCGCAAGGTGCCAGGAAACTTCTCCAGGAAAGCCACTGCCATTTTAGGATCCTGCCAAAAATGGGATCCAGGGGGATCTGCAGCTGAGGGGAGGACAGCAGTGCAGCTTCAGATGAGATGCAGAGAGTGGGATATAATTTGTTAATGGAGAAAAGACAACAGGACAAACCCACACCTTAATCAGGGTCTGCTGTGGTCTTTCCCCCAAAATCAAAATCAGGGCTTGAGGAGGACATCAATTTTCTGTCCTTTTTCTTCTTCTCCCTAATGTTCTCAGGGACTTAAAATCCCTCCTCTGGTACCACCCTTGGGCAGGTCCTGCCTGTGCCCCCCTCCTGCCTGAGCCTGCCCAGCTGCCTGCCCTGCTCTGCAGCAGCTCCCTCCATCCAGCACAGCTGTGCCAGCTGTGCCAGCTGTGCTGCTCTGAACCCACTCTGCCCTTCCCTTTGCTGCTGATGGAGATTTGGGGTGAGGCCAAATCCCTGCTCACAGCCTGGCACCCAGAGGAGCTGTTTGCTGTGGCTGCACTGGAATCCCAGCAGTGGTGTGGGAACCCAGCACATCCCTCTGGCTGTCCAGCATGGCCAGGACCCCTGCCAGGGGGCTCAGAAGCTGAGCCCAAAACACCTGTGGTTTTGATTATGACCCATGGAGCAACCTTATATGAAGATCAGCAAGCCACAACATTTAGGTAGAATAATAGTGAAATTATCATGGGGTGGAAAAGTAGATTTTGGGGTTTTTAGAATGGGGGTTCAGGGAGCAAGATGGAGGGACTGTGATGTTGGCACCTTTAGATTGGTTTAGAGTAGCAGCTCAATGTCCAACATAGGTGATAGGTATTGGGAAGTAATTGTAAACATTGTACACGTAGTTTTTAGTATAAAGACATAACACTGCCCCAGGGCAGGCAGTGTGCCTGGACTGTCTTGCTGAACGGACCTCAGCTGGACAGGAGAAAATATTTTATAGATAAGGAACAATAAACAGCCTTGAGACCGAGAACTGAAGAGCTCTGACTCCTTCTTTGAGCGCTGGGCTGGGAAGAGAGATTTTCTAACATTTCTGGGGGTCTCAGCGACCAAAATATCCTGAGACAGTGGGGCCTGATGAGGGCTCCATGGCTGCTCTGTGCTCTGTGCAGAGCCATCCCACAGCCTGCTCCTGGTGCCTCAGATGCTGCAGGGGCAGCAGTGCAGCAGATGCTGCAGAGGCAGCAGTGCAGCAGCTGCAGCAGAGCAGCACACAGCTGCAGGGGGAGCAGCAGCAGCCGAGGCACAGCCAGACTCTCCCCGCGGTTATTTTTAGTGCGGTGGCACTGAGGATACGGGATGAGCCGCGTCCCTCCCGACACTCTGACGCCATCCCCGCTGCCCACGCAGCTCTCAGTGGGTTATCACAGCCCATCAGGCTCCCAGGGAGAGGGAAAGAACACACAAAGGTCACTTCTCTCCTCCCCCCAATAAACAGCAGAATATGTAGAGTGCTGTGGTGTTTGTTAATGGACTTGGGTTTGGGGTGCTGAAGGTGTCCTGGGCAGGACATCCCCTCTCCTGCTGTGCAGAGCTCAGGAGCAGCTGTGAGGCACCAGCACCACAAGCTCGTGGCAAAAACAGATCCACAGCACTTCAGAGGGCTGTCCTCTGTCTCAGCTGATAACCCTTGATTCTTCCCTGACCTGCCCCTATCCTTTCTCCTCAGTCTGACATTGCTAAAATCACTGGGATCCCAGATACCAACCCTCTTCCCAGATGCTTCTCTGTCATTCTCATTTTCTCACCTGACATGTCACAATTTGCACTTGCCTGAGATGTTTGTGTCCTTTGTGCCACAGTGTTTACAGGGATCCTCAAGGGGTCTTGTTATCCTCATCTAACACAGGCAAGCAAACTCCCCATTCCCCACATCAGTGCAAGATGAACAATGTGCTCAAGATGGAAAAGACCATCCCAGCCCTTTGCACTTCAGGGTGGCTCTTTTCCCTTTTTTCCTCTTTCTCCTCCAGTTAGAGTCAATTCATCAATCCCCAGATCCCACTCTGTGTGTCCTTTCAGCACAGAGCTCTTTACTGGGAAGTTTCAGCCCATGCTGTTGCATTTTCCTTTTTCCAACTTGCTTTTCAAAATTTGTGGCACCAGTAGGGTGCCTGCTGAAGTGGTGCCTCTGCTCCTCACCTGCCTCACCACCTGCCTGGGAGAGCCTGGGGCAGTGGGGGCTCTGCAGAGACTGTAGACTGAAGGCCAGAAAGAACCAGCATGATCTATATCATAGATACAGATCATAACCAATGCCATGGACAACCAGGCAGCAGTTCCCACAGCAAGTCCTCCATCACTCTGTGCTCTATCCCTAACAAGTGCTGACCCAGCCTTCCTGCCTTTTATTTTTTTTTTTGAGTGACACTAATTAAAGTATTTTTTGTACTATGAAAATACGTAACTACACAGAGAAAGGGCAGCTAAAGGTTGGAAATCTTAATAACCAGATTAGGGAAGACTGCAGTCCTGTGAGAGCAGCAGTTATTCAGGCACACAAACAGCATTTTAAGCTTGCACAGTTTAATTAGAAAATAATTCCATCCCATAAAATATGTTGACATTCCTAAACATTTTGTTTCAGTGAATATTGACACCTGTCTCCTTGGGGAGCACTGAAATACCCAGGAGCTGTGCTGGAGCTCATAAACCCAAAGCTGTGAGTGAGGTGGGAACCTCCCAGTGATGCCAGCCCAAACACTGCTGGGAGAAGCCACAGCAGCACCAAGGCAGCAGGAACAGATCCCACCTGGCCATGCTGCCCCAGGTCACCCCAAGGACACTCTGTCCTGGGGAGCTGTGCCTCCACAAGCTCAGATCCACAAGCACAGATCCACGAGCACACATCCACAAGCTCAGATCCACGAGCACAGATCCACAAGCACAGATCCACAAACACAGACCCACAAGCACAGATCCACAAGCACAGATCCATAAGCACACATCCAGCTTTCTCCCTGCCACCAAAATCTGTCATTTCACCTGACCTGCAGCCATTGCCACCACTCCTCAGCCTCAGCTGGCTGAAGGACGTGAAAAGCATTAACCTGGATGGAATTCTGCTGTGTTCCATTCCCAGCCAAGGGGTGCACAACTACAGGGGGGTGTTTGCCCTGTCCTACCCCTTTGTGGTGTCCTACAAGCCTCCATTTTAATTCCACTTTCCAGGAACACTGCCAGATGCAGGGGGGACTGAAGCCTCCTCTTCCCACAGCCATGGCCAGTAGACTCTTACTTGGCTCTGCCAATAGGCTGGCTCTGACTGGCTCAAAACAATCTTCCAGCAAGTCTTCTCAAATATTAATTACAGCCCTGATCACCAACAATAACATCAGCCTGGAGACTTCTGGGAATTCCCTCCTTGGTGTAGGAAAATATCCAAAGCTGCAGCCCAGCAGCACAGGTCTAACCTTGACCCCAGAGCCTGAGGTGGGTTTTGAGGGGGGTGATTTAATCTGCCTGTTGTCTCCCTGAATAAAGGGCAAGAGAAGCTAATGGATGCAAACTCACGAAAAATGTGCATGGAAGTATTTATTTTATTTGGGTTTTGTTAAAACAATCAAGGAATTTGTGCTTTTTTTAAGAAACATCACTAAAGCTTCCCCAGCACGGGCTAAGCCTAGCAAAAGACAATGGATACATGGTGTTTGTTCATTCAGGTATCACACACAGGAACAGACTGCAGGCATTTCTGTGAGACCAGAAGTCATTTTGTGGAGTGTTTCACAAAGAGCTCCAGCATCTCCCTGTGTGGGACCAGCATCATGTGCGTGGTTCACTTGGGCCTCCCAGGGACAGGAGCACCCAGAAGCAACATGAAGAGTTCCACACTGGTGAGATGGTGGGAGAAGGCTGTGCCAGGCTGCTGGGAAATTTCTGCCCAAGAATATCTGTGAAATTGGACAATCTCTTAAGTACTACAAAATATAAAGAGGATCCTACCAATCTTTATCTGCAGATTTCTTGCTTAGTAAAAACCACATTACTCATGCTCAAAGAGAATTGACACTGATAATTCAGTGTTTAATGCCACATTTTAGTCATTTTAAGAACCAATATACTCTAAATAGCGCAGCAATCTGCTATCTATGGCAAATCTCTTTTTCCAATGATGGATTTAAGTACAAGCAGAGCAGGTGAGAGACACTCAGTTGATTTAGCAGCACTGGCAACTAGTTCTTTTGAAAGAGACTCCTGTAAAAGGATGCTGCTTTCTCTCCAGCAGGAAAAGGCACTTTTCTCTGGGCTGAGATTCACAGTCACCAGAAGGAAACAGTAACCAACGGTGCAGTAATCAACTGCATGTGTGCTCTCTGTCAAACATGAGCTTTTCAGAGTTAGAGATGCACACAGGGCAGCAGGGCTGGAGTAAGCAGCACCATGGAGACCTGGAGGGATGGCTCCTGCCCATGGAGAGTGGAAGCACAAAGGCTCTTTAGGAAGGAGAGGCAGGGGAGATGAGGAGGGGGTGTTTGCCATCTCTGTCAGCGTTGGAGTGCCTGGAGATTTGCTTGGGGATGGAGGAGAGCTCATGGGTCAGGGTTAAAGGGAGGGCAGGGACAGGTGACCTTATTTACAGGGGAGTTTGCTACAGGCTGCTCCAGCAGGAAGACCAAGCAGATGGGACCCTGTCCAGACAGGCAGGAGCAGCCTCACAAGCCCTGAGAGTCAGTGAGTGGTTGTGAGGGGCTGGGTTGGTCACTGGGGCTAAACCACAGCAAAGGGCTATCCTGAATTTGTCAATGGTTTAATGCACTAAAACTGTATTTATAAGACAGGGATAATCTCCCAGACCTTGAAAAAGAACACTTTGGGAAAGCAACTGCTCCATCTAGCAAAGTATTCTTGGATGCAGTCAAAAGGCATTCAGAGCTTTAGTTTACTATGATGCAGCTTTGGCCAAGAGTCACTCTTCAGGTTGCAGACATGGTCTTTGGTTTTATAACTCATGCAGCTGAAATAAGTGCCAAAACACTGACAACATCATAAATCACATTGTACAAGTTCTCTGCTTCTTCTCTTTGGCCAGATTAAATAGCAGCTGCAATGCAAACCAGAACTACAATGCTGGTTTTTTATAAAGTGAGTTATAAAATTCCAACAGGGAATGATCCTCTTACTTGAATGCCAGCAAATCATTACACTTGAGCCAGCACTGTCTGGGAGAGACATTCCAAATAAATGCACCATGTTGGTGCCAGCAGGGCTGGGCTGGTGGGGCCAGGGCAACCAGCCAGGCTGTGCAGCTCCCTCCATGGCTGGCCATGGCCCTGCTGGCACACAGGGCTGGAGAGAGCCCCAAACCCTCCTCAGCCTCCTCACTCCGAAGAATTGCGGCTTCATTCAGCTTTTCCCCGACTGTCCCTTCCTTTGCCCCTGCTCATTCCTAGCTCAGACTCCTTCCCCATGCCCCAGAGGAGCAGGGAGAAGAGGCAGGATGGTTGGCTGAAGCTGGACAAGGGAAGAGGCTGGGAAAAGGGTAATAAGGTCAGGACAACACTGGACTAGACTGCTTGGGAAGGTTCCATTGTGGGAACAAAATGAAGGCAACAAATTATCTGTCTGGCATTAAAGGAACAAAAGGAAGGCAATAGATTCATTTTCTGAAGGCCTTTCTAGAACTTTATTCCCCATTATACTGAGCAATCCATACATTCAAAAATTTACTGTCTCATAATAGCAGCCACTGGGTACTAGAAAAAAGCCCAAACAACAAGAACTCATCAACCCAGAGGAGCAGTGATCAGGGTTATAAGCAGCCTCTGTCTCACTTCAGACTTTGTCAAGTATTACACAACCTCTTAGGAGAAGCAGAGTTCTGAAATTTTCCAAGTCTCTAGTTATGCAAAGGTGAAAGACAACTGGAATAATTCTCCTTTGTGTGGAAAAGTTCTGGAAGGCAGACTGCAGCTCAGGTATGGGCTCAGGTTTTAGGCCAATAAAATCAGCAGATTAGAGCCAGTCCAAAGGAGTTCACCAAGGTGAGGGGCTGGAGCTCTTGCCCTGGCTGGGAGGCCGAGGGAGCTGGCACTGGTCAGAACTAAGGTGGGATTATTCTGGGGAAACTTACCTGCAGCCCCCTCCATACCTATGGGGAGCCATCTAGGAAACAGTGATCCGTATAGCAGGGCAGAGGGAGAGCAAGAGGGAAGAGGCACAAGGGTTTAAGGAGAAATTCCTTCCCCAAAAGGGCAGTCACACATCAGGGCAGATTGCCCAGAGAGCTTGTACAGTCTCCATCCCTGGAGGCTTTCAAAGCCCAAATGGATAATGCCCTAAGAAACCAGCTCTGATCCTCCTTTGAGCAAGATGTTGCACCAAAGACCTGAGATTCACAGAATATTCTGAGCTGGAAGGGCCCCACAAGGGCCATCAATTCCAACTCTCAGTGAAAGGCCCATGGGGGGACTGAACCCACTTCTTTGGCATTATAGCACCATGTACCTCATGAGACCCCTTCAGGCCAGAACTCTCTATGTTTCTACAGTTTGTGCTGAATGGAAAAACATTTAATAGCAAATAGAAAACCATTCTATGAATTGCAGCTGCTTCTTAACAAAGACTGTAATGAAAAACATGCTGTGCATGTTTATATTAATAAAGAATTGCATCACTTGGCCATTTGCACATGTGAAATCAAGCTCACAGATCAAGCCTTTGAGCTACAGGTGTCCATACAGGCTGTGTAAATGTGTGCCTTCACATTTCAACAGAGCTGAAGAGCTACTCAAGCAGATCAAAATTCAGCTGATCAAGATGCAGATGAACAGCTCTCCAGGCTCCCCTGGCTATTGATCCAATCTCCATGGACCAAGCAGACAATTCAATTTATGTACATCTGTAAGCTGAGTCCCAAGCACTGCCTAGTGGTCTGTAACTTAATTTCTCTGTATTATATACACATCCCTTGCTCTCTTACGTTGTATTAGCAGACAACAGCCATACACACCCCCCATTTAAGTGCTTACAAGTCAAATCCAGTGTCATTTGCTTGGGAGTTTTTACCATGCTGAGTTCAGTCTGTCTTGGCAGCTGTGGGCAAGGGATGGGAAGACAACTGTAAGAAGCAGAGAGGACCAAAATTTTACATTTCTTAGTGGAGAAGTGTCTTGGAGTCATGGTCCAAGCCTCCATGGAGCATGAGAAGTCCCCAGAGTCACCTGGCCCAGCCTGCTCTTCTCTTCCACAGGAAATTTTAAATCACCAATTTTCAGAGAAATGGAATCAAGTCAGAAAACATTTAGATGTCCCTGGAAATGCTGTCAAACACCTGAAGGTGGCTGTAGGTCAGGGGAGGCTGACTCTGGTGACAATAAGTATTTCCACAAATGGAGAGAACCTCTCTAGGCAATTGCTGATAGTTCAACAATTCAGTGTTGAATTATCCTTAGAAAAACCAAAGGGGTTTCTTCTGCCTGAAGAGAATTCCCTGTTCCAGTTCATGCACACTGTCTCTTGTGCTATCCCTGAAGAATATGTCTCCAACATATTTTCTCTCCCCCTCAGGTATTTGTACACACAGACAAGATCTCTCTGAGCTGTCCCTTCTCCAGAAAGAACAGTCCCAGCTCTCACACTCTCCTTGTTTGACAGATGCTCCACATCCCTTTATCATCTTCACAGCCCTTCACTGCACTCACTCCAATGTGTCCATGACTTTTTTTGGACAGGGGAGCCCCAGTGTTGGACCCAGCAGCCAGGTGTGGCCTCAGCAGTGCTGAGCAGACCTGCTGGCAATGCCCTGAGGGCTGCCCAGGATGCCACTGGCCTTCTGTACTCTACACACACACTGCTGTCTCATGTCCAACTCATTGCCCACCCAGTGCCCCCAGGTCCTTTCCTACAAAAAGGACCTTCTGTTTTTCCAGCTGTTTTCCACACCCCAGCTGGTGCATGGGGTTGTTCCTGCAGCAGGAGGCGCAGAATTCAGCATTTCCCTTTGCTGGACTTTGTAAGATTTCTGTTGGTGCCCGTTTCTCCAGCCTTGTGGAGGTCACCAACTCTACAATATCCAACAAAGCCAATCTTTGATAAACCATGGCCAGAAATACTGCAGACAATCAGCAACTCATCCCCTTACAGTTAAAGAGCAACCCTCAACAGAAATTACAACTTGAGGTTACAGGAAAGGGGGATTCCACACCTGATTTCAGGCAATTCTACATAATTTGAAGCAGAAACAAAGTACTGACCTTTCACACCAAATCAATGCTAATGTCTGCTGCATCCTGGGCTGTCAGAACCACTGAGACAGCAGCCCCTACTGAGGCTGAACAGTGAAGCATGAGGTGTGCTGCCCACACAAGGTGTGTTGCTCAGTCCAGCTCTGTTGTAGTTCCTTGCCTTCCCATTCCAGAACCACCTGTGGTACCTGTATCCCCTCTTCTGTGTCAGAACTAAAAAAAAGAGTTCCACAGAGCATATCTTGCCTTTTTTTTTTTAAATTGTCAAGCTCAATGTACATTAAGCCCAGCACACAACTTCCACATGTCCAACCCAGTGTGGCTGCCTTTGGATTTCCTAGGCTGGGATGAAAGCATGGATCAGCACTCAGGATAGCAGCCAGCATGGCTGAGTTTCTGTCTCCATGGGAATCACTAGTTCAAATGAAAAGTAAAATACATCTGTTTATCTGAAACAGACTTTGCTACCAGGGAGGCATTTGTCTGGCAGTTCAAGCAGTAAAATCTACAGAGAAAATCACTCTAGCAAAACTGACACTTCAGTGTCCACTGTCTGAATCAACAAGTCTCTCCAACACTTATTTGCCACAGCTTCAAGGCAGGAATCCTCCCTCAGCAGCAGCACGAGCCATCCCAGAGGAGATGGACACATTGCCAGTATGCAGGAAGGACACAGGCTCCAGTAAACACAGAAATGAAGAAAATATCACACAAACACCATAAACCGAGCAACAACTGTAAATATTAAAAAATAGAGCATACTTTTTTGAATTTATTGTATACATTATAGTTTTGAACACATACCTAGATAATCCTCCTCTGAGTACCGAATTTGCTTTACTGAGTAGGACAAAATGTAAAACTCCAACAAACTGAAATGCTTCAAAATGCTGAGTCTGTTGTATTGCTGAAAACAGGTACAATTCTTAGGAGCAGGGAGCTGCCATCTACCACAAGCAATGCAGCTCCCAAGAATAGAAAGCATTGACTAAGTAGAGATGAAAAGGAGAATATAACAAGAGAGGGAAAATGACTGTGAATTTTACACATCACATTTCTAAAGGAGAACAAGATCCTTGAGTAAGAGACTGTGTAGGTCAGGACAGCACAGACACCATAGATCCCAAGAAGTTCCATTTAGGAAAGGCCTTCCCCACAGAGCATATTTAACTGCACACCTTTGTTCCCATCACAGAGTGCATCCTGCAGAAGAGGCACCAGCTGCCTCCCACCCCAAACAGGGCTGGCTTGGGGGGCTGTGAGCCATTGCCATGCAGAGCCAACTCCATTTCGTGCTGACACCCTAAACCTGAGCTAAGTACACTGGAGCTGGAGACAAAAGAGCAAAAGTGAGACATTTCTTGTGTGAGCCACAACCTATGAACTGTGGATTCCTGGAAAACACCCCAGCCTTGGAGGGGACAGGTTGGACCTGCTGAATCTCACTCACTCTTCTACTTGGGCTGACATCTCAAGCTGCATGGAGAGCATGGCTTTGTTTTGGAAGACATTAGACACGTTTCATTGGGCATCAGCAATTCCACCCATGTAGATTTCTCAGATCTGTCCAGCTTTGGCATGTTTTACAACTCTAAATTCTTCCATTTACCCCTCCTTCCTCAGAGCACCCTTAGCCACAGTAGATTTACTGCTCTGCAGATGCCTCCAGTCTGCCTGCAGCAAACGGGATGTGAAGCCATCAGGCTGCAGGATGGCTTCCCCACCCCACGTGAGGAACACAAGCACACAGAGCAATTTGCTCTTCAAACTGGTGGGAATTCAGAGAAATTAGGGAGTGATTTTATCTTTTGACTCCCTTCCCCAACATACAGCCACCTCTCTGCCCTCCATTTTGCAAAACAGTGAACTGCTCCCCAGCCAGTTGTGACAAGATGCACAAAGACCTTTAATAGTCTATCATAAGAGAGATTAAAGATTTAGCACATTTACAGCTTGTACATAATAACCAAAACCACTAAAGCAGAAACTGGACCCTTTCTACTCTTCATTATGAGAAAAAGGCTCAAAAATCACCAAGCTTGATGACTGGAGCCACATACACTGTGGAGGGAGCAAGGCAACATTTAAACCAAGATTTCTGCCTTCCATTTGTCATAAGCCAATTGTACCAACATTCAGTTTTACTTTGGCTGATCGCAGTAGTGCTCCTGCCAGGACCACCACCATGCCACTCTTCTCTGGGCATCAGCTGTACTCCTGTTCCTTCCTCCACTGTACTGCTGGTACAACAAAAGAGGCTGACCTATTCCAAGCCCTCCTCTTTACTGGGCACTTTTCAGAGCAGCCAGTGTGCAGATGAGAGGGAGCACACAGGAAGGAAGAATGGCACGGCTGAGGCCAGCCAGCCTCTTTGCAGCATTTCTGTGCTTATTTGACACAACAGCTCAGGAACTGTCTTACATGTGCCACTTCCACAGGAACTAAATTTCTACCTGATCAATTTATGTTCGGCATTGAAATATACCCCAAGATGTTCACCCACGATGAGTGGAGGCTGCAGTAACCCAGCTACCATAACCAGATGGCATGAGACTGTTACAGAGCTTATTCTCTCAAAAGCAGAGATGAAGTGCATAACATTGCTTTCATCTCTACACCAGAAAAATCTGAAATTCAATCACTTCCCTGACTTAAATGGTTGCACTCATAAAAGTTCAGCTATACCAGAACAAGAGGTTTTAATGTAAAGGTTTGTGAAGTAAAAGCATATTAGAAACCTTCAAACTTCATGAAATCTTATTTTCTAAAGAAGCCTTAGGATGAAAGGATAATGAATCAGTTTCTGTGACAGTAAGTAACCTCTGGATGCTCAAATTGCACATAATTTTCTACATTCACTGTTTCTCATCAAGCCCAAGAGGACACAAAACCATGTGTTTAGCATGAACATTGCTGCAGTCACCACTGAACATCACCTTTTATTGAGGAAAATCAGCACAAAGGGGACACTGCCCAGTCTTGTGGTGCAAACAAATAGATCCCCAATTTCTGTCAGAGCCAGGGTGGTCCTCCACAGCCACATTAGAATCATGGCAACATTGCTGACAAATTTCCACGCTTTTTTTACACATTAAGTGGTAGAAAACTTTGTCCCAAGGGCAGAACAGGACACTCCATGTTCAAGTGAAAACTGGTTGCCTTCAACTACTTGTAGCCCAGGTCATCACCAAAGCCCAATGGTTTAAGTAAATTTTCCAGCCTGGAGATGCTCACAGTGCCCAATGCAGGCTGGTATTCCTGTGTCAGATTACTTTGCTGAGCAGACAGTAGTAAGGAAATAGAAGCAATAACAGTCTAACCTGTCCAGAAGCTTTACAAAACCATCAGCATGAGGAATAATACCACAGTACTTCCCAAGATGCATATAAACCACAGCAATTGTTAATATTTCTATGCTTACATCTATTGTTATAATTGGTCAGATATAGCTGTCTAAGAGAAAAACCTCAACAAAACAAAACAAAAAAAGGGGGGTGGTGTTTGAATTATTTCCAAAATATTCTTTTATGCAGACAGAATATCCCAGAAGCTCTTCTTTCCTAGGTGCAAGACCTTCTTCGAGAAGAACTTCTAAGATCAGCTAAAACCAAAAATAACCCCAAGACATCTCCAGATTCAAATGCCATGCAACCAAAGCACCAACCCAAACATTAAAATCCATATTTAGGACCAAACCAATACCTTATCTAATAAATTGATGAAATCAATGAATAGAACCTTCAGTAAACAACACATCAGCTTTTGTGTTTGCTTTAAAAAGTTAACCAGTCACAGTTACCTAATACAGAAAGATACTGCAGCCTTCAGAGATATATCACAGAGGTTCTTGCTGCTGATATAGAGCCTTAGGTGATGGTTACAGGAGCTGTGTTGAACAGGAAAGCAAAAGGGGTTTTTTCCCAAAATTAGAAATATACAATTTCCAAAAATGGGAGCACAAGACAAAAGGTAATGAAAAATACTGCTGAAGAAATGTTTAATTAAAAAAATCAGGAATTCAACAGTGCCTAAATCTTTATTTTTCATAACCTACATATTTTTTTTCAAATTAGACAGTTTTACATTTTTATGACACAAAAGGAAACTTAAATTACTGATAGTTTACATGTAAGCTTGATTCCAGTCTTAATGGAAGAAGAACAAAAACAAAAACCCTCAAGAAGGCTCCCATATTACACTTCTATTTCGTGAATTGGCAGCTGTTAGGTGTCCTCAGAAATCTTGGATTGTCTGCTGCTATTAGTGTAATAGGTTCCGAAGCACAAAACCCCTACCTGTAGCTGAAGGAGATACAGAGATAGGTGTGCACCATTACAGTCAGCTGTTGCTCCTGATACACTGCCCCATGCTCCAAGGGCCCTTCCAAGCCAAGGGCTCAAGGCTTTAAAGGACAAGGCAGCAACATGAAAAATTTGCCACTGCTCACAGGTTTCTAAGTGACAGTGTCACGGGGCAGGACTGATCTGAAATGACACTCAGTTTTGAAAGCAATCTTTTTTTTTAAATTCCTGGAAGAACCTCAGATTCCATTTTGACTTGTTTTCAAAATGAAAAGCATCACCACGCAGTTCTAACAGGGTAAAATGCCAATTTTAATTACTGGATCCCTGAACCTTGAGCTCAGCTACTGCTTTTGGGAGATTTTTAATTTTAAAAGCTGTGTTTTAATCCCTCTCTGTATCATAGCAACAGTCTGCATGCAACTTCACAACTCTACTCCGAAAACTCCATTTTGTCACTGAGTGGGGGTGGGGAGAAATAAATCTCAAAGCAAAATACAGTAAGGAGAAGTTGTATTGTATATTACACAGCGATTTGGCGTGTCACTTTTTTTTTTTAAAAAAAAAAGCTATAAAACCACATCAGAGGAAGGTTTAAACTTTAGATGCAACAGACTGTTGCTGGGTAAGCAGTAATTACAGTGTATTGACCTATCACAAATGGCAGCAGAATACATTAGAACAGCACAACACATCCCACTGGTCTCAACAGATCACCTGGGGCACCGGCTGAGCACCAGCACGAGCCGCTCACAGGCGCTGGAAGGGACCGCTGGCCGCTGTCTGCAGCTGGTAAAGCCTTTCACTTGCAGCAGACAAACAAAATGAGTCATACAGCTGGCCTAAACCATACACAAATCTAGCTACCGCTTTCACTGCCGCTGGGGAAAGGAGAAGGGGATAAAAATCCAATGACAGAAGGAGTTGAGCAGTTTTGGTGATGGTGTTGGGGTCCTATCTCCTCCCTCAGCATTCACAAAGTGCGCTTTTGAAACAGGAAAAATCAACAGACTCCACGTGCCCTATTTTTGACCAATTCTGCAGCATACAACAGGCTGGATTTACAATGCCAACTAGTTACCAATTGATGCTTGCAATCGGAAATTTATCAGGAGTCAACTTCTATAGTTACTTTACAGTTCTATGAACCATGCATTGATACTCTTGAAAGCAGACAAGCAAGCTTCAGTGTATATTTTTGCAGCAGTCAAGTTTTTCCCCAATTAGACTTGATTTTTTATTAATGACTTAAAAATTACAGTTTGACTGCTGAAATTCATTATTTACATTGCAGAACACTTTTGAATTGTTAAATTGTTTGGTTTTAAAGGGACTTTAGGAAAATATTTGAGGGCTTTCAAATAAGACTTTCGTTCCATTTCCCTTTTGCAGTGAAGAGGCAGAGTCAGTTCAACACACCAGAATAAAATAAGAAAAAGAAAAAACAACAAATTAAAGTAATATTCAAACCACAACATTTAGTTTATCTACATCCAGCTCAACAGCAACATTTATAATATCAATAATTTTTATCAGATTTTTTTCTTTAGGGTACCTTTTTATATGTTCTGATTATTTACAACTGTACAAGCAAAGCACACACTTCCAAGTGCACATATTTAATACAGTATTGACTATTTGCATTTACAGGTTTTTCAACAATCTGAAAAAGATCAACTGTTTAAGATCTTTAAGGTATATTACAAAAAACTGCTGCTAGTTCCTGTACTACAGTATGTTTACCCAGTAAGACCAGTGACAATAGATACATACTGTAACTGAGTAATTCTGTATGCCATTCATGCTAACCCTCCACGGGGTCAGACCTCATTAACTCTAAACTGTCTTGTACAAAAGTTAAGGCAAAGTCATTTTCAAGTTTAAATAAAATTCAAGTCTTTAAATATTGGATGGAAATAATTCTTTAAAAAAATCAGTTGTTTAAATAAACATTTTTGTGGAATAAAATGTTTTTAAACACTTAAAGAAAAGCTTTAGGCATTTTAAAACAAAAATAATTTATATTCAACTTTATTAGAAACTTGCTAATTTAGTGCATCCTTGTCCTTCAGAAAGCGCATCACTTCTAAAGTAAATAAGTGTGAGAAACCTCATCCCAGAGGTAAATATCAGGGATCTCTTCCTCCACCACACAAAACAAACACCATTATCTCACGGCTTGAAAAATTTAAATCCGTATGCCAATGCTCGTAGTTACAGGAAGATGTCAACACAAGGCTGACTAAGATATGAACTCTTTCAAAGAGCACTTGGGGCAGAGTTTTAAAAAAAGTCTACACAGAGCACAGGGGTAACCAGAATATACAGCGCTGACTCAGTTAACTCCCTTACAAGCACAGGGAAGCTAAGGTTATCACAAGAAGGCTACTCTGCTTTCTCCTGATAACATCCACTAACAGGCTTCACCACCATAGAAGCTCACAGACTTGATTCTTTCTATTCACAATGTGCTTTGTATTTGCAAATTATAACATCAGTTTTATTCTGGAGTGAGAAGATGGTTACTTGCTTGCAGTAAGTCAAAAAAGGAAATATTTCAGAAAGACTGCTATATGGTGCCCTGTAGAATTCATTTTGTGTGTGCAAAACATCAAAAAAAGATTAAGTTTTTAAAAATGCTAGAAACAGCTACTCATTTAACCTAAAAGTGCAAGTTTGTTTGCTGACACTTAGTACAGCAGCCCAATAAAAAAAAAATCTTCAAGGTCACATACTAATTTTTAAAATATATCTACTTTCTTGCACTCTACACACTAGCTGCCGTTATCAGTCTTTTGGACACTAATTTAGATATGTACTTGCAGACCAGTTTATTAAAAATATTGCAGCAGCATGTTTCTGCTTAACAGTTTAGAAAAAACTCACTATACAGAGCTTGCACTCACACAGCCACAGAGAGGCTTAATAAAAAGTTGTTTTTTTAAAGACAAATATTTTACACCTTGGAAAAAGAAAAAAAAAATCACACTAAGCTTCACCTCCAATTAAGCACCAATCTAAATGTAAGGTTTAGAACAACTATCCAGAAATACCCAGAAAAATAGAATGCTTGTTCAAGAGGGGGAAAAAGTATTTCACAAAAAAATAACTTGCAGGCATTGTTACATGCCTTGTATCACTGCAAGCTCCTAACCAGCAACTCATTCTCAGATATCTTAGTGGGAACATGGGTTTAATTTGTGGGAAACAGACCTCTTCTCAAATCCCTCCCAGGTGTTATTTTCACTGAGGAGATTTTGGAGGGGTACTCTGTTCTTTATTTAAGCGTTTGCCAACGGCTGGAGGGGACGATCTGCGTCCTGACTGTCTTCTCTGGTCTTTGGGTTGTCCAGGATGTGACTTTGCAGGAGGAGGTTCTCTGTTTTTCTCTATTGTTTCTGTGGGCTTTTTTTCTTCTTTCCCACATGCTACAGTGTTTGGCTTCTGTTCTTTCTGGGGTTGCAATGTAGGAGGATCCTTGGTTGTTCTCTGGCAAATTTCCGCATAACTAGGTTTTCGCAGTTCCTGGGAAATCAGAAACAAACAGGACAGAGTTAAAGCATCTTGAGGAGAAAAAAAACCCAAAACTTTTAAGAACAGAAAAGGGTGAAGTCCTGTCCCAAAAGACTGCTACACTAAAATATGCAGATGAGGGTCTGAGTATGAAGTTTACAAAAGCTGCATAGACAATAAAGCTGAAGAACAGGTAAAATGTAAAACAGCATGCCAGAAAAATGGGGTACTGGCACAGGGCAAAATACTTCCCCTTCAAACTCTAAACCAGCTGAAACACAATGAATACTTTGGTTTCAATATCAACATATGTATTAATACTTCTACCTCAAAGATACTCCCAAGAAAAAGATTCAGATAAGGAGATCTCTTTTGCACTGTTAATTGCATAATTCTATCATGCAAGTAATCATTAAGCCAAACAAGCAAATTTTAAGCTGCTGGACTAATTCTAGGATGCTGGGCTCACATGATTAGGCAACATGGGGTAGAAATAAATATTCTGTTAAATGCAAACTGGATCATTAAGAAAAAGTGAATAATAAGGTCACTTACTATGGCAGCCCCATTGACTTGTACCGATTTACATGCAGTACTCAGAGTGGAAGAAGAAAGTCTTTCTGTACTCTGTGTCTCTCTCTGCTGTTTATCCACAACTTTGGGGTCCCTGTAATCACCCAGCAGGAAGCAAGGCTCGTGAAAAGTGAAACTTCAGGATAGATGAACAGTTTAATAATAGCTCTAAAAAGTTTGACTATGACTGCAAGTAGTTACAGCTATAATTTGCCTAGCACATGATGACTAGCATTGCATTAAAAAACACTATCAAAAATAGAAAAATATATTCCTGTGCAATGTGACACTACCTCTAATTTGTCATGTTCTAATAGCATTTAGTTATTCAGCTATTTGATTTGCACGTTCCAAATAAAGTGTTACCAAAAAACTTTTTTTATGGTATGGACATCAGTACTGCCCACAGGGCCATGGGTTTACTCTCTGTGTTTCAAAGCTATCTAAATACAAGACAGCAAGGTATTCATTAAACTTCTACTCACAGAAACTAAACCACAACACTAAATTTTCTTCTGCTAAATGACTACTATGATTGAATCACTATTATGATATTGTTCAGAAATTAAGCTGTATTGCCTTTACTACAAGTACAACAAAATATTACTTCTTTCATTGATTAAAATTTTAATAGCTATTTACATTGTTCTGCCTGATGAAAATGCAAATGTGATGCAGAGCAGACTAATTATACCCATGTAATTAAGTGCTTACTCAGTAGGCTGGGGAGGCGAAGGAGACCTTTCTAAGGTCCTGGGCAATGTAGAAGAAACTGGTAACGGCTCTCGAGGAATTCCTGATGGAATAGTGTTTGTACTTGCATCCACATTAATGTTCTGAAGCAGGAAAAAAAGCACAGAAAGACAATGAAAATATCCAATTAATATGGTCTGCCCGAAAATTAGCACAACCAGGAAACACTTCATAGTTTGATTTATACTGGTAAATTGACTATAGGAAGGTACAGAAGGAGCCAATATACATATTGTAATGAACATGTTATTGTTTCCTTTACATTTATTTAGAAACAGACAGATAACACACTGGGGTTATTTCCAAAGAAGTTAGAAGCTTCAGGTCCCTTTGGGACATATCTGAATGACAAAATCACTTTGAATCATTGAGGTTAGAGAAGACCTTTAATCAATCATCACCTTGTTAACTAGACCACAGCACTAAGTGCCACATCTGGTCATTTCTTGACCACTTCCTAGGGTGGTGACTCCATCACTTCTCTGGGAGGCATGTTCCAACACTTAACTTGCCTTACAGTAAAAAAAATTTTCCTGACTTTCAACCTAAACCTCCCCTGGCACAGCTTGAGGCCATTTCCTCTTGTTCTGTCACTGGTTGCCTGGGAAAAGAGACCAAGCCCCACCTGGCTACAGCCTCTGTGCAGGCAGTTGTAAGGAGTGATAAGGTCTCCTTTGAGCCTCCTTTCCTCCAAGTTACACAATCCCAGTTCCCTCAGCTGTTCCTCATAACTTGTGCTCCAGACCTTTCACCAGCTTTGCTGCTCTTCTCTGGACACCCTCCAGCACCTCAATGTCCTTCTTTTATTGGGGGCCCAAAACTGAACACAGGATTCCAGGTGCAGCCTCACCAGTGCCCAGGACAGAGGGACAATCACTGGCCTCGTCCTGCTGGCCACACCATTTCTGATACAGGCCAGGATGCCTTTGGCTTTCTTGGCCACCTGGGCACACCTGGCTCATGTTCAGCTGCTGTCACCCAGCACCCCCAGGTCCTTTCCCCACAGGGCCACTTTCCAGACACTCTGTCCCCAGCCTGTAGCACTGCCTGGGGTTGCTGTGACCCAAATGCAGGACCCAGCACTTGGCTTTATTGAAGGTCACACAACTGGCCTCAGCCCATCAATCCAGCCTGTCCAGACCCCTCTGCAGACCCTTCCCTTCCTGCCCTCCAGAACATCAGCACTACTGCCCAACTTAGTGCTGTCTGTGAACTTACTGAGTGTGCCCTCAATCCCCTGTCCAGATGACCAATGAGGTTATTAAACCAGACTGGTCCCAGTACTGAGCCCTGGGGAATACCACTATTGACTGGACTTCTTTCCACCTGGAAATTCTGCACCTGCTGGTGACAAAGCAGGCTTTGCACCTGTAGACATAACCACATGCAGCCTACGAAGACAAAAGTCTCCTAGTGCTGAGCACTAAGAACTGTCTTCTTCAAAGCTCTAATTCTGTATTGTCCCAATATAATGATGTGTTACCAAGCAAAGGCTTTTTCTATAGCCCTCAAAAGATTCTGCTAGTGCCAAGTGATACTGTACTTCCAGATAAATGCCAAATAGGTTCAAGATGCATAATTACTTTAAATGGTCACAAAATAAGAAAAGACAAATTTGTATCCTGAAAAACATGTATCTCTCATTTATAACCATTTTGTTTGTTTTAAAGGGTGCTATGCTCTTCGTATTGCTTCTGACCTGTCTCATCCTAAAAACTTTGAACCCCAATGAGATTCTGGTATGCAGAAGGGGAAGCAATGGGAGAACACAAGCTCAGAAAGAATAAGATAACTCTCCTTTTCCCTCAGCCAAGTCACCATTTAAAAGGGCATAACCCTAAGACTCCTATGGTTGCTGTTATAAAAGAAAATGGTATTTGATGGCACTGTTTTAAAATCAGGCAGCAGTAGATATAAGCCTAGTTTGATTCAAAGTAAAAGACTGCAAAAGGTGGATGTTTAGAAATAACAGCTTTTATAGTTTTATTCACTGTAATAGTGTGTGCAAAGGCTTGAAATTGCAAGCTGCTGAGCATTCTGGACCCAAGTGCATCAGAACTTGTAGGTACATGGTTAAGTGTGAACAGCTTCAAGTCAAGCAGACATGCAAGAACTTTTCCTTGCCAAAACACTCAGCCTTGATCTGACAGTGCTGCACTTATTACCTGCCATTTCCCAGAGCTACTTCTAGAAGAGCATCACTAAGCAAAGAGCATAAAGATACAATGCAAGATACAGTTGCATAACAACTGCTGGAAATTACAGACCTTTAGTCCCCTCAGCTCCCATACATCGGACTCGCCCATCTATATGAAACAAGGGAAGCACTGTGTAACTCTACCTCAGTGCTTTGTAACACCACATCAAGTGACATGAAAAAACATTGAGATCAAGGTGAAAAGCAGCCTGTATACATTGGCAAGACTGATGTTAGCTCAAACAGCTTTGTAGCAGAACACAATTGCTTTTTGGAGCCAGCTGCTGTTATCTTACTCTTTACTTAAATGCCAACAAGGGAAGGCAGCATAATCCCTTTTTCCCACACAATGGTACAGAGTAACTCCTGTATGCTGCAAAATGAAACTGGTAAATTGAAGGATGCTTTTTAATGTGACAGCGCACTGCAAGTATCATAAAGCCTAAGTGCCTGACTGATATGAAGACTGCCTCTACAGGAGAGCAGTCTAAGTTCTTTACCATAAGTACAAAGCAAGTACTAGATCGGTAATGGGGGAACAAAGGGTTTTCAGCTGCAGCATTAAAAGCAAGTGCTGGAATTGTGTTTAAAACCTGAAATACCACAGTCAAAAACCACTTCATAAGTAACAGAGGTAAAATACTTCACAACTAATAGATCTTAGCCAAGAACAGTCTACCATGTGTAGTACTGGCTGACAGTAAGTTAAACACTGTTTTTACCATGGCTCTGAACTGCACAGTCCCCCTAAATGCAATCCTGGAACACAGCAGCCCCTCCTATCACTTACAGCACACAGAGTAGATGGGCTC
The DNA here is from genome assembly GCF_000277835.1 of Geospiza fortis. Lineage (NCBI taxonomy): Eukaryota > Metazoa > Chordata > Aves > Passeriformes > Thraupidae > Geospiza > Geospiza fortis. The sequence goes on from NW_005054422.1 coordinate 491,841, forward strand.
TCTGTACAGTCACTGCCTCGGGGGCAGGCTGCCCTGCTTCTTCCCCCTTTCTTTACCAACCCCTGACACATGGGCACCAAAGAAAGCATTCTAAACCCAGCTTATTGCAGGAGAAGACACCAGAGATTGTGGTGGTTCACCATGTCACTTTGCACTGCTAATCCAGGGCTTAACTTCTTCAGTTGTGGTACAGCTAGAAAAACACAAGTTACATTTGAGCTATCAAAAAAAAACAGTACAGACTTTCACAGCCCAGAGAATTCCACACTGCAGAGGGTTATTTGAGTTTTCCTGGAGAAGAACATATTGTCACTCACAGATGGCATGGCAGAGACAGTTCTAAGAATGAAATCTATGAAAAACTACTGAACATTAATTTTCAACTGCATCTCTACTACATCTATACAGCAGTGGTTGCCAAGTTATTCTGGTGGATTTTTATCTTTCTGAGCAATTTGACAAGACAACACTGGGATCCAGCTGGTTTTGGTAGCAGTTCTTGTTCCAGCTATGATGCCTAGTGTACTGAGATTATGTAGGCAGCTTCTTTATTTTGGTGCTTAGAAGTTTGTCACTTGAAAGTGTTTTATATAAAACTCAGAAGCCTTACTTTCAAGCAGGAGGGAAAATGTATCACATATTTTTCACCTGAGTCTATCAAAAAGCCTGAGGCAGTGATGTACAGCAAAGAGCACATTTTCTTATCTCTGCTATTAACATCTACTTATTAAACTGGTGCCCATATTCCACACCATTTCAAAGAGAATACCCAACAAATTCTAAGATATAAGTGAAGAAGGCAGCAGCACATCATTTGACAGCTCTTTTTAAAGAACATTTCTTACAACCCATGTAAACCCATAAGTTTTTCCATGTATAGACCACCAAATCAGAAAACAAGAGGTATGCAATTCTTTGATTTCCCAACCAAAATGAACATCCACTACTCACTCTTTCTTTTGATGTTCCTATTACCACACTGGACAGTCTGTTTTCAAACAGGTCTTCAGTCTTTAAATTGCCAGCAGCCCCAGGTAATGGAGGAAAGCTAGATAAACCCAATTCAAAGCTGGGAGATGGAGGTTTTGGGGGTGGTGGAGACTGTGTTTGGCCTCTCTGAAACAGAAACACCATGTTGGGGTTACTGCACTAGATGACAGAAAAGATATGCAGCTCTAAACTGTATTTTGCACTTGATTTGTATCAGCAAACCCTTGGAGAAGGCTCCCCCATCTCATCTCCCAAAAAACCCATAGAGTACCGAGGAATAGATGCTTTCATTTTCCACTGTTGCCCTTAAAATATTTAATTATTATTTAAATGTCATGGTATATGCATCAGCTTTAGGGACACTGACACAATAAGAAGTTTTCTCACTGACTCTTCGTTGAGGACAGACACACAGAAAGGAAAACAGACTGGTTTATGTCTCATGATATGGTAAAAATATAATGCCCATTTATGTACAGTTAGTAACATCCTAAATAAAAAGACAGAAGTCAACAAGAATCTTATTTTCAGATACATGAAGAAAGGGCAAGACAGCATGCCTTGTATGTAGTACAGACAATAACAATTTATATCTAATTAGTATTAATCTATATTGTCACTGTGTAAAAATAGAAAGGTAAGAGTCAAAACTATTTTTGAAACAGAGACTTTAACTAAATCTACGAAGAAAACCAATGTCTCAAGCAAAACAACCACCTGTGTGTTAAATGCAACTATTTTGCACCACAGACAGCAGTTCAGGAGTTAAAAGTACCATGGTTTAAGATCACTTGTGAGAACTGCTGGTAAGGATTTGTAAGTTATTTCATATTTACACAGGAAAAATAAAACTCCTTTGTAATACACTGTAACTGAAGTTACCAATTAACTTCAACTACATCATGTAAACAAAGAAGTTTTTCTTCAAAGAACTGTTTCTTGACTGTGCTGAGGCCTGTGCTAAGATGATCTCTGCTGCAAAATACCAAATGCAAACCAATCTCTGAAACTGCTCCTATTTTGAAAAGGAAAACTCAAGTATATAGTCAAGATGGTGTGAATGTGAGAACAATGCTTCTGAACAAAAAGAACAAAGATATAAGACTACTTTTGAGGTCTTTTCACAAACTACATGCAATGTCCAAAGAATTGTGTGCCAAAAGGGAAGAAGGGAAAGAAAAAATACAGAAGCAAGAACAACTGCAACTCCAATCACTGCTCCTGACCCAGCATTACCCCCTGGAAGAATGCTACAGCAATGGAGACTGCAGATCTCAAAAATTGAAGTCAGATGACCAAGGTCATGTAAAGAGACTACACTAATCCAGCTCAAACTACAAGAGGAACAACTTGAATTTTTTAAAGTCATTCTTCAAATCACAGCACTTATTCTTCTTAAAGGGGACTGCAGTTCTGCAATAGCAAATGCTTTTATGTTACATTTTAAGTTACACAGTTGAATCCTAAAACCTTCAAAATATTAAGAGTGGATTAACATCTAAAATTAGCTAGATAAGGGAGGACTTCAATGAGTTTTAAGCCAACTGCATAAAATTTCTCAAGCTAACCTCTTGTAGTTTCAGTACTTGGCTAATGTCTACAGCCTCAGAAAAAATCTGATCAAAAAGTTTCATGCTCTTTTCATGCAAACATGCATACAACTCTCTGTTTTTTTCCTTTCAAAAGAAAAATCTTCTAAAGAAGTCATTACTCCATTCAAATATACCAGTTTTAGTGGTGTCCTATGTACATTATCTAATTGCTACAGCATTACACAAGAAATAGGATACTGGATTCAATTATTTCCACAGTCTAAAGGGAAAACTTTAATTTTTTTAGTTCCAAGTACACTTCCTTACAGTCCTGGGTGTGCAGCAGCTCTCACCTCTGCTGAAGGTGCAGCACTGGACAATACAGATTAAAGATTCTTGGCCCAGAAGAGACTGGAAGGAACCTGGTTGCACAGGCTACAATAACAGCCTGGTGCTGACAGAAGGGAACCATGGGTCTCCAAAGAACTCACATCTACCAGTTTTTACATTCTAAGTTCAAATAATCTTTGCAGTCAGCTCTGTCAGAAGTGCTGCTCTGCTCCGGGAGGTGTCCAAGGTAATCCTTTCACTCCAGTCACTCACACCTAACCTGTACCACTTCCTTGTTCTTTTAAATATAGAAAAAAGTCAATAGGAAAACTTCACTCTAAAAATTCAAGCAGCTTTGAAAGGGCAAAAGGAACAAGTACTGGGAATCCTACAGGCAATCTAGACTCACTGCCTCTGGGAAGTTTGATGACAACTAAAAGCAATCAAAAGGAAGGAATCACTTACTAAACTTTCCTGCTCCTTTACCCTAGTTCACTCAGGCCAATCAACAGCAGGAGCCACAAACACTTGTATGCAGTGATTCCTCACCTTTAGGGAAGTGTTATGGCTTATGCAGTAGTGTTACTTTACAAATGAAACATGAATAAGGAAATAACCTGGTTCAACTTCATGAATATGCCCCGTGTGGCAAAAATTAATTGCAAAGAAATTACTGGTTTTATCACACCAAACCTTAAATCCTACGAAAACATATTTTTCTCTTCTACACTTAGTGCAGCCTTTTCATGTATCAAGTCTACTTTGGTATTAATCTTGAATTTCAGTTTCCCAAAACCACAGTATTTTAATAGTGTTAGCATACCCTTACCTGGTGGCACTTGAGGAGGCATTTAAGAAAATGAACTGACCACTTCATAACAAATATTTTTGCTACACATTATGCCACAAGGATCTATATAATGTTCTTCACTGTCACCATGATTGATAATGAAGTATTGAGTGTTTTGAACTTTGGCTGTCTAGCCATTCCTGAATGTGAACACTGGCATGTTGGCAAAAACTGAGATGGAAATTTTTTGCTACTGTAAAAGTAATTTTAACTTTTCCCTGACTTCTGCATTAATGGAAAATCTCTGATACCCAAATGCAGTAAACTCATGAGACTAACGAGCTGTTGTCCTTAATCAACTGTGATATACAACTGCTTCTGCAGTAACTTACATCCCCTGCTACTCCATGTAATATCCACACTCTTGCCTTGTTACCCTGCTTTTATTAGAGACAAATAAGATCAGGAACACTCACTGTAAACTTGTCCTCCCTTTTCTTTCGGTAGCCATATGAGTTTTTCCTAAGGGAAAGAATGCAGATATGAGAACCTTGCCTATAAATGGATGGAAAGCAGTTAATGAAAACAGGAGAAATTAATTCCAATTGCTATTTCATCCATCTTCATTCTACACAGGTTATCCAGGTATGTTTTAGGGAAAAATTCCTAGCAAGCTATCCTTAAAATAAAGGGATACATCGTATGCAAGTTGGGGTAAGAATAAACTGGTTACAAGTAATTCCTGTGTTAAAAGCATCTCAGTAGAGATTATATATAAGGATTAGACAAAATGTTACAGTATATAAATAAGGAGGGTCAAGAATTTTTGTATACCAATGTAACTTCTCAAATACAGCTAACTATTTTCAATCCAGGGAAGGCTCCTTCAAAACATTTTTAGCACTTTAACCCCAGCCCTGCTTCAGGTAAAGCCCTTCCAAGCAGCACAGTAAAATTTGAAGTGCATTCTAATTCAGTTTCAATACATTTTCTAAGTTAATTTGACTTTTATTATTCTAAATGTATTCAATACTGAAACATCAAAATAATATCATTTTAAGTAGTGACTATTGCTGCACATTTTTGTAGTCTATAGTCTGAGCAATCTTGTTTCCTGAGTTGTTAATCATACTTTCATCCATTAGTTATAACACAATTTGGTAAATTAGATTTAGAAAAGTATTACAACCCTTGCACAAAATACCCATTTAATTTTGCAATGATACAAGTCTGAAATAGGATCATCTGCAAAACACTTATCTTCCAATTTAGGAAGTCACTCAAAATGTGATTTACTTGGAGTCATAAATACAACCATTATCAAAGCTGCACAATACTTTTATGAAGCACTTATTAGAACTGTATTTATAAATATGCTAATTTTCAGCTCCCCAGGTAGCTGGTTCTGGTTTTTGTTAGGTTGCTTTTAAAATAACATAACAATAGTTTCCTTAGTTGCCTGTATCAGTTTTTCCTCCCTCCATACCAATCCATCATCTTTGCTGTTATGTATGCCCAGTTTGGTCAAAATTCTGATCCTTCAACTGAAAAAGTGAAGAATGAGCACTGCTAACACGCATTCAGGTGTATAATCTGCAATGCTGAACAATGGAATTGGGCAGAACTTCTTCAATAAAGTCAAACAAATAATATACAAAAACTTTCTTGCACCAGATGAAGAAAGGACAGAAGATTAGATCTTATAGATCTAAATAGCTCATCGGTTGCCAATAATGATTTTCATCTGGTAGGGAAGCATGCAAGTCTGCTTTGCCTTAGTTGTGTATCTGTGACGTACTTTGCGAAATTTTAGGTTTGAGGAGAGAGTCTGAGTTTAAAGCAGCATTGAGAACAGTAACAATACCACACTTCCACTAAACAGAGCAGTTTAGAAGCAGCAGCACTTGGCTGTTCAGAGGACAACCAAGAAGCACACTCACCTTCCCCTCCCTAATCCAGGGGACGAGTCAAGGCTGGTCTGTTCCATCCTCCCAGTTCCCACTTCCCTCTTGGTGTAGCTGGTGGTGGCACTCTGCACCCGTGTCCTGCTTTGGCCCGGCTGCCGCGTCTGTGGACTCCTGACGCCATTGATTAAACGATCAGCAGAAAAGTTGAATATTGTAGGACTGTCTAGAAGCCCAGGTCCCCTTTCTGCACTGGGTATTGTATGGCGTATATGTGACTTGCTAGGATTCCTATAAATTCAAAAGTCATTTCAACATACGCGCACTAGCAGAGACCTTCTGAGGCCTAAGCCTGTTCACAGAATTCAGAAGAAGCAAGATCTTCACTCCTTTATCACTTATTTCAGTTATAAGAATGATCAACATTCGTTGTAACAGGTCATGTGAATTATCAAAATGAACTTTTCCCTGTTTTCAACTAGAGCTTTGCTATATGAATAATCCTGCTGACAACATGTCATCTCCCAGAATATTTCAGCTGAATACCCTAAATCACAGAACAGACAAGTTCTCAGCTTTCAGACTGTCCATTTACATTTCGAAACACTACATCCATTAACATCAGGAGTACCATCTGCCCTTTGGCCCCTCCTTTGGCACCAGGTTTAGTTTCACAAGTATTCTCAAGTTAGCTAGTGCTATTAAAATAAGCAGATGAAAACCCCATGTGCCAGATAATACAAGAGTATTGTTAAAAGATAGATGAACTTGCCTGTTCCTGGGAGGATATTGTCGGAGTGTTGTCAGTGGAGAAGCAGCAGGCTTGAAGGTTGGAGATGTGAACCCATTGATAAATCCAGTATTTGGAAATGGTGTTACCTAAAAAAAGGTATTGCATGTTCAGCATTATAAACAAACTGAGTATTACTTTTCTTAACCCCATATTTTATGTCATTCTGTGCAGGACAGCACTCAAAAGATTGTCTCAAACAGCAATAGAGCATCTGTCTAGTGCCTTGTAGCTGACTTACAAAATTTCTGGAAAAACCCCAAGCTTCTGTTTTTCTGAGAAGCCAGCCACCACACATATTCAACTTATGACAGTTCAAGAGGATTGAAAAACATCAAGCCAAAATTCTTGGCTGTAAGGTAAACAGCTCTCCTCCTCTTTCACACCATACTACACATGGCTTTGGAGTACCAAGATAGTTCTTTGTCAGAGCCTCCAATCTACATGGCCTGTAACTGTTTCTCTTATAATTGTACATGATTTCCTCCCTTAAAAAACCCCAACAACTTCCTTTTAGTTCCTCATTCTACTTCCATGTGACATCTAAATAAAGCCTAGAGAATAAGTGGATGTTAAGTGATGCTTTTCAGATCTTACCACCTTATTCTACATGTGAAAAACTGTCTTCTTGTCTGAAGAAGCAACATTAGCAAAACATTTTCTGGGGTGGGTGCATACTAACGTCTTGCAGATGCCTCAAAACCTGAAGCATGTTCAAAGTCATTTCTCCAACCTCACTAGCACACTTTTGTCTTTTTTATTTAAATGTGAGAGTTTCATTTAAGGAATGTTACTGTTAGCACCAGCAAATGCTTGCTTGTATTTTTCCCCTGAAAATAACTACAATGCAGAACAAAAAGATTCTTTCTGCATTCTATTAAGCTTTGAGAAACAGCTATGTTTAAGACCATTTGCTATAAAGGTACATTTAAACTTGAAAAAGGTTAAATCATAAATCTTGTGCAAGTTAAATCATTAATCAATGGAAAACAAAATTTAACACCAAAGCTGTCATATCAAACTACTGCTAGCCTAACCTAGCATGCATGACAGCAAATGCTCCCTCAGGCTTCACAAAAAGGCCATTAAAGAAGGCCTGTAAAAAAGCTCCTTGAGGAACAAAGTTTCATCAAAATAATGCTTTGCAGTATTTCTGGTTTAAGAGTTACAACATGAGTCCTGAAAAATTCCATCAAAGCTAGTAAGCAACCACTGAACCTGAAAAAATGAGAAGACACTGAACATATTAGGGACCCTAGCAATATTCAACTCTTCTTTCTTTATAATGACGTGTGAACCTTTTGGAGGAATTTTTTTTCCCTGTTTTCCAATAATACCAAAAGCATTCATAGAAGTCAACTGGTTAAAATATACTTTCTTTTCAATTTCTTTTTTTTTATTCCCAAACAGGAAAAACTAGATCTTTTCCTCAAATATAATTTAAGTACATGATGAAGAATGAAGTAGTTTTAAAATCCTGAGGACATGTGTTGCCATATTCAAGTTTCAGAACTAAAATGGTATTGCCCACATGACCAGAGTATTCAATCTCAAATTAGAGATGAGAGAGAGTAGAGTTTATGTTGAAGCAGAATAGAGAAACTTTGCTGTATTTTCACACAAGTCTCTACATGCAAACTGCAACCCTGTCTCATGAAAATTATTGCTGTGTCATGGTTCCTCATGGTCCCTGTTCTCCTCAAGTGATTTCTATTCAAATATAGCTCTTCCTACAAAAGAATCAAGAAACATCACGTTACAGTCATGTACATAAAATGCAGCTAACCAATGACAATACACTGCAGAACACTGAAAAGCAAAGCACAGAGAGTTGACTTCCTGTTTTGATTAAGAAAAGTTTGAGATCTTTAATGCTAGCAAACTCATCAAGTCTTCCCCAAAGGATAGGACTAGTAAACTTTCTTGGATACAGAAAGTTACAGGATAACATAAGGTAGATACACAGTATAATGTGTTTGAACCTGTGGCTTATTAACCATTGTCTTCCATACTATACCCACCCAGCTCCTTCAGTATCCCAGAGCAAGACTGTGCAACAGTCAGTATCAGTTTATCTACAGGCAGATTCACATTCATTGCTGCTTAACAAGACAGCTTTTTCCTGGAATAACACTGCTCACTGTGTTACCTTGTCTCTTCCACATTCTTCATCCCCCCAGAATGCCTCTCCCTGCAAGGCTTCTGGTTCCCTTCCCTGTGTGTGAAGTGTTTAACACACCAACTTTTTAATTAGCTGTGGTTCAGTACAGAGGATGTTTGCTCAAGTTTGTTCAAGGACACTTTAATCCTCTGCCAAAAAAAACATCTAAAGAGCTTCTAATTTTGAGCATTGCTCCCCTCATTTCTTTGAGACACAAGAGGCATCTCCAGAGGGGAGAAAGAGGCTCCAGATAGGAAACCTGAGCCTTCCAGTCATTACAGGAAACTCTACGTATTTGTAGGGTAACAAAGGCCAACTAAAAGGGGCCAAGGTAATTCTGATGAGTGTCACAATGCAGAAGACAGAAGCAGCATTGCAGGATACAATAGGTATTTCAGAGTATTAAGGATTTATTGCTAACACCCTAGCTTCAAGCCTTACCAACAGCCCCTTTAAGAAAATAATTTAAAAAGCAATTTAAAAGTGATTTTTGCAATTAGCAAAAGCACTTTCACTTTTCATTGCCAAAAGAGATGTTACATTGCACAGAAAATATTCTGCTTTAAGAACATGCCAAACAGGGCAATTCAGCATGTTAACCTACAACCTAACTTCCTGTTAGAAGATCTTGGTATCTTGACAAGTCTTTACTAAGGAACTGCCTTAAAACCTAAAAGGTTTAAGAAGAGAATCACACTCCAGTCTGAGATCAGACACAATTTTCAAATAATCCATCTTGTACACCATGACAGGGATTCTGAAGGACTGGTTTTCAAGAAGAACCAGAATCTTAAACTCCCCTCCTCAGGATAGGTATGTTTCCTACACCACAATAAGAATATAGTATCAGCTTTGAAAAGAACACAACTGTTCCAGAATCAAGAGACTTACCAATGAAGGGTCAAGGTAGCTGTGTGTGGCTGACCAGGTCTGTGGGCCAATTAAGCTGTACAGTGGGAAGTGCTGCTGGGGACTGTATACAGGAGGGATGTAAAAGGATGTTGTGTAGCGCTGCTGCGTGTAGAGGTTCATATCCAGAGGTCTATATCCATTCTTTGGCAAAAATGTGTTTATAGCTATTGCCTTTGCTTTTATCCTTGCCTGCAAAGGAGATTAGATTATTTATTACAGTAGTCTTTCAAATTATATCAGGATGGTTCAAATTAGCAGCTCTCAAACTTTTACTGGACACTTATCAGTGCTGGGCTGGATATACCACTGCCAGAAATGAGGAAGAGGAGAGCTGAAGTCATATATGCTACATTTCTAAACCCCCTCCAGGTCAAATAGCTGCTGAGATTGGACTACTTAAATTTATATTAGAAATCACAGTGAGCACCACAAAACCCAGAACATACACACACACCCCACCCCTAACATCATAAACCTCTATTTACCTTAATTGGTTTTCCTTGGAAAGTCTTCACTTCTTCTCTAAGGTACCTGTAAGCCTTTATAAAAAAGAAATTGTTAGATTTGTCAAATGTAATTTAAATAAAGGGAACTTAAGTTTTGACAGGCTAAGATTAACAATAATTCTTGGAGTGTCTGCTAATGTTACAGTATAGCAAAATCACCTGCATTTAGCAACATTGAACTTATTATTAAGTGCTTCAGTAGCATTAAAATAAGATTCTAATGGTTATGATTGAAGCATTTCAATGTGTCACCCAAAAAAGTCAACACTCCCTGTACAAAAAAATAATAGCTTTAGCCAGGAAGCCAGGATATGTGAACAAGGTAAAAAAACCTCTTAAGTGCTATGTTTAATAGTTACTGAAAACTGGATACTACCTAAGGGGAAGCATTACTGTTTTTGCAGTGTGGGGTATTTTTCTTTTCAAGTTGTTAAGACATTTGTAATACAGTTTACAACTTGTCAATTCATATCCTCCTATCATCCTTATTTACTTTTACATTCTAATAAGCTTCAAAAAACAGCATTACCTGCTGTGCATCAGCTTCCGATTCAAATGTGATGAACCAATTGTCATTATAGGCAAACTCACAGTTGATGAACTTAGGCAAATTGTCTCCTTTGAAAAGTGCTTCAACCTCCTGAGGAAAGTGGTTTGATAAGGAGGCAGGGAGGTGAGGGGGGAAGGATGGAGAGAAGAAAACATCAGTGCAAAATGCAAAACTCTGACACTGAGAAAGAAAGACAGAAAGAACTGTTGGGCTTACAAAACACAACTGAGTAGTTCAGAACACCTGTAGTAGTGTCAGCTCTCTCCAACATCCCCCTGGAAAGAATTAAAACTAGCACTATATAAGGCCATACTGCAAGAGAGGTCTGGCTGGGAGCTATTTAGGCCAGAGAACACATTTAAACTTGCTATCAAGTGCAGAAAGATGTAGATTTCTCCCCTGTTCCCAAAACCATGGAGCCACATGAAAACCTGTGCATATGGCATGGGACAGGAAAATCCTGCCTTTTCAGCAGAAACCTGCAAGTAAGCTTTAACTCAAATGTCTACAGATTCATGTATTTGAAACAGTGCTTATGCTACCTCAAACATCACTGGCTAGTTTCTACAGAAAAAACAGACCCTGGATTTTTTGTTTTAATTCATTTGCATACTTTTTTGTTTTGTCACAGATTTGAGGTGAGCAGCATCGAAAGGCAACACAATTTGGGAGGCCTTGCAGCACCTTGGAATTTTGCTGCTTAAATAAAGCCTGACTCTGCTGTGCTAGAAAACATAGGCTATTAAATCTGGTTAGTTAAATCTAGATTTTTCCAGGACAACAAATTTAAATACAATGTATAAAACATTTCACTGGAGAACAACTCTTCTGAAAATAAAGACTCCTCAGAACTTCGTTGTGGTCAAATATTTAAGAGTCAACATCCAGTGCTAATATATCCAACCTGATAAACTCATGACAGAAAAAAAATATCTACAATAGCAAAAGTAAGGTAGTCTTTGTAAGGCTACATTTCATTTGGAAAGCTAGAAGTAGCCACTATTTTAAAGCTATGTTCATAGCACATATCCAACTTCTTCCCTTCAATTCCTTTTAGCATTTTGTTTCATGTTCCTGTTTATTAAGGCCACTTAGTTTTTTGTTACCAGTTTCTAAACTGCAGTACTTCTGATTTTTGTATGATGGTTACTAAGAGGAGCAACTCTTTCAGAATCTTTAGTCTTTCTTGTAAAATTAAATAGAAGAGAAACTAAAATATATACCCATCATCAAGAATCTGCACCTTCTCCTTTTTGAAAATTCAAGATGGTTTAATTACAACCTCATGATTTTTTCTAATATTTCCACCAGTCACAGGCCCTGCCTCATTGGAGTGGCATTAAGTATCTTTCAAACAATGAAGATCTCCAGTCTTGCGCTCATTCCACAACCCAGGGGCGATCCTTAGTGACTTATTGACACCTCTCACCCTCAGCATTATGGAAACGTTTACAAAGCTTTAACTACTTTACTTGAGCAAGCTTCAAGGGACAACAGTGGCATTTTCTACTCTAAGATTTATCTTCTTTCATCTTTGTCTATTTATCCAAGGATCTGAGCACCAAGTGCATATAAGCTGGACAAAGCCCAAGAAATAGATGTATCTCTTCCAAAGACAGCACTACCAGTTTCTAAGTGCTCTGCAGAACTACAGGTTCTACCACAGCCTTGCTATGAGCAACATGCGTCTACCAAAAATATTTCTTATCCAAACAAAGACAATAAACTAAATTTAAGAAGTGCTGTTCAAAACTAACAGTGTAGTAAAAAATGTGATGCGCTTATTGAAATCCAGAAGAAATCTAACTTCCAAGTCCTAAGGGAAAAGTGTTCTTCACTGAACAAGGGAACACTTACTTCAATGGGAGTAGATTCAGGTACTTCACGTAAAATCACAATACAGCGATTCTGATTTGGCCGAACTTTTTCCCCCTTTTCATCCACTTGAACTAAAGGCAACGCTAAGAGAGAAAAGACAAGAATGTATTTCAGCTGTCAACAAACCTGGGAGCTTTGCACTCCAAAAGATGCTGTGAACATAGACATACAATGCAGAGCCTCCAATATTTTTGAACATTAAGAAACAAGCAGACAATGTTTCTGTTCATCATTTACATGCCTGAAGAACCCTTTCTAGTTTTTTACAAAACTTGTAGCTCTGACCAAATACACTCTGAGCTGAGGTTTTCCATTTATAACTGCATTTCTGCACACCCTGACAATACCTTTGTAGCTCTCACCAGGTATTCATGCACTTTTCCATCTCTGGTATGCCTCTCTCTTGTCTTGAGCAGACTCAGAAGCACAGAGTTAAGCCAAAAGGATCTCTTGATCCACCTACTTCCCTTACCTTTACAGGGGATGAAATGTTTTTGTGCTTCCAGGAGACAACTCCCAGCACTAGTATAGTTAGTGCCTTTATCTTCCATGGAAGCTTCCCACAGAATTCTTCCCAGCTGTGCTCTGAGCAAGCTGAAGTTTGCTCTTGCAAAATGTAAGACCTTAGAAACGCTCAGTGTGCTCAGCATGACCCCAAACACTACAGTTCTATGATTGGTGCAGCCAAGGCTCCCCCTGACTGAGACATACAGAGCAGGTTTTCTCAGTTTCTGAGCAGTGAGTCCAGCAGTGCCTCATTGCTGGTTGGCACATCTAACACCTGTATGGGGACACAGTCCTCTGCATGTTCCAGAAACTTGATGGATGACAGGAGCTGCTGCATTGTTCTTCCAACAAATATCTAAGCCATTGAAACCTACTGTAAGAACCAGGTTTGGCTGACCCAAAGCTCACTTAAGTGACACAAATATTGCTCTGTTGGCCTTATTGTCCTGCTTCAGGTCAGTAGCAGATGCCAGCTGTAATATCCCCCTTGGAAAGGCCCCCCAGGGTCTTGGCCCACGGGTACACCATAGAGCTTCCATGACTGATGCAGCTGATTTCTATCCATTCAAGGCTCTCCTTAACAGAGTGAGACTCCTCCATCCCTTTTTCCCCACCTGTCTTTACAGAACAGTTAAAGATATCCACCGCGAACCCCCAATCATGTGAGTTGTTCCACCACATCCCACAATTTAAAATAATGAATTTTTATGTGCATAGATCATTATTCAATAGAGTAGCTTTGATAAAACCACAGTCCTGTAACTGTGATGATCTAAGCTACTTGGGCTACTTAATGCTGTACAGAAAAACAATGGCATTTTACTGCAATACAATAAGAAAGAAGAGATGAAAAATTCAGATTACTAGTTCCACACCAATAACCAAAATGCTTTCTAGCACTGAGGAACTTCTACTTACATCTCAGCACTTCAACAATCAAATCCATATCAGTACTGAGTTTCTTGACATGATCAAGATTTGCTACTGTCATTATTGGCACATACTGATCACTGTCCATCTGTGATATAAGGTACATGTCACTGGCAAGATTTTCTCTGTTGGGAGAAAGAAAAAAAAAGGGAAATGTCACAGATTAGTTTTGTCCAATAAACTTAAGACAAAAATTCATCACATAGTAGAAGGCAGATTCCTTCAGATTTTCGCTAACTAATGGAAATCACTGGCTTAAAGCTTGCTAAATGGCTTAAATTACTCAGTTTAATTATGACCAGTAAAGATGACAAAAATTCACCTGATCTGTAATTGCTTGTAACTACTCTCATTTCAAACCCATATATTTGCTAGTTTATGCATTAGGCGCAGAGGTTTCAGGTAAGCTTTAAGAGGTAGATCAACACAACACACTGAAATTTGTGTGTTACTTTTTCCAAATTTTCACTCAGTTTTAAGTAACTAAGAAATGTATTAACATACATCCCAAGCTGTTAGTCATCCTCCAGTTTGGTACATTTAGGTAAATACCTACCTAGATAAACAGAATTCCAGTGTCTTTTTCAGTAATTCTCGTAAATCTTCCTGACCTTCTGGCTGCAATTGTTCGTTTCCACCTAATAATTAAAATACTTCAAATTAAAAAGTAGCTCTGCTGTATTACACAATATCTATTTTAAACAAGCCATCATGTCTACTACTGACTACGCAACTAGTAATGAATTTTCAAATTCAACAGATGTTCATTATGTATTAGTTACTAACCCCTGAAATTGCACGGCAACTTTTTATTTAAGACAGAAAAGAGAAACTATGTCTGACTTTACTTGTTAACCTCTGTTCTCCAAATACATAAAAATCTGAAGCACTTTTAGAACAGCTACAAGCACATTTCAAAGTAAACACTGTCAATTTCTAGCTGATGAAATTTCTAGCTGATGAAACCTTGACTAATGCAGTGCAAGGGAACAATGCAATGGAGGCACTCCATACTTCTGGTCTCACTCTAAATTACCAACACATTAATTTAGAGAAGGTTTTCAAAAATATAGTTATGGAATATCAGCAGATATCCAATCTACTAACAACAAATATGCAATCAACTTACAATATTTTGGTTAAGAAGGCAAAATTAATTTCTTTCTTACATATGGAAGCTTAAAAATTATCACATGGAAAACATGAACGTCATGTTCCTTTCAGTTTATACACAATATACCCATGTCAGTAGAGTAAACTCATTGTGTCAGTGGGAGCAGTGTTTAAAGAGTAGAAGTTTTGTGTGGCCTTTAGAGATTTGTAAAACATTTAGTAGAACATTATTCATGTTAATATGTATGTATGTAATTGTAAATTAGTTTTTTAGAAGTATTTCACTACTGTCCTCTATACCCTTCCCTTCACTAACTTTCATCCCTTTATTCAACTCTCCTTAGTCTTTCTTCTTCCTAAAGCAACTTCTAATTTTCTCCCACCATGCTGTCCTCCACATGTTCTTCTCTGATGAAGAGAACACCAACACCTGAGAAATACATGTATCACATTCTAACCATATTTCCTTTCATATGCATTTTAAAAAATAATTACTAAAAAATGAAAGATCATATTTCAGACTTGGGACCATGTGTCACTATTCATCAAATGGAACAGACTCGACCTGCTGTTCAGTTCTTTACAACACCATCGAACTCATGTTAAAAGTTAACTACTCTGGGTACATAAAGGACATACTGATAAGTTACAGCATTAATCTGAAGAATGCTGTTCCCTTCTAGAGTGTGAGGCACCATTAATACCATTTCCTATTTGCCAGCTAGTTACTATTTAATATTCCCCAATATTACCCTTCAGTACAAGAGTCAATGAGAACTTTCAGTTTTCAAATATAAGCAAAGATGATACCACAATGATGTCTGATTTTCTGATTTCAGTTGCCTTAATTTGCAGCTATTATAGACGCTATACTGGTAATTTTAAATACTAAATCAGCTAAGCATAATGAACAGACCTGTTGTGAATCTGAAGAAACACCCAGCACATTTTCCTCCACTTCCCATCCCTCATCTCAGTTCAAGTAGTAATCCTACATGCATCTTGCAGACCTTCTGTCCCATTCAATGAAATATAAGCATGGTGAATCTCTATGCTAGTTTCCAGAAGCTTCTTAAAACATACCATCTGGTATAGACTACAGCTTCTTAACGCACATAAGAGAAATTCTGGAAGTTGATTAACCAAGAATGTGAAGAAGTTAATACTAAAATGTTGCTTCTATATTAAATACAAAACAGGTCTTTCCCCACATTAACATTAGACACAACTAATGTGTCTAAATAACTTTAGACACAAACTGTATGTCAACCTCACCTCAGGACCTGACCCAACTAGAAATACACATTTGTTTGATGCTGGGCAGAACTTTTTAAGATTTAAACCAGGAGGAAACTGGTCTCTAAACATGTCCAAGTTTGACTGCAAAACAGACAGGAATTCCTAGGGTCTGTTTAAAGAATGCATACATTGAACAAGAAAACTGGTATAGTTCGGAGGGCTTTTTTGTTTTTCAGGTGCTCACTGTTTAACTCAAAATATATGTTTAGTTTGTTTTTAAGCTAAGTCCAAGCACACCTTAGCTTTGTCTTACCTGTCTGGGTGGTCTCGTGCATAGACTCATACTCGGAATGATCGAGAGCCAAAGGGTTCATGTCCGCCTGCTCTGAGCCCGGCACGGCCGCGCTCGGCTCCGGCAGCTCCGTCAGCACCGCACTCTGATGCTTCTTGTCGCCATCGCCATCGGCATCCAGTCCTGCAGCACACACCACAAACACACTCACAAGTGCTCCTTCTAATCACAGTCACGCCACAGTTAAAACTACATCCGAAATAAAGGTGCTTACATACTTGCTTTATGTTTTTTAGCAGAAAATTAAAATTGAGACAGTGCTGCACCAAATTTTAACTTCTGCTTGAGCAACAGCCAGAAGCTCTTGTCCATACCTTCTTTACAGGAATCTGGAGGCTGGTCAGGTATTTCTTCCCACGTTTTGCTCACGCTACCATCAGTGGCACCACTTGCTTCCAAGTGTAACATATGATTTCCCCACACCTTTGCATTGGGGTTTAACTCAGAAACCTTGGTTGACTCCTGCAAAAAGAAATTGATTATGCATTTCAGGGATGCACAGCAGGCATCTGGTGCACAGATACATTCAGTTTCAAACAACAGTATCAGATATACAACTCAAGATTTTACTGTCATGTTTTTTCACACCTGAATATATTAACTGAGTTCCCATAATCATTTCAGGTACAAACACAACTGAACTGTAGTGCACAGCATTCATTTCCCTGATTAAAACCACCAGAAAAGGTTATCCAAGCAGAGCAAATGACAACAAACATTTCATTCTTTGTTTTTGACAGACTAACTCAGCCTGTACTTGACCTAGACTTCAGGCAGTTCCCTAATATACATGTCTTCTTCATGTTGATTATATTGCTAATCATATGTTACACCTTTATCTGCAGATCAACCTAACAGATGTTAGATCTGTATCTATTGTATCAGCAAAATAATACTTAAAAAAAATCAAGAAAACACAAAAGTACAGGGATTTTTCTGAAATTATAGAAGTATGTAACAGTTTTAATGAAACACTATGGAAAACTGAAAGCAATAAGATGTGCATGACAACTTCTGTTACTACATTTAGAGGAGGAACAGAGCATTAGGACAAAAAGAATGAATAACCATATCCAGTTAAATCATGTCAAGATAATTTCTTTTAACCTGGATTGGAAATGGACACATTTAATGATTACATATGGTTATATGCAACCATCATATAAACGGTCACATCTGTGCTTAAGAGAGATGGCTCTCTGCAGTGCAAAATCTACTACAATACTTTAGAGTAACATCAGACTTGTTTTGCTTATGTTTGAGCAAAATGCATTGAATTATTCCACACAAAAAATATATGTCGAGTGTTTTAATGTAATTACACTGGGAAAGAATATTGCTCATGATAAGACACACTAAAAAAGCTTATTAAAAATTTGCTTTCTAAATTTACAGATGCTAGGAGCATTGCAGTGTTTAAAGACAGGCACTCCAAAACCCCACAAAGCTTTAAATCTTCTTAAACACACACATTTAAATACTTATCACAGTGCATAGAGAATATACCCAGAAAATAAAAACTTGAAAAATTTTACTTAAACACATCTACTGGATGACAGAGAAAACTTACAAAAAGTGGAAGTGTTTGACATAACTACTTGCATACTAAGATTCAAAGATGACAGCAAGATCTATCAGTTTCCATTTTTAATATAAGAAGTTCCCCCAGGAGAGAGCAAACAGCCTTGAGCACAATCCACTGCCCACACTGCAAGTGCTGGGCAAGGTCAGAGCAGCTGTTCCAACACAGCCAGCGAGGGGGACAATTTCAGGGAAGCTCAGCAGGGAAGGAAAAGGAGCAGCAGCTGCTACAGGTTGACTTCTGCAGAGTGGGTAAGGCTGGAGTGGACCATGGAGGTCATCCAGCCCAACCTCCCTGCCTGAGCAGGGTCCACAGAGCAGCTCAGGATTGTGTCCAGACAGCTTCACTTGTTTCTTAGCCCAGCTAGCCAAGATCCAGCCTAGCTCTTTCCTCTTACTTCTCCTCCAGCCACTCCTCTCTACAGCACTACTCACCTCCAGAAGTGAGGAAAAGATTTCCTAATTGCTACCAAACAAGAACTTCAGGAAATCCACAAAAATTTCTTCCTATACAAAGCTAAAGAGCATTAAGAATTGTTTATAACAAGCTTCCTTTCTGCACACTGTTTACGTTCAGTTGAAACTGAGAATCTGCAATCAAATTACTTTGCCAATGACTGAACTTTCACACAAAGTAAACAGAAAAAAATCAATATTCAGCAAAATTTTTTACTTCTGCATTCTGTACAGCATTCAGTTTTTCAAAGGAAAGGGAGTCATCAGGTTGAGGACAAAACAACATCTACTTAACTAATGAAATCACAGTTTGACTTGGCTTAGTCAAACTTCTAGCTTCAGCTTTAAGCTGTAATAGCAAACCACTTCTGCAGAATACTTACAAGTTCATCTTTACTGTGCCATCCCCACGTACCAGCATATCCCGGTGCTAGCAGCTGATATGGGTATGTTTCCACTGCATATGAAGCACTTGGTAAATTTTCAGGTTCATTCTGGAAGTTTTCATTTACTATACACAGTCTGTCATTCTCCATGGTATCATTAGAAGCTGCATTATTCCACAAAAAGCCCACTAGATATTCACCATTACCAGAAGGAACTGTGTCAGAAAGCAGCTGATTTCCCCAATCAGCATTGCCAGTCTGAAGATTGATGAAATGTGACCACATTTCAACATGGGGATTTTGTCTGTCCAGGCCACAGGACTGCTTCTGGTCACTTGATCCATCTTCCATCGGACCTAACACACACTGCTCTCTGCCTTGCTGAAATCCTGCTGCACCAGGAGAGGCACTGGGTATTTCATAGGAAGGAGTAGCAGCATATTTGTCTACCTGCTTTGGGTCAACACAAACTCCAAGCTCTTTGTTTGAGAAAATCTTGTGATCTGGCTGCATCTGTTCCCAGCTTGTGGTCAAGTCATTCATCTGAGAATTTAATATGTAACTGGTGTTTTTCAGTTCAGTAGTCTTGGCTTGCAACTGCTTCAAATTCCCCCTGGTAAAAGGTTCTAGATTCTCAGCTGATAAACTAAAACCAGAGAGGTTCTCCTTTGCGTGGATGCTGACATACTGGTTTACTTCACCATCCTGGAAATTACATTCATTTACATCACACACACCTTTTTCACGAGTTTCTGATCTTTCCTCAGTAAAAGGCCCAACAGAAACTTGAGTGTTTCCAACTTCTGTCTCTGATCTGGCACAGTGACACAACTCAGGCTCTTCTGCTGGTTTGTCATGTTCATGAGAACATGCATTTTGACACAATACAGGTAAAAAGTTATGGTCTTTATTTAAGAGTTTAGTGGCATCTTCCAGATTTTTAGCGGCATCTTTTAATTTTACACTCCTGTGCATACAACTGTCTGTGACTGCAGGTGCAGTGGAGTCAGAGGGAGCATTCTGACTGCCAGCCAAGCCTTCACTGCAACTGAAGATGCCTTTATCATAATCAGCAATGTTACCATCCAGACTCTGTTTTACATTTTCTGCCTTGTTATCAATGGACTCATTTAGTTGACCTTCAAATTTTATCTGTTTGACAGATTCTACTACATGCCCAGCTATTTTGGCTGACTCAGTCTCTGCACTCCATTGATTTTCCACTGCGTGGAAGGAACACACATCCTGTTGTTCATCTTGTCTGCTGTTCATATCTATTTTATTCATATGCTCACATTCCACAGACACAGAAAAGACACTGGTTTTGTTATCTGAATTTGAATATTTGCATACTTTACCTTTATTCTCTACTAACTCTTGTGAAACCTGACACTCTAGGCTGTTTTCCTTTAGCAACATTTCATCTGTGCTTGGATTATGTGCACGAGATGTCACAGTGCCATCACTTATCCCTGATCTAGTTCTGCTCAATTTACCAGCTTCCTCAAGAAAGTCACCTTTTAGTTCAGTGCCACTCGCACAGATCTCCTCCTCCATGCCACTGTGGATTGCAGCTTCAGATGATGCCCTGATTTCAGTGCAACCTTTAATGTCAGTTTGAAAATCAGAACCTTCCTCCAAGTTTGGTTGCGTTTCAGCCATGTTCAAAGCTTCACAGCTATGCAAAACTGTACCAGTGCATTTCTCTCCCTCTTTCAAGGATTCTCCAAAACTGCTATGATGTTCACTAGAGTCTGGTGAAAATGTTTGGCTATCACGGAATGTTCTTTCAAGTGTTTTCTTTTCCACATTTGAGTTTACTTCACTTTCTGGCTCTAGAAAACAGATTTCTTCATCAAGTTTTTCTACATTGTCCATTTCATGTAACTCTAATGATAATTTAAAGTTACCCCCTATGTTGTCTACCACCTGTTCAGTATTTATTTGCTCTACAACACTTGAGGGATGCCTAGTTAGTGGCACAACAAGTGATACAACATCAGAATGATTACTTCCCTCAGTTTTTCCTGAATTAGATACTCCAGTGTTTAATAATACATTGGAAATACTATCACTGTTTTTCACCTTTTCTGAGTTAGGGCTGCATTGGTCCTCTCCAGCAGCATCCACAGGCTTTACAGAATCACAAGCTGTATGCAGTGATTCATTCCAACTGGCAGCACTACCCATGGTATATACCTCCTCTTGCTGATTCTCAGGGATGATTTCACCAGGCACTTTTGCTTTTAAGACATCTGTTACTGTACTGTCAGTATTTAACCTCTGCACCTGACACCTGTCAGTCAGTAAGTGATCAAAAGAACACTGGATGTCTAGGCTACAATATTCCTTTATATCCTTTTTCTCCATGTTTGATCTATCCTCTTTTTTATACAGAAACAGTTCTTTCTGTGAATTAAACTTAGCTTCCACTTGTGCCAATTGTTGCATTGGAAATTCCTTCCCTCTGTCTAGAGGTCGTGCCATGGTGCACATTCCTTCATCAGTAACAGCTGAGTTATCTATGTCTGCTGCAGTCTCTTCATGCACAGTAGCTGGCACCTCTTCATCCCCTTTCAGATCTTCGGCATCTACAACACAAATGCTGTAAAACTCCTTGTCTTTCACATTTTGACTGTTGTCTGCATCAAGACAGGAAAATGTTGGAGACATCTCTCTATATGAACTCAAAACTTTCTGTAAGCTGTCACTCTTGCTGTCTTCAACATTTACTCTTGTTTCATTTTGCCTTGAATGGTCACATGTAACTGCATAATCCTCCAGAGAATTTCTATTTAAGGAAATTTCACTCTGTAAGCCTTTGTCTACGATATCTGCAACATGTGAATTAGAAATATGATCAAACAAGCAATGCTCTTGTGAAGCTGCTTTTTCATTATTAATATTGCTATTATTATTTTCTACATTGTTCACATGCTGACCATTACTATTAAGTTTTTTAGGTGCTCTTTTTTTAATAATCTTATCTTTCTTTTCTTCACTTCTCTGCAGATTTCCATATGTACCAGAGACTTTCAAGAGGTGACTAAAGGAATTAAAGAAGCTAAAAGGTCTGCCATATGTCCTCCTAGGGTTGGCATGGGGAGTATTCCCCATGCTGTTATATGACGAATATTTTCCTTTTCTACCCCAAAAACCAGAATTAGAATCTGACACTGCGCAATCATCACCACAAACACGTTCAATGCCGACTGTCACAGCTGCCCCGTTAACTGTCCTTCCCACTGTATGCAGATCCTGGCTTTCCACAGTTCCAAAAATTGAAGATAAAGTTTTACTTATCCTTGACTTTGGTGCTTCCTCTTCCACAGATTTTTGTAACAAGCTGGTTTTCTCCTCACTCGTGCTGTTACTCAATTCTTTACTGAAGCAGCAGCCCATGTTTAATAAGTAGTGTCAGAGGGTCTTCTCATTGCAAATCACCTTCCTCTTTACACAAACTTTCTATGGCTACTGAGGAGACAAGCCAACACCCAACTGCCAAAAATAGCACACTCTAAAACCATGCAGGGGTTCATATGTCATTGCCACTCAAAGTCCAAATCCCAGTTGCTGAGCAATGTTTCAGTATTTCATCATATACACTGTAATATTCAAGCCAAATACTCCTCCTGATGAGATTACAGTCTGTTTAGGAGTATTACTGAGTCTTATGAACTTCTATTGTTTCCTAAAAAGTTTTGTTCATCCAAATAGTTAAAATATTTAAAAGACATCTTTCACAATGCCCATATGTGCCAGAAACTACTTCTTTTCATATTTACTACAACTCCCATCTTCTATACATGGAGAAATGCATTCTGGCTTGACATGTTTAAATCTGACATGTAGATCAAACATTTTCTGGACCATTTTCTCCTCCTCCCTTCCCCCAGCGCTGAACCTACACCACAATTACTTCTTTAGGAAAAACAGGCTAAAGATAGATAAGACCTCATGTATTCCATTGAGCAGTCATTGTACATTATCAGAAGCTAATTCTGTTCCAAGCCTTTTTTTTTAATTTGTTATCTGCATGAAAAAAAAAAGAAACACAATTCCTCAGTGACTTATAGCACTGAAGGGGGCCTGAAGATCATTTACCCACCTCATGGTACTGCAACAGGATTCATTATACTTAAGCTCAGAAAAAAACTGTGTATCCTTTTACTAAAAACTCAGAAATATAAAAAAGTAATTTGACTGAATTCCTTCCAAAAGTCTGTCGTCAGTGTAGCTTTCACTGTTGTACATACACAGACTCCTCCTGACCTCATAACAACTAAACCTCTTTTATACACATGTATTTACATACTGAAATACTTCTATTAAGTTCTTGTAGTTGCTAATAAAAAGTGGTTCTGTTTCTTCAAATATAAAAGCCCAATAAAAAAGCTGAAAATACCCAGCAATCTTTTTCTGCCCTAAACAGATTTGTTCTTCTTTGCCTTTCCATTACCTCACATCACTTAGACCTTCTCTCAAATGCATTGCTATTATTTCAGATTTGGACCCGATACTTCAGAGAGCTTACAGAGTGCACAACTACAGCACCACCCTACTCTGTTACTTAAAAGATACTGAAAATATGTAAGAGAGTAAGACAAGACAGACCCTTAAACTCTATTTCAAATGTTCTTTCAGACGAACACTTAGCTCAGTGCTATTTTTCCACTGGTTGTGCACCTTATGGCAACTAATATACCACTAACTCTCACCATAAAAGATTGCTGAATTGATAAAAAGGTACATCCCCTCTTCAAGGATGAAACTGTAAAGTAAGATCAGAGGAAAACTACCCTCCCCCACCCCCTATCTGACCCTGGAAGACTCCAAGTGCCTGCAGCTACACTGCTCCTAAGGATAGGAAGTCTGATGCATCATTGCTGCCATCTGCTGCATTTTTTTCAATTCTCCCCTGGGACAAAGTTATTCAACATGCTTGTATCCAGACTGAAAACTATGCCAAGTCACTCCTCTCTTTAGCATTCCCTGGAACTGAGAACAGGCAAAGGGGGAGGGAGTTACTTATAATAGTTTTTTTGAAGAAATGCCATGAGCAAACAATTTAACTGTTTTTAATGTCAGCTTAAAGTCACAGTAATACTTAAAAAATTCACAACTATTCAGAAAACTCTCTTATCAGATAAACAAATAGCAAGATTTTCCCCTTTGTGATTTAGCCATTACTAACTCGTGCTTTCTAGAGAGGAGCTAAGTGTCTTTAAGAGACAGAGCAGGGCAAAGTCCACTTTTCCAGTGCCTTAACAACCACTTCTCCTATCAACTAATGGGAAGAAAAGGGGTGAAGCAGTTCAGGCAAGCAGAAGCTTATTCCAGTTTTCCCATACCCTTCTCATGTGTAAGAGCACATTTTGTACTTGTTCCTTTGTTTTTATCTTAGGGTTCCAGGGATAATTTATATTTTAAAGCAGCTACAGTGCACATTCATTAAGTCAAATTTCTCAATACTATTTAGTGTGGGATTACAACTTTAAAAAAAAAGGCAACATGAATTTAAGCAGAAAATGCCACTCCTGTTACGCTACATCACTCGAGGCACCTTCTGGCTAAGCTTAACACTGCCACCAACTTGAAAAGCACTTAACAGAGTTCATGCTCTGCTACTTCAGAGCCCAGCTCGTCTGGGGAGTAAATTTTGTTATTTTGTTTTGGTTTTTTTCCCTTTATTCATGCATATTTTAACTCTGGTATATTGCTCATCTACTCAAAGCCTAAACAGGTTTTCTGACTGCATGAAACAGAAGTGCTCTGAAGCAGCACTTTCATAACCTGAACAATTACTTTTTTTTAATAGGTATTTTGTCCTATGTCCTGTACACACCTACACAGAAGGCAAGAAGTCAACATGCTTATTAACTACTTACCCATCTTTCATTTCTCAACATACTTATTCTTTGCCAAGGAGTAAGGGTTTATCCCAGATATAGCCTTATAGGCCTAAATTTAAAAACATAATCTAGATTCAAAGTTAGAATAACACAAGCCAAAACAGTCCTTATAACCTACCAAAATCTAACTTCCTTTATTCTTTCTCTGTAACAAAGTCATGCAACTGTAACAAGTTCTGAAGAAACAGTGATTATGCTGCACTCCCAGGCCACACCTGATGCCATGCCCATCACCAGTGAAGGGAACAGAGAAGAGCAGCCTCACAACAGATGTTGCAGCGACACCACTGCAGGCTTCTGAAACAGCTGATCAAATTGCCTGACTTTCCCTCCAACAGATCATGGTTAATGGGCTGCTAAGAGTTTACGTATATATTCTACACTCTGAAATAATCAAACATGAGCATTAGATGTCATCTACGTGTATAAAATGATTCTTATGGCCTTATTCACTTTTCTTATGGCCTAAATCTAGAATATCATGACAGAAAGAGCAAACACCAACCAGTATTGATCCTTCATGATGCTGATACTGCACATGTCCAGTTTAAAGTCTAACTCTCCCACTTCTTGTTTAAAGCTAGTCATGATCTCTTGAATACCACCTACTCATTATACAAACTGCTGCTTAACATTAAATTGGCACATACTGCATGTAATACTGTGTACTGTCCAATGATCTGAGGATTATATGGTATACTGAATTTTCACTGAGCACATGGTCCTGTATTAAACTAGTAAACTTGATTTCCTCAGTTCCTTTTCATTTTGAGGCTTATTCTTGAATGGGCTGCAAAAGGATTTTTGAACAACATAATCCAACAGCAATAAGCCTAAGACATCCTTTTATAGTATTTCCTAAGAAAAGCATTTTTTTTAACATACTTAAAAGTACAATTAAGTCCCATCTTTCAGGAAGCTCTAGATATTTTCCCCTGGTTTGAACAACAGCAGGATTGAACTTTTCTTTACAGTACTATAAGGACTGACAAAAATCAGTGTACCACACAGATTAGAATTCCCATTAACAGAAACCCATGGCAGCACCTGGTAATTATTCAGCTAGCGAAAGAATGGGTGATGCTAATATTGCAATCAGATGGCAAGTTTAAATGGCCCCACTGTGATATCCTGCACTGGAACACACATTTGCAGAACTTGTTGTCACTTGGTCACAGGAATCCCTTCTAAAGCCATTTTCAAATTTCCAGATCAGGTCTTCAATTTGACTAATCAAGGAAAGAAAATTCTTTGGTCCTTGGAAAGTGCTCTGAGAGGCCACACATTCAAATGTTAGCATGGCAGAGGAAGAGTTTAGGCTCAACAAGCAAGGAAAAAGACTTGTGCATACTTTTAGCACTAAAAGTCAGTTAAATCTTAATTTGGCAGAGACAGGACATACAAACTACCTTCACCATGGGATTGGCACCTTGGCCTCTTCCCTCAGAGTAACCTAATTTCTAGTAGCAAAGAGTTACTATTGAAAAGGAAGCACAGAAGTGAGTTAAAATGGAGTGAACTGCTTTTTAAATGCTGACTCTCCTGGGTCCAGCCTAACAAGGGCTCTCTCAGAAAGACTAATTGTCAAATCAAGATACAAATAGTCTATTGGCAGATGTCACTTGAAGTGACAAAACCTACCTCTAGGTTAAAGAAGTTGAAAAAAAAGCACATTTAACTCCCAAAGCTAAGAAAACCATCAAAGTTAAGAATCTGCTAGTATCCTCTAAGCTATGTACCTCCAGCATGTAAGTCTAAGCTACTATTGACAAAAAATCCATGAAGATCCTCAAGATGCCAATTTCCTTTCAAACAACTTGAGTGCAAAATTCTGTTGTTAAATACCACTAGAATCAGCCAAACTGACTGGTTGTGCTGGAAATGAAGCATACTAGACTTGTGATTGATCTAGATTATGCTTGAAATAGCATAGTTTCATAGCTGCTTCAATGCAGAAGAAAAGACTGTCTCACTCACTCTGAGGTTAAGACTTTGAAACATGTTAGTGAAAACGTGTGTATCTTTAACCAGCAACCCTGAAAAGTGATTTCTGAAGGATTCCTTCCAAACATCAAAATCTTCATTTTAATTTAGTCACTATTGATTACCTATTCAACATTACTCACAGTAGAATGTCTTCAGTTTTGCTCTTGCCTAATAACAGAATGACTAAGTTCATAATTAGAAAAATGTGGTTATTGTTCAAAGAGAAAACAAAAAGTACTTTATATAACCACTTCCAATGAAGAACTAGCCTAATACCTATTTTTACAGGACCTACAGAAGTGTATCAAGATTTCCCACTGAATTAACTTTCTTCCTAAACAAAAGCATTTGGACAAGGTGTATCAAGCTATCCCAGTGGAACAGCACAGCCAAAACAGCTGGGAACACAATTCAGCACATTTCTTGTAAGTCTATCAAAACCAAACTCCTAGAAAGCTCAGTAGGTGCCAGGGCAGTATGGCCCCTATCACATGCACGCTGAAATAATGACCAGCACAAACACGCACCTATGTCTTTTTGCAGTCAAGCCTTCTGAACTCAAAATAATTAAAACACAAGAAACAGCAGGTGGTTTTCACCTGACCTGAAGTATGGACTTGCTAAAAGGCAACAGAGTCAGGATTCCAGAAGTTTTTTTTCCTTCCTACTACATTCATGGAAAGATGGAAGTGTCTTAATGATCTTAGTTTGCTAACTCTTTCCTGCACTCAGAAGTTTTTCTCCAACTATAATCTTGTTCACAGAACTTGCAAGTGAAGTCCTGAAGCACTGACAAAAATCAACTCATGTAAGCATGGCATTACAGAAGGGACCATTTTGAAAACACCACTGTTAACAGAATATATTGGTAATTATGCTCATACCAGAATGACTTTTCTGATGTTGTGCACATAAGCGTATCATATCAGTATAACTTGAAGCCTAATAAGCTACAGGTCCCATCTTTCTCAGATAAAATATTCAGCCAAAGAAAAGCTTTAATCACAACAGAACAAGTTATTTGAAATGTACCATTATAGCACTATGGGTACATTCCAAGATACCTAAACTGATATCAGCTTTCTCTTCTCATGAAAAGAACAGTAAGGTCTCCTGAAATATAAATAAATGGTTATGCTCTTTTTCTCCAAATAAGTAGGGAAGAACAGGAATTAAGATTTAAATACCTTTTTTTAAAATAAAAATTCTTGTATGTCAAAAGAACTAGCATCCATATGAAGACTAATAAATTGCCTTTAATGCTAATGCACCTGTTGAAATGCACAGACAGCTTCAAGCTCTTGAAGAAAATCTGCAAGCCACTCTTACTCAAGTTTATTGGCAATAATGCCCTGAGTACAGAAAAACAAACAAACACCCCAAAACAAGAAAACCACCAAAAAAACCCCCAGCGCATCTCAAAAGTTCAACTTCCAGAAGTATGGCAGAAAACTAGGTTGAATTTTTTCCTCTACTGTCAAATAAGTAAAAATTCACATCTAAGAAAAGTAAAACAGAGAACTCAGAAAAAAAGGGGGAAGAGGAACAAACAAAAAGTGCACCAGCTTTCTTAGAAAAGCAAAGCATGAGTTTTTCAGAATGCTCCCTAGTGCTTGCTCCAAGCTGAGTTGAAAGCAGGCAGCATCTGCTCCTTAGCATAGCACTAGTGAAACTCCTGGCAGAACATAAAATGAAACCAAACCCTTCAAGATGTCCCAAGAGGAAACATTCCTCACAATATATAGTTAACAAAGACACAACTTTGAACATACTTGAATAAAAATCAAGCCTTCAATCTTCTTGAAGACATATGCAGCATTTACTACAACATATATGCACACAGTACAATCTACTGTATGATCTGCCAAAAGCATCCCATACAGCCATTCACTGGATCCTGCACAGCAGCACAGCAACAGCAGCACGTGCCACTTGACACAACTGACTGAGCAAAATTCCTGTTACAGACTGCTAACTCCCGCTTGTATGGGTTTGTGCTTTTTTCAATTACACATACATATAAACCCTAACGCATTCCCTGCATTTTCCTCACATGGCAAGGTGTGACCAAGAACCTAATTCAAAATTAGTGATACAATTCCTGCATAGCCTAAAACCCCCTGCACCTTAAATGACTGCAAACTGTCATATCTTGCATTATGTAAATCCCCCCAAAGGGCTAAAGCCAAGCTAAGTTGAGGTTCCTAATCAGTATGGAGAATTAACCACCTCCAACAGCTCTGTCCTGGCTGGTTAATGTTTCAATGCTTTCAGTCAACCAACACTCTTCTAAAATGTTCTGACCTGCAATTTTGATTAAGACATAATGAAAACACAATGTTTCCTACAGCACAGCAGGGGAACATGCAATTAGAATACTTACTAGATGAGAACCGTCCTTAACTTCTTGTAC
>NW_005054422.1:521100-530198 GCF_000277835.1 Geospiza fortis
TCATGAGCTGTCTGCTTTTTGGCTGCTCAGAGAGAACTTTACTGGTCACCTTCGTAAGCTGCAGAAATAAGAAGACAAAAGATTCTGTAAGTGGTTGTTGAAATTCCTGAGAACCACAGCAACTCCAGACACGCCACCCTGACTCAGAGCAAAGGCCCAAAGAACTTCCACACAATTCAGTTGGGATTATGCATCCAGAGAAAACATAAAATGAGGATAAAGCCACCTTACAGATACACTCAGCTCCCAGTCACTGGCTGCCTTGGGATTACAGATGAACACTTGCCACAGCACTGGGCAGGGAAATTCCACTGGGAAAGTTTCTCTTGATTCTCACCTTACTTATTCAGACGGCATTTCAAACCATGACTTCTTCATACCACCTGCAGACTCCACTCACTAAGAAGCATTTAGTCACAAACCAACCCTTCTTCTACAACTACTTTCATGGTCATTTTATCTTTGCAAGATTTAAGAAACATGTTACAACAGTTCTACTAGACTAGTAATGCTCAACCAGTTCTTCTGCTCTATCATCCCAAAATCTTATTTTATTTGATTCAACAAGTAACAAACTCAGTAGAGTTGAAAGTCTGACACTGACATTGCTTTGAAATTTGATGCTATTATTTAATGCTGTTATTTTTAAAACTTGCCAAAAAACCAATAAAAGCTAATTTAAAGCATGAAGTCTCAAAGTAAATATTGAGATGTGAAAGACAGGCTTTTTAATTTTTTCTTTTCTAAAAAGATGTAAAATGTTCTTTTAGTTTTTTATTCACAGGAAATTCCAGTACTATATCTGTAACAATGCATGAGAAAGATTTATTGCCTTCAAGCTGGTGACACCAAACATGCAATCTCCCTAAAATGAAAATGTGAAGATTTGTAGCATATGTAAGTTAATGGTAATGTTCCATTCTTTAGGAACATAAGCTCCTTTTGGGCTACCTTAACTCCAAGACTAGAGTTAAGAAGACTTTCAGTCTAGAGCATTACGGCTTTCCATGAGTCTCCTTTACACTGTATTTTGGAATGGACAAAAGCAAATATCAAATGCAACTAACTGAATATATTCCAACATTTTCAAAGAAAATTACAATGTTCAGCTATAAACTGATTTGAGCACCTGTATTACAGGATTATGCAAAAGGTATTTTGTACATATAGCTGAGGAAACAAACATACTGACATCCCCAAGAAGATGAACACTTCAGCTAACATGAACGGTTGCTTATTACCTTGTGCTATTGATGTGAAGTTAGCACAAAAAGTATGTTTTCAAAAGAAACACAAGTCACTGTTATATTCTCAAAAGTTTCTTTTCTTAACACTATGTTTCTCACCCTGGAATAGAAACTACTTAAGGAAGAAATGGCCCAGACAAAAAACCACATTAAAATGGAACTAAAAAATTACACTATCCCTCACAGTGTTACACACAAATATACTCACAGGTTATGTAATAAAGTCTGGAATTCATTCAGGATGTTTATATTTTATAAAATAACCAAAAACCATCCTCAGGATCAAAGCAGTTTTTCAAAAGCAGTATTAAATAGCCAGACTCTGTGTTGCTCAAAGCCATGCACGGGAAGAGGTAGACACTTTAGCACTGCATGAAGTGTCTGAGCCTCTTGAAGAACACTTCTGTTCATGTTTTTTAAAGAAATTGTGTTTAGCTTTTCCAAATTTTGGATTAATTTTTCTTTCTAAAAAGAGCCCAAGACTCCTTACCCATTTCACACTCACTGTATGTAACCTCCACTGTTGTTCATACTACCCTTGGGCATAGCTTTAGTCCAGATTCATAAGCTAAAGGCTACTTTAGAGAAAGACAAGCATGTTTCAGTCAGCAATGGTGGTATCTACTCAGCATTTTGATCCCCATATCCATGTTAAGGTACCTCTTTATATCCTTCTGTCACCTATTTATCTCACATTTTCCCATTCCCTTCTAGGATCAGCCTGTCCAGAGCCATGCTGCAATCTCTTCCATCCTCTGTATACAGTGTTAACACCAGAACTTTGTCAGTCTATGGATAAAGGAAAGGAAGGGAAACAGCTGCAATCATATGAATCTGTCAAACAAAAAGTGAAGTTCCACTACATATATGTGCTTTAAAGCATTTGCTGACTGGCCATCAAACACAAAATACCCAGCTAAATCATTAATTGCAGCTGAGGATAGACAGGTTGTCAGCTAACCTGACATCACACAACTGCAGTGTGCACACTGCAACTTCAAATTCCTCAGGTAAGCCGCCAGCAATTAGAGCAGCATATCACTCTACTGCTTTTCAGAAGTCCCTTAGATGAGATTATGCAAGATGCTTATCCCAGGCCAAGTCTAGATTGAAGCCATAGGTAACTTTGCTTACTCAGACTAATAATCATATTCTCATTAGACACACGGATTTGTTGTGATACACACCATACTAATACCACTCACCTTGTAAACAAATTATTTTTAGTAATTACAATGCCAAACCCATATATTTAAGTTGAATTTTGATCACTAAGGATCAAAATGGCACTCCAAACAACAGCAATAAAGTAATTTGTTTGAAGAGGATAAAACCTGCTTTCCGAATCCCGTGATTTTAACAATGCTCAGCCTTTGGCTTTCTGCAAATGAGCAAGCCATACAGAGAGATCCCAAACACAGAAGGAGGGAGCTTCTGATGCAATTTTTTTTCACTTAATACACCCCACTGCTACAAGTCTGCAGGATGTCAAGTGCTCAGCTGCAAAATCCCAGCGGTTGTGGGATACTTCAAAACGACTCCACATGCAGGGCTGCTCTGGAAAGTTAATGCCACCTTTCCTACTGCAGAGCTGCCACTTATTGGACTCCTAGACAACAAAACTCACATGACAGCAGACTCCCATGACTATCATGTCAGAGAATCAATACAAGGGCTGTAGAAAAAGGCAGTGATACTTCAGGAAAGAGAAAAACCAATAAAAACCATGGAATGTTAAAAGCTCTCCATATGATATGTTTTAGCATGTTTTTCATTAGTATTGATATATCTCTTCATATAAAAGCTTATTTATACAAACCACAATCAATAACTGGCCATTCTAGAAACCACAGGTACATATTCACTGTTTGAAAGAGTTTATCAGCTGAATTAGTGACAAGTTAAACGGAGCATTTTAATGCAGCAATAAAATTATCATCCAACTGAAGAGTTAACTTGTCCATGACTTTAAAAGATATGGTTTACCAGTCAGCAGTTCAATGTATCTTTGCATAAATAAATGTTGCAGCAATAAGCAGGAGACACTCAAGAGAAAAATGCAAGTTGGCAAACCCTTTTGGGATAGAGATAGCACTACCTACAGCAGAACATTGAGCTATCACAATCAAATGACATTTTTTTCATCACAGAATCATACAGCAGTTTTTGAGTTGAAAGGGACCTTTTGAAGGTCATTTAGTCCAACACCTCTGCAAGAAGCAAGGACATCTTCAACTAGATCAGATTGCTCAGTCCTGTCCAACCTGACCTTGAATGCTTCCATGAATGGTGCATCCACCACGTCTCTGGGCAACCTGTGCCAGTGTTTCACTGATTTAGAAGCAACCATTAATTTCAATTCTGCAAATGCATATAGTAAACCATTGTACCCTTCTGGCTTGCCATTTGGCCATCATGCAGTAATAAGTCAAGTTCAGCAACGTGAGAATAACTCTGTTCTTGACTCTACTACAGACATTCAAGCACTTATTTCTACAACTACCTATCCCAAGAGAAACTGCCTAGATTTTATTGAGACTTACCAAAAGTAGTCCAAACTTGATTTGTAAATAGCTGAGACAGAGAAGTTTAAAATACAGGAAAAACATTTTTCTTTAGAAACAGCACAATATTCAACCATGTTTGTCTTCCCCAAAACTGTAATACACTGGTCCATCTGCAAAACTAGTAATTGCAACAGCAAGGGCAAGAGTGCTTTATTAGTCCTTTTCTCATTAGTCACCCTTCACTTGTTCAGATCTGTCCCTGTGGACACCTGGTGAGTGGTTAACTTGAGGAGTTACAAGAATATTTTCAGAAGGGACTGAGACCATCTGGTCAAGCAACACGGGTATTTCAGCCTACTGGTTTCACTCAGCAACATCCACAACCACCTTCACAAATAGAAAGATATGGGGTTTGTTTGTGGGGGGAGAGGTCGATTTTTAATTTTTTGTTTGTTTGATGTTTTTGTGAGATTTTTTGGGCAGTTGTAGCGTTTTGGTTTTTTTAAAGCTGAGAGCATGGTTCTTCACTGTTGAGTATTTTCAAAGCCATCTAGTCATAAGAATTCCATAATTTCAGAAGATACAAACCAGCAATGGCCCACAGAACGACTACACAGATAAGTGCACACAACCACATGATCACTCTTGCCTGGGTGCCAAGCCAAGCAGAGCTGGGACAGCTCTCATCCAGAAGCCACACGTGTGTGTAAGTGTGGTGTCAACACCCAACTAACCTTTACACTGCATTTAGTGCAGGTTTGGGTATCTCACTATGGGCAGGGTTAATGTGCAACTGTCTGAAGGTATTTATAAACACACTGCATCCACATGCACCACAACCTTGCAAATAGTTTGGAAAAGACATCTATCTCCCTGATTGTTACACAGCAAACAAAACCCCTACTGCTCTTGCTAACCTCCCTAAAAACCTCCCTGAAGTGTAGCCCCCAATCCTCCTGCTTTCACTATAGACATCTCTAATTTTTCTCATTCATATTCAAAGTGTGCTTTTCTGCACTCTGTTTCACTGTCTAGAATTACTACAGTCTGAGTAGCAGCATGTGTTCTCTCAATCAAATCAGTCCCATAGATCTGTTATTTAAAAACATGCAAAACCCCAAACAATGCTCTAGGGCCGAGATCTTGCCTGCCAACTTTCAGGCCAGGGTAATCAGCCCTTAAAAGAGATTTACAAATGCAAGCGCTGACAACTAACTTTCACCCTGCAAACAGCAACAGCATAGAACAAAAAAAGCTCACTAGAATAAAAGAAATTTTCACTGCTCTTCCAGCAAGTACAAACAAAAATAGATTTGAGTTTGGCTTTGTGCAAAATTCTTCCTAGCAAACATTTTAGAAACTTTAAACACAGATTAAGTTTTCACAAGGCTAATACAGAAACACACTTCAGCAACATGAGAAAGCTTAAAATGTTTTCCAAACAGAGGTGCATTGCTTAACTTGAGCCTCATAACAAACTTCCAGCTGCAAGCCAGAAATCCTCTTTCTACTGTGAGAGAGAACATTCTTTCTCACCATGTACCACACACTTGTGTACCCATGAGGATCACGACACTGCAGCAGAGGTAATCAGAGCTACCACTGACCTCAGCCCCGAAAAGTTTCGGCACCTGCTGAAGACATCATATAGACATGTATATGAGAAATAAGAGATGCCTTTCCCAAAAATATGCTACAATTTTAATACATTACCTCCTCTTTAAATGAAGTTTAACTTTTCTTTATTAGTTTCACCACCTTTGTGAATAGCCAAAGCATATGTAATATATCAAGAGTTAATCATGTTCTCAGTCCCAGTGCCAACTCAGATACAGGATATTTGGTTAAGCTTATACAGCATCATCAAGAAAAACTGGAAAAACCCCAATCCTGAAAGGACAAGAGTTTCCCTCTTAGCGCTATAAGCACTGATACAAACTTGCAATTTTCATCAGGTGGTTGTTTGAGGATACTTTCAAAAAAACATCTCAGCTGTTAGAGCTGACCCGTCATCCTGCTGCACGGGCCACATGCTCCCATTCTGCAGATGAGTAACATCATCCAAGCTGTATCATGCCCACAGAGAAAACTTGTGACAGAACTCAGGAGTTTCCATCTTTCCCTTCAAAGTAGGAAATCAGTTTCTTTACAGAACAGATGTGACAAGCAATCCAGCTTTCAAAGGATGGCATTATTTAAAATAAAATATACTGTGAATAAGTTCCATTACCACAGCAGATAATATAGCTGTGAATAAGAAATCTAACAGCACCAAAAGCATATCTGTTTGTGGCCATCTCTGCAATCATCACTGTGCCTACATCAGTTGTAAAATCTCTATTACACAACAGCAATTAAAAAGCTGACATGACATAAATATTTAGTCGCAGCATGTGTCTACAGAAGTCTTGAATGCACTACTATTAAAAATCATCACAAGATCCTCAATTTGTTTAACTGCTGATTAGCTCAACAGTTGGGGGAAAAGTTGAAAATTCACCTCTGGAGTTTAGTGTTTAGACCCAGTGATTTATGCAAGTCTGTCAGATGAAGGTTTCAAAACATACAAGCATCCAGTGTACGTGCCAGCATGGGGGCTGCAAAGTTAGATTTCAAAAAACCCGAGAAAAGTACCACTGGATTTGTTTCAGTTTTCCTTCCTGCCAAGAAATTACTTATGCCCCAGCACTCCCCAGAATAATGCAACTTCTGGGTTCCTGAAGAGGAACACAGACCTAAGCACTGGGGGCAAACCTGCAACAGAACGCTTGGAAAACTCAAGGCACTTCAAAATGCACAAGGCAACCAGGCATTAGCAAGAACTGCAGTGTCAGAAGGACAATTACATCTCAATGCTGTACCTTTTCTAACATCTTTCAACAGACAACACAAATAATTTAGAACTGCTGCTGCACCTACTTCACAACTTTGGGGTTTTTTTAATCCCTTCTGTTGTTTACAAGGTTAACAGCCTCCAAAATTGTTCTGCAATTCTATTAATTATCCCTTGCAATGTAGTCTCTCCTTTAAAAAAGGCTGAAATAGTAAATCTTGCTGTTTAAAAGGAATGCTGTATTTTTTTTAATTTAAAGATCTATAAAGCATTTCTGTGTGAGGCCTCCCAAGCAATTCACAACTCTCATCATTTACTGAACATTCCCACTCACACAGAAACCTGTGCTATGAAGAGCACATCAGAACTGATCACTCTGCAAGTCTGGAAATCCAGATCATTACAGTAATTAGCTGTCCAAAAGATGCCAAGCAGCAAGTTACTAAACAAAGGTGATAAAATACCAAAGAAACCTGATACTGGTAAATGATGAGGACTCTGTACAGAGCCATACGAAAAACTCTTTCAGTGAAGAGCAAGAAAAACGGGAAGAGGGTAAAGTTACAGTCTTACTCAGCATCTCAAACAAGAAGATGATGTCAACAGTACACAGAAGATAACAGGATGACCTCCACCAATAAAAAAATATGATTATAATTTTTGTATATATTTTTGTATTGTGATTATATTTTTTGTATCTAGCCTTTTATGCACTGCATTTGAAATATACGTGTGTAATGAAAATGAAATAATTTCACTACGCTCAATGGTCTCTCACAGAATTTCTGCAGCCCTCCTGCACACCAAGAAACTACACATGCAGTTATTATCTGATGTGCACTCAAACATCACTCCAGAGATGGACCAAGAAGCCACTGGATCACGTCCTCCTCAGTAAGGCAAGAAACCAGAAGTTTAATGGTATATAACCTAACAAAAATCTTACCATTTAAGAACACTAGCAGTGCCTACCAAGCAGGAATAAGCCACTAGGAAGAAATTTTTATGCCTTATAAGAGTGTCATGTGCCTTGAAGACAAGAGTGATTGTGTCATGAGCAGTTTTCAGTTTGCTTATGGCTTGTTCTCAGTTTTCAAGTCTGAAGCAGCACTCTCCTGACTGCAGGCTGAAGCACATTACATTAAGAAACTCAACTCATTAATTAGCAGGAGTTGCTTCATGTTGCACATCCATCACAAAGCCACAAGCTTGTTTTCCTCACTGTAAGTGGACTAACAGCACACACCCTGCAGGTTATTCATAAAGATATATATTTAATTTCTATTATAACTATCGTGTCAGATAAGATATTTATCAGATGATGATTTCAAAAGTACCACACTTTATTAAAATTCATCTCTCGACTCTGATTTGTGCATTTTCTAAGAAACCCCTCAAATGGCAGAGTTAAATTGTTAGCAGGTCAACCAAATAATGAGAATTCAGAAAAGTGGAATGCCAACTTAATATAGATTAACTATGATCACAGTTCTCCACAACCTGTTCTCTCTTGATAAGCTGAATATAGAATTACACATTCTACATTCATTACCAAGGCCTACAAAGAGCAGAAAACATCTCACATTGAATGAAAAAGGTCTTTTAACTTTCTCAGGAAAGAGATCAGGAATTTGCTACCCAAGCAGATTAGGTAAATACCTTGAAGTATAATGATTTTCCACTAAAACACTCCATCACTTGCCCTCCCTTACATTTGTAAGCATTTGACTTCCTGCCTACCTCCCAGCTCTGGCACAACTTTTTACTTTGCCAGGACAGAAAACATCACCAGCAAGAACAGAATTTGAATAAATTTGAACACCCCCTTCTCTAGTTAAACAGAGAACTACACAGTAGTTGCCTGCCCATGCACTTCACTTCTGTGGCCACCAAAACAGCAGTGGAGCAGAGAGGACTCAAGCTGAATGCCTGGTGGCATTAACCCTTCTGTCCTGCTCTAGGAAACCAGAGGAGCAGAGAGCAGAACTTCAGTTCTCAGCGGAACTCAACAGCTGAGGTCCACATCACTCTGCTGCTGCTACAAAGCATCACCCGTAAAAAAAGCCCAAAACAACCCAAAACCAAAAAAGGAAAGTAAAGGCTACAGTAACATATCTGCGGGACCTTCGCAACAGAAACCCCAGCAGATTGAACATTGTCTGTAGTGAATTAAAGAGTGAAAGGACAGGCCAGTGCAAGACACTGCCTCTTCTGCACAGAAATAATCAGAAAACTAATTAACCCTAAATACAGGGCAAACAGTGCTTTAAAGTAGCTACTGAATGACAAGCTTGGAGTTGGACCCCACACTCTGCACAGCACTTCATATCTACCTCTGCTTCCAAACTACATTTGGAATACATTTGTTAAATAAGCCTAACCATAGAGGCAGACTAATTCTTCATATAATCTTCTAAAACCAGCCAGCCTAATAATGACTAAGTATATAAACCCCCTTATATTTATGCCTAACATGGGTTAAGAGAAACTGCAGGATGTGATGGAGGCTCC
>NW_005054422.1:530208-538689 GCF_000277835.1 Geospiza fortis
TTTTTCTTTAATTAATATATTTTAATAATCTCATCAGAGCATAGGCATCATATATTATACTAATGCACTATTCACATTGATTTCTTGTAACATTCTCATCCACCTGCAAGGCAACAGCCTGTGCTTGCAGTGTCCAGTGCAGTAGGATTCCCATCTGCAAACACAACTCACAGCTGAGGCAATACAAAGAAAAGTCTTGGTATTTTTACTAATATGTATAAATTTACCAGCTCAAAACATTTACTTTCTACACAAATATTAATTCTAGATCTTTTAGGGTGGTCTTTGATAGGCTAATTGGATTTTCTCTGAAAGCCAAAGCTTTTCAATAACTTCAGAGGTCTTTATGCTAACAAATTAGCTGGGAGACTGTTCCAGGCTTTTAATGTAATACCAATATTTAATATCAAATACTGCTCACTGATCCAGAAATTGCCATTTCATGCAAATGTTAAATGATGGGGAAAAAAAGTGATGGAAAGCATCACAAAAGTATGTCTCTAAATTTTAGCACCATCAAATACAAAATCTCACCTAAATCAATCATCATCCATGTTGCCTGTTTTCACTAATATGACAAGTCAAAAACTGCACAACACTTCTATACACACAGAAAGCAGAAGAGCAATTGATTAGAAACAGCAAATTGAATTGGTGAGAAAATTCAAACCTGCCCTGGAGTAGACAGAGCAGGAGCAAATACCTGTTAGCTGGTAATGACTGAGTTTCCCAAAAACTTGCTCATTCCTGTACTATTTTTAAATAGTCATTTACAGAACACTACATGGTAGCTTAAACTCTTGAACTCTTAAAATAGGCCTATATTGCTCTTTCCCATAGCCAACCAAGACTTCATGAGGAGATTAACAAGGCTATCAGAAAATAGATCTATAATCATTTCATTCAAACTACTCTCTATTTTGACAGATATCTTATCTCCAGCAGGTAAGTTTACTCTGGCACTCTGGACACCAAGTCTGTCCCATCCTACCATACCTTCTCTGAATTCATGCACATATGACAAATTATTATGCAAAGATAATATCTTGCATAATAATGTATTTTGTTTCCCTTCCTTCCCCACATAACTGGCCTGCTCTCCCTTAACCAATGAGGTGGGGGGGGGTTTGGTGTTTGCTTTTCTCTAAAGTGGCTATTGAAGGGGAAGTATAAGAATTATTTTTCCTATTCCTGTGCTGAAAGAAGCAACAACTAAGCAAGCTAAGAATTCACACAGAGCAGTGAAGTTTAAGGAGACTGTTTCACTTTCACTGTGAGAGACAGTTTCAGTCTAAGATTCCTGACTTGGAGTAAAAACTAGAAAGATTCTGAACTTTGCTGGATAACATACTTGCAGCACCTCAGCACACCAGGCTCACTGTAAGTGGACCTGTCATTTCATAAATTCTGTTTGTTTAACAAAACAACTGCCAGTTTACAGTATTTTACTAGTTGCTTGAAGTTTTTAGAGCTAAGAGGCAGCAACTGATGGTCTTTTCCCAGTTCTTCAAAGAAACACTAAATCTTCAAATGCTGTAACACATGATGAGGTTCCAGGAGGTTCAGCACTTGCTTAGAGGGAACAAGTTAAATGTTGTGCATGAAGAGGGTGAGTTTGGCAATGCTGGGAACAACGAACTTCCTTGTTTCAATTACTGAATGTTCCTCCTCACGATTTACCAATACCAGCTCGAAGTTTTCCGCATTCTTCACTACACTGCGAGCCAGAGAGTGGCTGAAGCACTCACAGCCTGCCTGTGACTCCAGGCAGGACACTTGGCAAAGGTGAAGGAAACAAGTAATCCAGCTTTACTGGGCAGGATTTTATGAAAAACATCTTCCTCAGAAAAATTCCAAAGTTGGCAGAAGCAGATGCAGCATTTTGTGATGAAAGACAAGACTAAAAACACCACTTGAAGTTATAGTGTTAATGTTTAGTGCAGTTCCAAGGGTGAAGTTAGAAGGCTGACCTTCTTTAACAGATCTTAATAGTCTTATCTTAGAATATTGCTATTACTTGGATTCCACGTTTCAAGTCTGCAATCAGCGCTGCACTTAAGCAAGAGGAGGTCAAAAGCTGCATATGGAATTTCCAGGATCCTTCATATTTTTAGTACTTTGAATTATTATTTAAGACACATATACAGCTTCAAAGCCAATTTGCCAAGTTCTTTATCATGGCATTCTGAGACCATACAATAAAC
The DNA here is from genome assembly GCF_000277835.1 of Geospiza fortis. Lineage (NCBI taxonomy): Eukaryota > Metazoa > Chordata > Aves > Passeriformes > Thraupidae > Geospiza > Geospiza fortis. Next base: position 532,413 of record NW_005054422.1, read on the forward strand.
CCCTAACTCAGGGAAGCAGAAATCTAACACCACGGATCTCAAATGCACACAGAACTAGAATTCTGGAAAAGATTTGATGCAAGCCAAAGGGACAACCATTAGAGTCCTGCTGGAATATATCTTCCCTCACAACAGGCCTGAGAAAATAGGGGAAAAGAGGATCTATACTGACATAAAGTCCAAGTGAGAGGCATATATAGCCATGTATGACGTTTATAATACCAGTGATAAGCAAAAAGGTACAGTGTCAGTTTTTGTCCCAACGCAAATGTATACAGCAATCCTTGACAATGCAAAGACTATTTCAATAAACAGTCATTCTGAAAAACAAACAGCCTAGGATGAACTCCCCTCAATCTCTGGAGTTTCGTTTTGGTTTTTTTTCTGATGACTTGAAAAGCAGTCATTGACCTAAATGTTAGTTTAAGTTTTGAAACATCTTAAGGACCAAATCTAAATTGAAATTTAACTACTTACAGAAGAAGCATGATTTAACTTTAAAATATTGTCAGAGAAAAGGAAACTAATGTTTTTTGCCAATGATTATTTCATTAACCTCTTCGCCAAAAATAGAATTTAACTCCAATAATCCAGTCATTTTAGCATTACTTCCTCTTTTAATAAAGGCTACTATCCTCCATTACAAGCTTCACCGAAACCAGAAGCAGCTCTTGCTTAGTTTTAAATCACTGTATGAAAGACTATTGGGTGCACATTTGTTCACAGTTAGAGTACCCCACCTTCCTAGAGTATCACTGTAATCAAAACTACTGGTAATTCAGGTTTTGACTCACAGTTAAAGGATGGACTGCCAATATTTTACCTTGGATTTAATGACAATAATTTTTTCTTGCAAGTCAAAATAACTGGGCACAGACCCTCCTAAAAATTTCACTTATTCCTTGAATCCAGTTAGAATACACACTGTTAACTAAGAAAATTATAATCATAAAATATAGACTGTAAACTAAGTTGTAACATATGTTCATTAAAAAGAGTCCCTTCCCTTCTTGATAGCATAAACTTTTTTGACATTTATTATGAAGAATTGGACAAGAAGCTTTAAATTTGAGCAGGGACACAAACCCAAGATCCTGGAGAGATGCCAATGTAGACAATGATATTCTGATCAAATTGTTTGCCTTGCTGCTTTAAACAGCAACATGGTGACCATTTTCTGTCCCTATCTGTCAGGCAGCAACAACATTGAATGGGAATGAAACTCTGAGATAAGACTGCAAATTCTGCACATACAGGTAGCTCAGCACTTAAAGTAACCATGCCCCAGTGCATTCTTCACTTATGCTCTACTTTTTAATTCCTAGAACAAAAATCAGAAACCAGGAGGATACATCCAAACATTTGAGCACAAACCCTCAGCAATGGGGTATGGAAAAGCAAGCTACTTTGGACATTGGCCTGTTGATTCATCAGTTCCTTGTTTGAACAACAGTCAGAGTCAGACTCTGTTGTGGGGCAACCTGTGACAGCATCACAACCTGTGAAAATACGCATATGGATACCAACAGTGACCGAAAACAAAACCATAAAACTGCCAAGAGACATCACTGTAAAGCTTTCAAACCTTTCATTAAGTTTCTGCCAAATGAGATTTATGAAATTATTTTTTTCTCAACATAGTTACTATTTAACTAATATTTTGTTTCTTGGGTTTCCCTGTTGGATCACTGGCATCCTGTAATTATAAAATACTTTATTTAAAACAGACTGTAGAACATTAGATGGGCCGAGAAACACTGATAAACACTTTTAACAGAGAAACAGAAATCTACAGTGTTTTAAGCAAGTTTGCAATTCCACTAACAGATAGATGGAAGTCTGCCTTATGAATAGTACTAATAAAGTATTCACCATTGTTGCTCACTTCCAGAAGTCAGGAGGGAAGGACCAATAAGAGAGAATTAACCCATCCAAAGGGAAAATACTGATACTTGTGCAAAAAACCACAAGAAATCTAAAAGCCAAATAAGGCGATACAGTATTTAGCCTTCCAAAAACCCCAGCACCAGCTTTAGACAAAATAACTGTATGTTCTTCACACTGAAAACTCAGTGCATTCCTGAACATATCCCATGTGAAATTCTGATAGCATCTGAAGGTGTAATTTCCGAAGTCTGTGTTGCCAGCGTTTCCTGTTTTCAATAATGAAAGTGATACTGGCATTTTAGAAAAGAATCCCTAACAGATAAAGCAATTGTGTCCAATTCATCACAGGCTACCATGGCAGACAGATGTCTATACACTTCTATAGGCACCTATATATCTATCTATACGTGCAGTAGTCCAGAACTCAAAGCTGGGTATACCTGCCACTACCTTAGAGACATGTACTCTGAACTTGATATATCTGTGAACTCTACATGGCCATAGAGGCAATCCAGAATAAACCTTTACTGTAGGATATGCTCTCTGGAACACCAGCTTCTTACATGCCAACAGCCTTATGAGAATAACAACAGAGCTGCTGGAAGTGCAGAGGTGGCAATCCATTCAGCTTATGAACAACTGATTCCTTTTGTATTACATCATTCAACTACCCATTAAGGAGCTGGACTGACAGGATCCAGAATATGCATAGCCCAGCCCTCCGTGGTAAACGAGAGCATTCGGAAAGATTAAGACTCAAAGAAATTGGTGATTCATCAGGGTGTCAAAACAGCACTTCCCCAATTCCCAGCAATGTTCTAGGCCAAGCAGCTAGCCACATATTAGTAACCTCTGACAGACTTCCAATTTTGGAGCTAATTGTTGTTCCTGAAACACATACCCAGACACAAAATACCTGCAGCAGCACACATCACAGAATGAACACTGCCATGGCTATCCTAATCACACATTTATGCTGTATTACAGTCACACCTAATTTGAGCACTCCAAAGTGCCTTTGTTGTCTGTGAGTATTGCTCTGTAGCGCCTGCTTCTGAATGGGGGGCACTCTCCTTTAGAAAAAGTATGGAACAGCTACACACACAGATTGTGAAAGACCCATGATCTCATAAATCCTTAGCTCCATCATATCGCTAAAATTTAAGTACCACCAGCTGGGAACCAATTAACAGAAATTGTTTCTATCTTATAATACTTTTATGGAACTTAAGTAGATGAATGGGTGGAACAGAAATTGACTGCTGGTTTCTAACAAGTGCCTCAAACTTGTTGGTTGTAGACACATTTTTATCATTAGACAGTCAAAGTCATTATATGCTTAAAGAGAAAAGAAACGGGTTGTTGGAATAGCAATGGGTTTTCTTCAATTATCTGGTATTTACAGTACAAAAAGGTTTTCTGACCAGGTGAAATATCACTCAGTTTTATATTCAGTGAAGTTGCTTTAGAATGCTATTTTTGTGTTTAACTATTATTGATACACTAGCTTGCCTTGAGTTTTGCACAGAGGAGTTAATGCATAGGAAAAGAAAACAGAGCTTCCCCAAAGCATCAGCTTGAAAATGCAAATACAGTCATAACTGGTGCCTTTGACAAAGCACATTATCAGTTCAGGGGAAGAGGCTGTGCGTGTGTGTCTTCTCTTTTTTGAGGGATTACAAACTTTGAAATAGTGCTAGTTTTAAGTTTTACATCACTTTCCCCATCCTAATTCAATTAGTGGCTTCAGTGGTGAAATCCACCTGTCTAGATCTTGTATATGGACTAAATTCAGAGTATTAATTTCAGCACGTGCATGCCTTGCTTTCAGAACAACATTGCTCAAACACCCTTCCAGGGCCTTTACTACAGGAATAGCTTTCATTCTCATCTTCTACACAGCTCTCCACACATCATTGCCTATTTCAAAACTGCAGGGAGAGGGTTAATTTTCTTCCTTACAACGTCCTGTTTTGTAACATCCTGTCCTTCCTGCTCATACCTGTGTGCCCATTCTAAATGCAAATGCACAAGACTTCCAATACACCTGGTGGCTGAGTATCACTGATCATATGCAGGAAAAAAAATGCAGTCTAGCCTGAGATTATTTTGTACAGTTTTGTCTAAGACTTAGACAAACCTGTCGTCCAAAAATGTCATTTTCCTAGTAAATGCTTAGAGGAACAGAGAACTTTGCAAACCACTTATTAGGCCTTATGGCACGTAACAGTTTCGCACATGTGTGCATACATGCACACACACACACACAAATCACACTCCCAAAGCTTAATATTCTCCAGACTCCAGAATACATCTCTTTGCTTGCTTCATCTCTTTCTGCCAGCAACAGCCCTCTTGACACTGCATTTGTGAGCTACCTCCACAGCCACCTTCGCACCTCCAAGGCAAGAGTGCTCTTCGTCAAGATCGATAAGGCTGCGGCCTTTGCAAAACCTGCTCCTTCCAGCACAGGCACAAGAAAAGTCAAGTCAAGTGCTTTACATCCTTATTTGTGTGCCTTACCTGTTAATTTACGAGATGTGAATGCCTGATGAATATATATAGACACCATGGAATTAAACATTAATAGTGCTGAAGGTCCTAAAAGCCACCTAGTTTTAAAAAAAATCAAACTGATGGAATACATCTACACCTAATTACTTTGTTTTTTGTAACTCCTTTTTCGCTACCTTTAAGCTGTCACTTTAGATTTGTCATGCACTATGGTCACAAACATGCCTTTTCCGTGTCTAGCATGTGCATTCTGTGAGGTAATGTAATAAATATTTAACAAAGAGTTTATATTACCATGCCAATTAAGCTCTCAACTGATTTAAAGCCAAAGCCGATGCGAGAGATGAGACTTAATAAGGGACGCAGCAACAGATCGGTACAGAACATGTAGATTAGACAAACCTGCCTCTATTGACTTTGCATTTCAACAAATAAACCAAGGACTGAACTTCATTCTAATCGAAATAAAGCACCACCATCAGAAACTGCCTACATAGTATCTGTACGTCTCAAAGAAACAAAATCCCCCAAACAAAATCCCCAAGCTCCCATAACTGCCTCCAGCTCCAGTCCTTCTGTTTTGCTCTGTAATGAAACGTTTAAGATACAGCCCATATCTAAGCAGTATATATAATAAATACGTATCAGCCATTTGTACTTTCTGTGTGTATATTGGCACTACAGCCAGCCATAAAAAGCAACCGAGGCAGCACATGCTTGTGTGTGCTTACACCTTTAGTCCTTCACAGTGTTTGTGTATAAATGGGTAAAAAAAACCTAGAAAAAATGACAAGGTAAACAGTTCAACCTAACCCAGAACATCGTGTGCGCTTAAGGACCCGATTACATACAATTGTTTATTAAGGAACGGCCAAGAGATCAAACGCTTTCGATTTTCTGCTTGTAAATTCAATGTTTGTAATTCATTTAGCAAAACTTTTACCTCCATCTGAATAAAGATTATTTTCCCCCCAAAATGTAAGACCAATTAAACATGGAAGTAATTGTGGCTTCCATATACAGAGCATACCCACATGAATGACAACACATCTAGAAGAATAAAATTTCCTGTAGACAGTATACATAAAATATACACTGCTTTTTGTATGTGCATTATCAGGCCTCAGCATAGTTTTCACCTCCCTTTCACTTCCTACAAAAAAAATTAAAAATATAGAAACATCAATGTTGTTCTAATAGCCAGAGTGAGTAAGCTGATTAGCTTTATATCTTGAGAACTGACTTGAAGAAATGCTTACAAATCAGCAGGGAGAAGCAAAAGTTCAACTGATAAAAAGTTACCAGACCAGAATCAAAACCCAAGAGTTGTGAAATACCAGCAAGTTGAAAAAAAAAATACAACACGCTTTGACCTTTGAGAATTTATCCAATCTGTAAAAAACAGATAAGTCTGACACGAAACTTCAACCACAAGACAGACCTTACAATAGCAATCCTTGAGGCAGTACTTAAGAAAGATTCCTTCTCCAAATTTTCTTAAGGATTCAGAGGCCAACAAAACTAGGCCAGAGACAAGAGGCAGAATCGGAAGCCAGAATTCCCATGGTTTTACCCCAAGAGTGACTCAAGTTTAAACAGTGGTTTTGAAACCAGCTCTCTCTCTCTGTGTCCACAGGCAAGTCTTAACCACTTTGCCTCAATTCGCTTACCTGCAGAATAAAAATAATTATACTTATCTGCCACACAGGAATCTCACACAACAAACACTGTTTGGCAAGTGCACATCTGTTTAAACTGCGGCCAAAGCTACGTAGTAATTTTGAGCACCTGGACAAACTGAAACCGAGAGTGAAAACAACTCCGAAGGCCCAACAACAACGAAATCCCGGGGGCAGCGCAGGGCCCGAGCGCTCCC
>NW_005054422.1:540033-548759 GCF_000277835.1 Geospiza fortis
AGCGCCCGAGGCCGGGGCGCCTCAGCGAGGGCTGCGGATGTGGCGCACGCCCAGGTCCGTGCTGTGCTGACACCGGGCACGTTGTCGCCTTCTGGAACCCTTCCATGGCAGCAGCCGGAGGGGCCCGAGCCTGTCCGGAGTTACCGCAGTGTCCCAGCTCCTGCTGTAGCAGCTCCTGTGTGAGTGAGCAGCTGTGGCTCAAAGGGAAGTGATAAATAGAATTTTAGGAGAAGAGTATTTAATGACGGAGCCTTGCGTTTCATGTGGATAGTGAAAGCCTGGAGAGGCTTGGCTCGTAGAATCACAGAATGGTTTGGCTTGGAAGGCACCTCAAAGATCATTCAAGAGTTCCAGCCCCCTGCCATGGGCAGGGCCACCTTCCCCTGGTCCGGGCTGCTCCGAGCCCCGTCAGCCTGGCCTGTAACGCTGCCAGAGATGGACCATCTTCAGCTTCTCTGGGAAATGTGTTCCAGTGTGTGAAAAACGCCAATCACTTGTTTTTAAAGTTTAATAGTAATAAAATGGCTATAAAAATAGTAATACAATTAGAGTAATAATAATTTGGCCAATTTGAATTAGGACAATATGAGACAATAGAGACAAAGAGTTATGGATGTCTAGGTACTTTTTGCTGGGCAGCATAAGCCCGAAAGAGGACACCCTTTTTTAACAAAGGATTAACCCTTAAAAACAATTACCTGTTGCATATTCATACACCTCATACATGATGCATAAACTCCATTCAAACACAGGATTCTGTCTGGTCATCGTCAACTTCTTCCTCTGAATCCTGACAGCACCTTCGAGGCAGGAAGAAGTTAATTTCTTCTGACAAAGGAGCAATAAATCCTCTTTCTCTGAAAGATTTAGGTGTCCTGTGGCTGCTATCTCACTGTGAGTCCTTTCTTTAAAAAAAGTATCCTACATAGCATCATTTCTATTTTAACATTTTTTTTATAACCCAGAACTGTATTTAACACACTACTTAAGGGAGTTAATACAGCATTACTTTCTAACACAACCTATAATATTAATTTGCAAATTAATATTTGCAAAAAGCCAATCATAAAATACACATTTTTCACACAGTGTCTCACCAGCCTCACACTATTCACTGCACGGAGGAAGAGGAGGCAGAGGAGGCCAAGGGCTGAGGAACAATCCTGGGAAGACAAGGGCTGCAGCAGGAAGTCAGGGTTGTTTTGTGAAGCAGGATCCACACAGTGCTTCCCTCCAACAGCGAGTTCCAGTCCCCACAGAATGGCTCCTCTCTGCCACTGCCAGGGCTTGACAAGCAGAGAAACTGCTGGGAAGTACAAATGCATTTTGGTTTTAGGTGCTTGCTTCCTCCTAGGCTGGAGAATGCCAGGCTGGATTGAGCATCCTGCATGGGAAGAAAAAGGAATGCAGACAGAGGCAGGCACAGGACATTCTGGTTGCAACATGAGGACTTTTGCCAGACTCTCTGTAGGACTCTCCCAACTTCTCAGCCTCAAGCTCTCTCGCTCTGCCTAAGCTGGGGAATAGAGTAAAGCTTCAGTTTTATAAAACTGCAGTGAGCCCCACAAGATTCAAGAGTTCTTTTGTTTGACCAAGGAACAAACAAGTTTTGTCAAGTAGTTCTAGTTACTTAGTAGAGATCATCATCTATTTTTAACTACAGTTAATTGGGCAAAAGGAAAACCTGTAGTTTCCTCTTGGGACTTTGGGGGGGAAAAAAAGTCTAGAAAGGATCGTCTTCCAGGGCTGCTCCCAGTCCTCAGCTTGTCTTCTACTTCATGTGTGGCAAAACTACATCACCTTACAACCATTGTCAATAGTTGTACCATGTGTTGCTGCCTATCTGCATCTCAGAAATTAATCCAGATAGGATAATCCAGTTTTTAATCCTTACTGATAAGATTGATATACCTGCCTTTCAGTTATCTGCCAGAAATTCCCATAGAGACAATACAGCAATTAGAAGACCTATTTTAAGGACACCCAAGCAGCCTTTTGGAATTATTTTTGTGATACTTTTAATGTTCTTGATGTTACTGTATTCTTAAAAATCCCTTGCTAGTAGGGGCAATAAGGAACATCCCAGTGCAAGGAATGAACTCAGACCCCACTGGACACAGAGCTTTGCTGTACATTGAGGGAAGTGCATCTCAGTGCTCACTCTTGGGCAAACAAGGGGATGTTTTCCATAGAAAGTTGTTTAACTTTTGCAGAATTGTCATGAGAAAAAGCCCTGAGCAGAGAAAGACGGATAGGATAGAGCTTGATCAGGAAAAGGAATAAACCAGCTTTGAGAATGGGTGTTCAGAAGGACAGGCAGTACCTCAAGCAGTGCTGGGAGTGTCACAAGGTGATCACCACATAGCCACTGTATAAGCAATTGATTGCTTAAAAGTCTACCTAATATTTATTAAAAAATTATTTTATAAAGGAGTTCAATATGATTTTTCTCTTTAATGCCAGACCATTTTTAGCAGACTGCAGTACTTGTCAAGAAAAGAAAAAAAAAAGAAAGGTCTCATTTTAAACTCTCAATCCTGATAAGCCCCATTATATCCTTGTTCTCGAGGGGCCTCAAAATTCCTTACCCCTTTAGGCATGCAGTCTTCACATCTTCCCAAGCTGTATTCCCATGCAACACTTGGTGAAACACTTTTTCTGGAAAGTTACAGGAGTTTTCTACCTGCCTGGGCCCCTTCTGATTCTCACTGTGGGGGATGTAGAACTTAATCTTGAAAAATGCTTCCATTTTTTATTGGCAAACTGCTGAGATCAAAGAGGTTTGATGTTTTCCTTGGTACCCTGGTAGCTGAGGAGTGTGTACCCAGATGGGAGTGAAATATTACAGATTTCATGGGTGCTATGTGTGGTAGTAGAAACTACTCCTATTTCTTCTACCTCTCATACTCAGCAGTCAGGAGAGAGAGTGCACCTCTGAAGGAGCAATGTCCATGAGTAATTGGACCCTTAGTCCACAAAAATCAAGCAAGATTAGACTAACTAATTTTTTTTTTCCTTGATCTGTGGTCAATCAGATATAAAAAGGACCATGTAAGTTATTTCTCTGTATATCAGTGATACGTTCTTAAAATTACATTTTGGTCTGGAGGAGTCTCAGGGGGAGCCTCATTGCTGTCTAAAACCCCCTGACAGGAGCTTGTAGCCAGGTCAGAGGCAGTCTCTTCTGTCAAAACTCAAATGAAAGGATGAGAAGGAATGGCCTTTAGTTGTGCCAGGGGAAGTTCAGCTTAGATATTAAAAAAAAGTTCACTGGAAGAGTGGTCAGGCGCTGGAATGAGCTGCTTAGAGAGGCAGTGGAGTCATTGGAAGTGTTCAAGAGGTGCTTGGATGTGGCACTTGGGGATATGGTTTAGGGATGGTTGTGGAAGTGCTGAGTTGATGGCTGGTCTAGATGATCTTGAAGATCTCTTCCAACCTCTTTCATTCTGTGATTCTGTAAGTTTTTAAATGAGGATTCATAGTTCAGAGGGGAAAAAAAGGTCTTTGGTATGCTTAAGAGGATAACACTGTACAAGGAGGAACTGCAAATAATGCAGTGTTCCTGGAAGCTAAACCTAGAACTGAGCAATTAGCAGTCAGAAAATCAAGCCCTCAAAAGTCACTGGATGTACTGAAACACCTGGGCTTTACAGTCTTTATGATTTCCTCTCAATATATTAAAAAGGACAATTCCTTCATCACAAGAGCACAGAGGATTAATTCATTGGAGTTTGTGAGGCACTTGGCTGGTATGATAAAAACTTCCACTAACACAGAACTAGATTTCTGCTTTGTAAGAAAGTTCCTGGTTTGGACTACCTCTTTTTTTTTTTTTTAGTTGTTTGTTTGTGTTTTTGTTGAAACACACTCTCATAAAATATTTTACCCTTCAGATCTATGGGATAAGGCTTCATGAACCACTAGTATTTAGAAATTGCTGACCTAGAACATTTGCCAAAAGTCACAGACCACTTAATACTCTGCAATTTTATGACATCTTGTGAGTCAAGTAGTATTTTACAATTCCTGAAGCTATTACCCAGCTTTGCAGGAAGAGAGGTATTTTGAAACCTAAGATACTAAATGATGGTACACAATGGGCTATTCCTGTCATAAAACTTTAATAGAGTCCTGTAACCAGTCTCTATTGCATGGATTTGATGAGTGACATTTTAAGTATATATTATTTCTGTGTCAGTATCTTTCATAAGCCACAAGTAAATATATGATTGTGCCAAAGACAGTCCTTGTTCCAAGTAGAACCATCTCAACAGCCAACATGGAGGACATGAGAAGCTAAATAATCCTTCCAAAGGGAGGGGAAACTAAGAGTGATTAAGTGACCTGATGAAAGATTATAGAAGATAGGCACATCTAAGTTTCAGCTCCAAGGGGTATCCTGTAGTTTAATGAAATGTTCAGGCTTCCTTTGTTGCTAAGTGAAAATAAATTATCAGGTAAACTGGTGAAAGGCCATTATTGATCAGATAGATTTATGATCCCTGTTACCCCATGCATCTCTAACTGAAGGGATGATCCAGGTTCAGATGAGGTGGACAGGGATATGTTCCAGTGTAACTTTTCTTGTTTGATGTTTAATGTCATACTCTTCACTTTCTCACCTAAGTGCAGATGTGTAGCACAGAGTATTCAGTCTTGATAAAAGCAGGTGATAATGGAGATCTGGTTCTGTTCTAGTTAACAGTCATTTATAACACTGTTGAGAGGCTATCAAGAGACAATTCCTTAACTACATGCAGTGCCAAAATGCAGCTGGGCTGCAGTGGAATCCTGGTGCCCAGGCAGCAGTGCTGAGTGCCCACACATGGTTGACAACATGAACACGTGCACTTTGTGTCTTTCTTGGATCAGCTGCTGTTTGATATCAAGCCTTCTAAAGTGCTGCTGTAGAACCAGTTCAAACAGCCCCACTCTCAGCAGATTTTCCCTCTGGCCTTATCCCTGCAGCAGGTGAGTCTGATTTTTTTAAGACAGACAGCATTTTAAAATCAGGCTGTAGGGTGGGTGCAAGCTGTTGTTAAACCTGGGGTTTTGTGAACACCCTGTAAAAAATGTCTAAGCTGTAGATGGTTCCATAAATACTAAAACTTGTTTACAGCAGCTGATTGCAAACTTTCAGGAGGTGGTTTAACAGTGATAATTACTGATAATTGAGCATAATCACAAATCTGAAAGTTGCCACTCTTTTTCATGGACCTTGCACTACCATAAAGCAGGCACAGGCCTTACCCTGTCTGTAGATAGCAGGTCTGCAGCAGAGACAGGACTTGAAACCAGATCTTGCATATTCTGGGTTTGAGCAATATTCTGACTTTTATTTGGTTATGTTAATCTGTGACATATTTATTTCTTTAGCTTGGGCCCATTTTTAAAAGCTAATTAAACCTTAATGAAAAATTGTATAATTTATTCATTTTCTGGCTGAGTAAAAATTTTTAAGGGGTCTGGAATCTCATATTTTCTTAGCACTAAGGATGTTAGCAATTTTTTGCCTTTGTACCTATTTTCATCATTCTATCACTACTGTTTCTGAGCACTTTACAACAGTCTTTAAATATCATTATAGCTCCTGTGTGAAGTATGAGTGTATATTTATCCCCTATCAACAGCTGGCAAACTAAGGCATGAAGGTTTTTGAGCTCTGTGTTGTAACAGGTCCCATACAAAGTTGTATATGCTCTGAAAAATTATCATAATTTTGTATCTCTGTCCTCTTAAGCACTATACTAAGATTCTGTGGGATCATATATACATAAATTTTTATTCCCCAAACTTCCAATTTCAAACCTGAGCATCTTCCTGCTCGTGTTTTCAAAGATTTTAAGATTTTCTGTTTCTATATCCTGACTGTGTGTGTGTTTGGATGCAATTTTAATTCTCTTATTCTCAATTATGTTTCTCTGTGAGGAAAATTACATGAAATTGTCATGCCCCTAATGAATGAATTGCAAAGCTATGAATATCAAATGTTTCTAGTTATAGAAGGAATATATTGGATAAGGCATCATAGTGAGCTGGGATAAGGTAGTAACTTAAATACTTAAGATTTGAAAAATAAGCATGTACCCTCTATAGAAAGATATTTGTGGCATCTTTGTTTCCAGTTTTCAGGAAAAACGTGCTCCTTGCTTGAAATTAACATTTTGTTTGGCCATTAGTTAATTTGGCGTCAGATAGACTGTTTAATATGACCCTCCCATCATAGCAGAATATTATGTACAAGAGACCAAATAGAATTCAAGAAGTGTCTCTTTTTTGAAATTAATATTTGAGCCAAGTGAAATATTAATTACAAAGAATTGTTTCTAAAGCAACACTTTTCCCTAAATCTATTATCAATCATATCACTAAATATAATAGCATTAACACAGAACACAATATAAATCACAGAACTCTCCTAAATTTTTTATTTACTTGCAGAAATGCGGTTTTCCACTTCAACTCTGCATCAGATATCTCTCTGTGATACAGAAATACTCTCCAAACTTCTTATGTAGCCTGTATGGTCCAAGTGATGTTGCTTCAACTGGGAAGCCTCAGGTTCTCCTTCCTGTTTCACTGTAAAATATGTACAACAGTGGGATGCCAAGGGCTGAAATTTATCCTGACACCACAAAAGAAAACTCTGCACGCTGCTATTTCATCTGTGTATTGGATACAAGACAGGTAGAGGGAAGGGCCTAAAGTTTCAAGTTTATAATAAAGAATTTGATGGAGACTGGTAAATAGATGAAATTTAATGCCATAAACCAGTGACTATTATTTATTTAAAAAATAGTTTGAACTACTGTGGTCTAGTTGTAGGGTCTGAGAGATGCCTTTCTGTCCAAATGCTGCATGGTCCTTTTTGCCAGGACTTCCTAAGGGCAGAGTTGCAACACTTGCTGGTTTTTAGGATCACTGTGGCTCAGGATAGAAAGAAGTCCATCCAAAAACCCTTGCAATGATTCCCTGGTGCTCTCTAGTCCTTTGGGACCACCAGCAGCTGGTGTAGCTGGGAAAGGACTTCCCAGGCCATGCCAAGGACAGAGCAGCTGCAAATTGTCTCTGGTAGCAGCAGCACTTCTTGAGATGCACTGAAAGTGCTCAGTGCAGGCAAGGAGACCATGTGTCCTCCTGCCAAGTACTGGCTGTACAGTCCCTGACACTTCATTTCCCTGGCCCCCAAGATGATTGTTCCTGGCCTTGATTGTTTTTTTTTTTTAACACAGCTTTGAGAACTGGGCTAACCTACTGCTTATAATGAAACAAACCCAACAAAAGGGATCTTTTGAGAGTTTTACACCTTGTGGCTGGATTAGGAGGTTACATCTTTCTCAGTGATGCAAAAAGTACTTTTGCTAGAAGGTGTGATCAGGGAGGATAGCAGAGAAGGTGGCAGGAAAGCTCTGGCTCTTGTATTCATCAGTAAGGACTGAAGGACTTCTTGGTTTGTTTCTTTTCACATGTCCTTTTGAATTATGGGCTTTCTGCTTCTGAAGCTGCAGGGCTGAAGGTGATTATTAGATAAGAAAAAAAAAGGTGTTATTCTTCCCATGCTGCAGTGTTTATGGGATAATTCTCTTGTAGATCTCCTCTACTCTGCTATATAAATGAAAAAACTAACAGCTTGTGTACAAATAAGAATCACATGAAAATAGGGTCTATAATCACTGAGAATTGATAACACCCAGTCCTGAGAATCTCAGATAATTCTTGAATACTTTAAAATAATTAAATAATTTTATGATGATTTTTACCTATACTTGCACATAAATTTCAAGATAGATTTTTTGGGTGCATTTCAGAGATGCCCACTAGCCTCTGTCTGCTCTCTGATAAACTGACACCAAGTTCCCTGTAATTCTAAGGAAAGGAGCAAAAAGGGGACAGAGAAGAGCTGGTTGAGCTGCTTTAAGAAGAGCCCTACCCTTGTCACCTGTGGCAGAGGGACAGAGTGGCCTTGAGTCTTGCACTTGGCAAGCTGGGCTTGTAAATACTTGGGAATGGCTGTACATCACAGCTGCTGGGGGTTTATCTGTGCTAAAGAAACTCTCCTGTCCTGTCTCCAGTTATTTTATGCCCGTAATTTACAGATACAGTGTAGCACATACCCACCCTCATCGGGTTTTTTGATCTCTCTCTTGTGCTCTGCAAGAGCTGGCAGGCCCTCAGGGAACAAAGCAAGATTTCAAAGAGAAAAGACCATCAGGTGCTGATATTCTGTAAAATCTCATCTGATTGTTCTTTGCACCTCTTCCCCTCAGTCAAAGAAGACAACTAGTCTTTGGAGGCCTGTAAAAAAATTACTCCATGTTGCTGTATCCTGGAAATTGTCAAGATGATCTATTCAATACAGCCCCATGAATCCTCTTCCCTCTGGCAGAGCCCTTTTCCATGGCATGAGGATTCATTTCTGGTTTGCAGCCAGCAGAAGGATTCCAGTGAGAGGGACAGTCTTCACACCTGTTATTTTCTAATGCTCAGAAGGATAATGCAGTTAGATCCTCTTTGAGGAGACACAATGCTTTCTTCTCATTTCATGCTTCAAGTAGTGCTCTTGGCATCTCAAACATATTCCATACCAGAGGGCCTTGATCCTCCGGATGTTTTTCAGGGGAAGCATTTTCCTATATAAACTACTGTTGCTCTCATGAAAATTTCTGATTGATCTGTTTCCTCATCTACCACAGAGCCTCTGTGAAGGCTGCTGCTTCCTTCAAAAC
>NW_005054422.1:548816-555173 GCF_000277835.1 Geospiza fortis
TATTCCTGCTCTCTTCCCAGTGCTTCCTTGACTCACCTGTGATGCTGACATCCACACCAACTCTCTCCTCTTCCAAATTATGATGCTAACACTTAATTTCAGGCAGCTGGTTTGCTTGAAAACTTGCTATCTTTCTTCCAGTGAAGTTTTCCCCTTCTTAGGATGTGGTGTGTTTTTTCCATCATATTGATGGGTCTTATCTTTAGTCCATGCCTTACTTCTCCCTGCTGTCTGTACACATGGCTCCAAACAGATGTTTGCTGTTTGATTGGTACTTGTAGCTCCTGCCCAATTAATAGAATCACCCAGAAGGAGAAATGCAGGTTTTTAAGCCATCCACAGGTTGGGCAAGGTCAGGCACTTGGTGGTGATGGATTAAGTCGAGCTGAAGCTCCAGAGCACCCAGGCTGCCCCAGCAGTGGTTGCTGCCCATGAAACAAGGAAGAGATGAAAGCACAGCTGAGTGTACCAGACTGAGAGCTGTAAGTGGATAATGTGGGCCAGATTTTGGGAGTGGAATGGCCTGTAAAGGGAGTGGAGGGAACCCACATGAATGGTGGCTGGAGATGTCTCATTGTGACCTACTGACACATATATTAGACACCTAAACTGAGCATACTTATGGGGAAATCCCTGTGCACTTCGAGGTACACATAAAAATTGTATCATTTATGCAGAGTTTTTTGTGCAATCTCAGTTCTGACTTCCCCTTGGGTGTAAGAGAGAAAATAGAAATCTGTTTTAATGGGGAAAGAAAGAAGCAGTTTGTACTATAGGAAGTCTGAATAGCAAGCTCCAGCTGACTGATTCACTAAGCTAAGTGCAACATGGAAAGTTCAGTGTCAGGGAAACAGCAGAGCTTTCTCTCCTGGTGGCAGGCAGCCATGGTTGTTGTTACTGGCATGGTCAGCTAACACAGGCTGTGGACACAAACTTCATACTCATCCTTCTGGTATTACTACAGAAGGATAAAATCACCATGAGAACTACCCTGTACTGAAAAATACTGAAACATGTTCATACTGTTTTTCTGTCCTCAGTCTGGTGAGGTCAGTTCTGAGCTGGGACTGGGAGCATGTCTGGTGGCTTCTGTCACATGGGCAGGTGGCTCAGTGTTCACTGGATAAATACATCAGGAAGTTCTCTGCACCACAGCCAGACTGCCTGGGACAGGCCAGTGCCTGGTGACACAAAGATGAGCTCAGATGAGACAAATGCAGTGTGGCCTATGCATCCAGGAGATGTTTTCTTAACAACCACTTTCTGGTACAAAAGATGAGTGTTTTCCTCCAGCCTCCTGTGTCTCTTCTGTGTTTGGAGAGAGGAGAGCTCTGAGAGTACAACTGGGGAATCTGAATAGGAGATAACAGTGCAAATGTGTGTACTGATTTTCAATACAAAACTCTGATTTTCAATACACAATGATTTTTTTAAAAAAGCTTCATGCTGCCTGTGATGCCTTTTGCACTTCCAGTGCCTCTTCTCCTGCATGTGGCACAGCAGCAGCACCTTTTGGTGTCTGCTATAATATGAGTTTTACTCGCAGTCATATGTTTCTGATTTTTATCAAATTGAGTTATAAGTGGGGGTATCCTGCAGAGATAACACAAATTATCTTTTAAAATGAATGCTAGAAGTGATCTAGTATTTTTCTTGAGAAAGTGTGTCCATGGATTCTGTGAAGTGAGTTGGATGGCAGACAGAGGTGAGCTGGAATTCATTGGAATAGAATTATGGTGGATGATGTCCTAAGAATCAGAGCAGGACTAATGGTCCCAGGAAATCCAGAGGAGGTAGATCCTGCTGAGAAACCTGCTGGCATATGGTCCAGCCTGGAGGCAAACCAGCCAAGAGGAATGGAGGCAAAATGGATGACTGTGACCTGCCTTGCTCCACAGACCACTAGGGAAAAAAAGGCCTTGTATGTCTCTGCTGATAATCCAGCACTGAGCTTGGGAGAGACACCTGAACCAAAGGTATATAAGCAGATGGAAGTTATAAGCATGAAAGAGAATCTTAAATAGGATTAAATGGAAACATCAAATTTTAAAGTCCAGTCTTTCTACTGAGAAATACAAATTGCAGTGAGAAATGGGAAGGGGGAAAAAAGAAATGAAGCATGTGTGGTTTGGTTTGTTGTTTGGGTGGTTTTTTGATTGAAAAAAAAATGCGTTAATTGAAAACCACATAATTGTAAAAAAGAAACAGAGTAGAATAAAAAATATTTTACTTCTCTTGACTTTGTCCCTCTTACCTCTTCTGTTCATCAGTTTTCTCTCTTGTTTTAAACTCCTGGCATTTTGTTTTATAATTAAATTTTGAGTTCTTCAGGGCAGCAGCTATATTCAGATATGGAGCGGTAAACAGCCTGCAGCAATAAATCCTTACCCTGATTGGCACCACTGAGCAATATAAACACTATGTAAGTAATGAGAAAGTCTGAGAGGTGCTGAGTCCTGGATAACCACCATTGTTTTTCAGCAGCTTACATTATAGTGGAATTTATTCAAACAGTGCACAAAACCATGCCAGTGCATTGGCTAAAGGCAGGCTGGATACTGCTTGGAGATATGGAAAGTCATGAAGATCTGGGTGAGCCCCATGATGTCCTCTGGGAGAAAAGGTGCTCTGGGGAAGAGCTGATTTGGAACTTGGAGCCAAGCTTTCCATCCTTTGGGAAGGAAAAATTGACAGTTTTCTTCTTTCATGACATTCAGGAAGGATGGAACATCTCTGTATGAGAGATCCAAACTCCCATCATAGCAGGAAACCTGAAGAGCTGTCCTGCTGACTGCTTCACTTGTCCACATTTATTTATTTATTTAGAGCCATTTGAGATATCCTGTAATAGGCCCCAACTTCCAGCTGCCACTTGGGAGGGAGAAAGGTCATGTTAATATTTGGCAATTCTGTGTAAATATCTTGGATACCAGAGGAAAGCTGGCACTAGACATCTGAGTTCAGCCAGCTAGTTGTTGTGCCAGGATGTCTGCTGTGGGGTAAAGTGGGCAGGTCTCTGGACTCCACAGAAGCCTGGACATCCAATCCACATGTGGACACCTCCTAGGTCCCCTAACCTGCAAGGGGAATATCATTATCCTTTAAGATGTGCCCCAAGACAAGACTTTGTATAGTGTCCTTTAATATAATACATTAAAAATTGCTTGATGCTGACATTGTGAAAGTTCTTCAACCTCTTTTTAAAAATGAGGGGTCTCAAAGTGGAGCTGGAGTTGCATGTGAGAATGTGACTTCAGCCCTGCTCTGAGCAGGAGTGGTGGCTCTGAAGGGCTGGGCAGAGGGAGCTCACAGGGACAGCCACTGGCCTGGCATCCTTCTCTGGCTTATGGACAAGGCTGTGCAGAGAGCACATCTCAGATGTTACTGAAAATGCATTACACATCTTTTTTTTTTCCTTTCCTTTGCCTTATTTTTTTTTCCTTAGGAATAATTTCCTTCTGAGTATGTGAATTTACTGCAGCAATAACTAGTGTTTGCTTACATGTTTGTACAAGAGAAGCACAAGGAGCCCCTAGTGTCTGACAAGGACGCTGTGGCAAAACAAATTAAAAATAGAGACAGAAAACCAGAGTGCAGAGAGAGAGGTTATTACACCAAGGATGACAATGGCCCTCTGAGACGAGTCTCAGGTCTTCTGAGGTTTGACTCAATACCTCAACAAAAAAAAAAAATTCCATGCATGATATCCAAAACTTGTATTTGAAAGTTGTTGGTGTTTCTAGATATGGGCATATGGAAAAAAGAAACAGTCCTTGACCACAAAGGACTACAGCATGAGGCGAAATCAGGCAGGAAATGAGAAGGGGATTTAAGATCACAGGTATTTTGTCCCAGTGTTGGAGCAGGACAGATGGACTGTCTCTGTATCCCCAGATGTTCTTAAAGAGAGAAGGAACTGACTACAACTAAGAGGGTTTTTATCTGAAAGTCAGTACCAGTATGTTTTTTCACCTCATATAAACAAAGAAAAAGAAGGGTTTGTTCTGCTTCACTGGAGCAAAAAAAATAGCACAATGGAGTTCCATTCAGGCACACAAATAGCAACTGTCCTGTGACTTCTCTATTTAAATGGGTCTCCATGGTGAGATCTGCCTCACTCTCAGTAGATGGCTGTGGAGCAGTGCTGTGCTTCACGCTGCAGGCAGGGAGGAAAAGGCATCTGAGACATCCCCCTTGCAATGAATGAATGAAGAAATGCAACAAGATATCAAGTTTCTGGTGCATCACGCTACAAAACACGATGCCTGTGCTCTCCACCACTGCTGTACTGTCCCTTCACACTGCTTTTCCAGGCCCATTCCAATTCAATGTATTCTGTGCTTGCAGACACAGCCCTGACCAACAGATGGTACATAAATAGGTGTAAAAACTGCAGCATCACAAGGGGCTTCGGTGCCAGGCTGCGTTTCTTGTTTGCTTTCTTCTTTCAGCGTTGGAAGTAGAGATTATTAATCTGCTCTGTGATAGCCAAGCCTGGACCAGACCCCTCCAGCGTCTTGCCCAACTCAGAGCACACAAGGATGACTTGGTGCTGTAGGAACCAATGCAGATATCTGCTGTGCAAGTGGTCTCTAGCAGCAAAAGGAAAAGAGGAGCTGAGAACAAGATTGCTGGACTTCTTGAACCACTTCTTCTCTAGGGAGAATGGCAGACCTGCCTAAAATTCAGGATACTACTGGTATGGCATCAATGCTATTTATATGAGGGATCTGTGAAATAAAAGTAAAAATCAGCTAAAGAAGTCTGAGCTAATTAGACTAAGTCATCTATGATGACTTCCTGGTGCTGGAATAATTATTACAGTTGATGACAACGAAGATCAGCTGTCTTGCCAAATACAAACTTCAAAAAATAGTACCTTTTAACTACAAAATAAGCCAAAATTGGGTTAAGGAGTTAAATGCAAAAATATTACTCTTGGGCTGTTATTTGTATTCTGCATTAAAATACTGAGGGTTCACACTTTTCAGATCTTATCAGCTAGAAAGTGTCATGTATCATTTAAAAGTGTTATATTCTGCTAGGAAGTTGAATGCAAAATCCTCTTATAGATCATGACATTCACTGTAAAATTATTAGCAATGCTAATGCTGATACAAATTGTAAGATATTGATACACCAGTGTTAATGCATTGAACTTGAATTCCATCAAAAGCAGTAGAAAAGGTGTTCTGACTAACTGAGACACAGATCTGACCTATACATTTTTAAAAGGTTATGCCTAAGTGCTAGAAATGGAAAATATTAATAAAAATGGAATCTCTCTTTGCTGTCATCCAGGCAAAGCCCCCAAAGGTTTTGTATGTACCTTTTGCCATTCATTGTTGTATTTTGCTTCCATGTCAAGCCTGGAAGCAGATTCATCAGTAAGCATTTGGTTATTCAAACCAAGTCAAGAGTTAGGTGCTACCTCCAGCTGCTACCGATACAGCAGCCGTTGAAATGTGAAAGCACAGTTCAAAAGACCTGATTTTGAAAGGGCTTTCCTGTGAAATCCAGCCAGCTTTTGAAATCAGGCTTTCACTGTCTACCCTAAACTAACCAAATGTTCCAAAATCTGGAAAAGCAGCTAAGGAATCCTGCTGGTGCAGCAGGATTATCTTGCATAGCTTCTCCCTTGTGTGTCAGGGCATGCCAGGGTACGTGTTTGTGGTGTGCCATGGTCCTCACTGTTCTTTAGGTCTGTGCTCAGTGCGGTCTCCATGGACAGGCTGCCCTTTTATTTGTGTAGCAAGAATGGGAAAAGGCAGAACTCAGCAGCGCTGGCAACAGGGACTAGACAGGAGGAGCAAAATCAGATGTCTGGGGTTCTGCAAGGGGGAGGTGGGCAAGGTTTATCAGGAGATGGCAGGCAAGGTTTATCAGGAGATGGTGGCAGAGGTGGATGCTGGAGCAGTCTTGAGGGACTGAGTTCATGGGTGTGACAGCAGAGCCAGGTGAGCCAGGTCATGGATGGGTCTGCACTGGGGAGGCACAGGCAGTGCCTGCTGCGTTTGATCTGTGCCAGGGAAGCAGATCCTGTGGAGTCAGAAGCAAACTCTTGTGGTTTCCAAATGCTCATATGTAGCATTTTAGCAGGTTGGAGCAGATGGCAGGTCTGGCTACCCCAGGCCCCATTCCTGGGCAGTGGCTGCAAACCCTTCCAGCCTCTTGGAAGGATGGTGTGGGTATGGCTGCTTTAGGAATGGCATCCAGAGATTTCCTGCTCCCTTCCACTGTCCCTGTCTAGGTTTTGTGGCATGCTCAGCACTCTGGAACACAGTGCTGGTGCCACAGTGTGGGCACTGCCCCCCTGAGCTGCACTGGCAATCCCGCATGGCCCAGGCTGTTCAGCAG
>NW_005054422.1:555183-559907 GCF_000277835.1 Geospiza fortis
CAGGGGCAGGGTGGGTGTGGCTCCAAGCCAGAGGAGCTGCTCTGCTCCTCAGGTGGAGACGTGTGAGAGCAGACATGGCTGGACTGTTTGAATGCCTTCCAGAAGATAAATCATCCCTGAGCACTGCTGAAGTGAACTCAGCCAGCACCAAAAGTAGGGCACAGCTGACTTTGCATCACCATTCACTGACAGTAGCAGAGTAGATATTTCAGAGCAGCCTTGGTCACTGACTGAGAGGATGTCCCAGCCAAGGGTCACCACCAAAAGCATCCACCTTCCCAGCATGGCTGAGGGCTGAGACAGGCAACACAACTTTTGTGGCACCTGACTATTCCTCTAGAGAAGCCAAAATAAATGTTGTTTTCCCTTTGCAGTTTGAGAGGACCTGTACAGAGGTGGTGGAATTGAAAGCAGGATTTGACCTTATTATGCATATAGCTTACACAGAAACGTCCAGTGCTGAAGGGATTTTTAAACTCTGCTCATTAGCTTGTAGCAAACCTCAGTGTGCGACCACAGAGCTGTCCTTAGGCAAATACTGTCTTCTCTAGTGAGCCTTCTTAGGTTCTCCAGCTAGACATAAATGCTAGGTGGACCTAGCATTTATATCTTTCGTGGTATATTATGTGTATCTTTGTCTTTGGAAACAACTGAGGGTGAATTTGTCTATCTTGCTAGCCACGTGGCAAGTAAACCCTGTGCTTGTCTTTTCTACAGGTCTCCATCACAGACAAAAAGGGAAAAGAGGAAAAAGGCAAGGAGAACCTGTCAGAAGAATTGAAGGGGAAACTGGAGCCAGTCCTGGTCAGTCCCCCTTTACAAAATCCCATTTTGCGTGACTTGAACTGGCAGGTGAGGGCACCTCTCACTCTGAGGCCTGCACAGAGTGTGGGGCTTTGGCAGTTTTGTGGAGGTTTGCCAGTGAAACTGACTCTAACAGAAGGAGATGAAAAGCAACTCAGAGGGACAAAGCTGCAAAGGAAGTAATAGGAAAATAACATTATGAGAAGAGGAAAACACCTCTGAAAGCTGGCAAGTAGAAAATTAATTTCACCATGAAACTGCCACTTTATCAGGATGAAATCAGAGAAGTTCTCTCAGGAAATAAGCAAAATGCTCAGAAATCCAGGTTTCAACAGTGAAGTTCAACGTGAGCTGCAAATGCCTCAGGGAAATTGCAGGTAGATCAGCAAATAACGAATTACAGAAGTGAAGTCAGGATGTAATAAAAGCCTCAGTACCCCTTTGAGATAACATTTGCTTTTACCTGGAGAGGTTCCTGAGAGGGTTGTGGGAGCTTGAAAGAAAGCACTAACTCCAAAATTGCAAACCTCAGAAGCAGGAAGAAAATAATTGCCTCCCAAAGAAACACATAGGTAAGAAGATGCCTCCGCTGGGAGAGGTCAAGTCAGTAACAACCATGTCTTTAGTCATCACTGAAATCCTGAAATCAGAAAGGCAGTCATGCAAGACAAAAAAAAAGAATTGCTTAAAGGGCTGAAATATTTTTCTCTATATTAAAGGTGGGACCAAGCCATGAAATACAGCTCTAACTTGATCTCCAGACCCAAAATTCACAAAAGATTGGATCTGGGTTTTTCTGGGCTGGGCAAATTCATCTGGATCTCTCAGAGTTTGGTAATGTTTAGTTCTTTGGGTTTTTCTGTCTCAGGTTGTGCTCCAGACCTAGACAGGTGTGTAAAATCCTCTGCAGAATAGAACCAAGAGCAGATTTGGGGCACATGAATTTTGTGTTGTCATGCACCAGCTCTGAAGAGCCAGGACATTGTTCCATTGTCACTGTGCCTGTGCTCATCCTGCTTTTTGTTGAATGTGGCAGCACCACACAGGTGCTGCTAGCACTGCAGGTGTACATTCATGCCTCTGTAACTACAGGGGTACTAATCACAGTGAAGGCTGGTAAGCTTTTGGGGCTGAGGGCAGAGATGGAAAGCTCTCTCCTCACCAAACCCTACACCCATCAGCTAATCTCATCTTGCTGGGACACACAGTTTACTTCTTGGAGGCTTCATCATGGGAAGCCACACTACAGGATGCCATGGGGACAGGAGGAACCTGTCACCATCTGTCCCCCCTCCACTTCCTCATGTGGGGACCCAAACCCATCAGTCATCCTGACCAGGACCATTTTGGGCTCCTCTGATTGCTCCTGTGTGATAAAGAAAGGGAGGGATGCTGCTGGTAAGGAAGCAGGAAGGGTTGGAGGGAAGGGCAGGGGGTGCTCCCCAAGCAGGGCGCGGGAGGGAGGAACCCTGTCCTCCCTGGCTCAGAGCACAGCCACACTCAGCGTGCTGGCTCGGACTGGAATTACAGGAAATTCCACTGGTGCTGCAGGTACCATTAGTGCCTATTAGCTGTGGTGTTGTTTGGGGCCGTGTTCTTCCAGTCACAGCCCTGCAGGACGTCACCTGTCACTGCTGCTAAGCCTCGATGCGCAGGCAAGGTGTGCAGCTGCCTGCTCTCCACACTGCCTGGCTCATGGCAGCACACCACAGCATCCTTTTCAGGATCATTCTGGGATATTCCTGAGGAGCTGTACCCAGCCTCCCATGGGGGATGGAATGCTGGAAGCCATTGAGTTGTTGCAAGAGGATGCCAAGGAATCCTTCTGGGATTTCCATACATGCAGGGGTGAAAGCTGCCATGGCCAATACACACCTGAAAGTGTATGAGCAGTGCTGGAGGGGGAGAGGGTGGCATGGAGTGGAAATGGGCAAGGGTGTTGCTAGAGAGGTCAAGATATGTCTGTGGAAAATACCAAAATTTGAGAGTTGTCTGGAATACCCTCCTCATCAATTTCTTCATTTTGTATAAGGACAATAAGTCTATCTTCTAGGTGCATTTTAACTTCATTGGGTAAAGATTTCCTGTCTTTCTGATAAATTCAGCCAAAAAATGTCAGTTAACAGCAGCAGCACAGTCTTGCATGTTCACAGATCCTTTACAGTTTGTTTTTACCATGGCTGGTTTCAGACACATAGGAAGGACCACTCTTCTGTGTTCTTTTCTCTTACCAGAAGCTTTTGTCCAGGCATACCCAGGCCGTTTGTGTTCTCAGACAATAAGCTGCAATATCCAGAGATTTAAGTCAAAGGTCAAGGTCCTGTTGTGCAAGGCAGGATATTTTTCCCAGAAGTTAGTTCCTGCCCTGAAGAAGTTCCAGACACAAAAGAAGACTCTGGCCCAGCTGACGACAGAGAAGTAGAAGGCACTAGTGAGACACTTATAATTTGTCTAATGAGGATCAATCAGATGACACCAGCTGCCTAACCATTGTCAGGTCATTTTACGGGCATTACAGCAGCTGCATGGTTGTAAAGAGAAATGATAGAGGTATTAAGCAGTGACTACTTTCAGGACAGGCTTTTTCCACTCATGAATGCAGATTTATGAAATAAAGTGTAGAGTAACAGCAGTTAATTGGGATATACCTGAAATGTGTGCTGCCTGTTTATTGAGTGCTGCAATCTCCCATCTAATGCCCACCTAGTGCCTTAGTAAGGCCCTGATTCCTGTGCACACATTCACTATAATTATCCCCATTTATACCTTTTCTACATGCAGTACAAATGTGAACCAAAACTTGGTCTTTCTAAGTCCAGAAAATACAGGCATAGAATCAATTATAATGCTAGAGGAGGATTCTAACCATTGGAATTACCTGCTATTCACAAGCAACTTTTTTAAAATCCAAATCCATCTGGCAGGAGTCCATCCAAATTTCCCACAATGGTTTTTAGAACATCCAACTACTCACCTCTGCTTTGCAATCACTGCCACTAAACAGCAAGTAGGTCCTGTGAGCAGTTTTTCCCTTTGCAGTCTCTTCATGTTCATACATAATTTTCCAAGGGTGAGGTTTTTTCCAATAAGGAAGGAATGTTCATGCACAAATGGCAGTAGGTTGAAACGTGCGTTGAGCCAACCTGGAACTTGTGGTTTAATAATCCCTTAAGACATTAACCAGGAAGGGACATTTGCCTTCTTGTGTGTTGTGTAAAACTTAAAAGAGACCGAGGGAGGGATGTGAATTCATTATTCATGCATTATTCAGCACTCATTATTCTTTCCCCTGAAGACTGCGTGAGTATCTAAGCTCACTCTAGTCAATGGAAGTTCAATCACTACTGGCAGCAGACCTAAAGCACGTGCAGGCTGACCAGTGCTGGTGTCTGCTCTGGGGGAGCTGAATCCCCCCTCCCCAGTGAGCTGCTGTGTAGCCCCATTTCTCAGAGAAAAGCAAGGCACAAATCTTCCCAAGAATATTTCTGGGTTTCACATTCTCTGAACCTCAGAGAAAGAAAAAACAGTTCTTATCTCATTTGCTGTGCCTGTGTTTGTGCAAAAGTAGAATGCAATATGGAGATTGTTTACCCAGAGTGATGGTGTTTTGTTTCCTTGGCCTGCCAGGGCCAAGTCTGTGTGTGTGTGTATGTGTGTGTGTGTGTGTGTGTGTGTCAGGACTGCTGGCTGACAGTCACAAGATTCTGTGCAGTTGAGTGCTTGGCAGATTCAGTTTAGATGTAATGTAATATAATGTAACATAGTATAGAATAATATAGTATAATAAAGTAATTACTTAGCCTTCTGATAAGATAGAGACCTCCTCATCATTCCTCTCTGCCAGGGGTGTCCCTGCAAATACAATACTGGTGGACATACACATTCAGTGATGCAGCTGCCTGTGAGCTGAACTGAAACAG
>NW_005054422.1:559921-571355 GCF_000277835.1 Geospiza fortis
CAGCAGGAAAGAGGAACAATGTGCTTATGGAAGTTTTATCTCTGCTGATGCTGAGGTCACTGTAGAGAGGCTATGAAAAAACAAACTCACAGGCCATAAAAAGCTGAAAATTGTATTGTGTGTAAATGAAAGGTCACTTGCTTGTGTTTGAGATGAAAGTCACAGACCTGCTATAGCTAATTCTTGGAAGGAATGGTAACTTGTGAATTTTTCATATGCCTAGTTCCAGGATTAGTGCATCACTTATATGTGATATGAAGAGGTTAAAGAGATGCAGCATCAAGGCATGCAAAAAGCCACACTCTCTATCCAGATATATTAATAGTTATCTATTAATAGATCATGTTACATGCAAATATGCTTGATGCTAACATTATTTAGCAAAAATACAAGCAATAAATACTGTTCTCTAAAGCACAGGAAATACATTCAAAACCAGTCTACGCTTTAATAGATTTCTTGTGTCCCTGATAGACTTAAAGTTAGATAATCTACATACCTGACACAGTTTAAGCCACCAAGGCAAAGGAAAGTGTGAAAAACTTCTCAGCATTGCTCCGTTGAAAGGACAAGAATACTTTTCCAAAATCAATGCCTTTTCTAATATTCACTCTCAATACATTTATATACACAATTCTTTTTTTTCTCATACGTGCAATCTAATACCAAATCTGACAGAAATGAGAAAAACCTATTCAGCACAGTGGCTAAGCAGTTAAAATGTCATTCAACAATTTGCCAGGTCACTGTCACAAATATGTTGCTAGGTGACTGTAGATGTTATCAGCCACTAAAATACATGCATTTTCCAGATGTATTCATTAAATCATTTTCTGTTGAGTGATTCTGTGGTACAATGAAATTGAACGCCTTGTTAAGGACCTAAACATTTTTAAATATATAAGGACCTAAACATTTTTAAATATATAATGTGATCTGAATTATATTGAAAACTGTCATTTGTTGTGTAAGTGGAGGAAAGGGATCCAAATTTGGGAAATTTGACTAAGGGTTTCTAGAGATTCAGCTCCCTAGAAACTGCGATTTTGCACTATCCTCTTGGGTTTTGTAACTTCTGTGCATACCTAATGCTCACATTCTGCATCTAATTATTCTACAGCTGATCCCTGTTAATTGGCATTTCTATCAGCTAGTGATATGACTCATTAACCCTTTGGAAAGCAGTCTTTCAAAAGTTAATAACCGTAGAGTTTGAAACTTCAGGCTGACGTAATACGCAGTCATAAAAACACTGGCAGTGAAGTGTGAACTTGAGGCAGTTTCAGATGTCATTCTGGGAGCTGATTGTATCAGCCACACAGAGCTCACCCCACAGTCAAGACCCCAAAAGCTGGGCTGGTTTTCCAGGTTCCTGTTCCTGGCAGTGGCAGTGGCAGTGGCAGTGGCAGTGGCAGTGGCATCCATGCAGAGGTCGGTCTCTGCATCAAAGTGAGCCAGAAGAGCTGCCACACTCCTGGCAGCGTGCACTGGTGACACTGGAAATGACTAGGGCACACATTTAGGTACTGAGCTCAGGTAAAAAACCCGTGTTAGAGGGTTCTAATCTGCAAGCTGACTCCACACTCCAAATAATGGGGGCAACAACTGGATACAGCTATCTGTTACAGTGCAAGTTAGATCTACAGATTCATTCTGGCCTTGATATCTACAGATGTACATTGAGAAGATATGAGCAGGGTTCAAAGAACATGCTACTGGTTGCATTTTTCCTAGAGCTTTGAACTGTAACATCTGTGTGTGCTTCCTGGTTCAGTGTTCATCTGGAATGATTGAGAGATTACTCAGAGTGGTTTGGCAGGGACTTGCAAGATCACACTTTTCAGCTCAGACCAGCCTGCATCAAAGGTGTTTACACGTGCATGGATTTAAGTGTACACTGTCCAGAGAGAAAAACGTGCTGGTGTTAAATCCAAAATTATCTCCTCTGGCTCAGGGAGTTCCTGGGTCACGAGTGATGGCAGACTGAGTGTTTATTCTGAGAAAATACTGCTATTTATTATTCTGCATTCAGCAAATTTTTTCCTAGGCATCCACTTATGGCCACATATCAGAGGTGAAATACTGCACCAGATGGATCTTGACCTGGTCTCTGTGGCCAGTTTTATGTTCTTAGGCCTGTGCAGCACTGACTCTTTGTGACAGTCTAGGTGATTTCCAGCAGCATGGGGAGTTCATGTCATTGGTCTCCAGGGGGTTGTGATAGGTACAGAAGTAAAATATCAAAGAATAAATCCTTAATGTTTCTGGCAAAGTTGAAGGGAGGGCAGCATTTTGTGAGGTTTATGGTTACTGTAGGTGCAGTTTTTAAGCATAGCTTAAATAGTTGTGTGTGTTATGCCTCAGCTAACTGTCTTTTACCACATCAAAAAAAAAGTTTAGACAACATATAATGTTCTCTGTTCTAAAAGAGGGAGGTAGCACTCCACAGTCTGTCTGCTGGAGGTTGTGCTGTCCTGCCATTGCTCCAGGGAAAAGAGGTGTTGGAGAAGATTCATTGCTCTTCCTCTCAGCTTCACTGGCATCAGCTCATGGAACAGGAGACTGTGGCCTTGAGCTGTGGCTTGGGATCCTCACACTGGACTGTGTGACCTCTTGTGATCCCTTCTAATCAACACTTCTGGAGTCCATAGAAGGCCTACACTTACCTGAATCAGTAACTCAAGGTAGCTCAGATGGCTTCACACATTTATGTAATGGCAGCTGCATCGTGGCCCCTCAGCAGCAGAATTCAATGGGAGGGGTGCAGCTGAACTGGCTGTTTGACACTTCACCAGCCAAGCAGGTGGATATAATCCACACCCTTTGGGATAGCCTGGCACATCTGACCTGCCCTTCAGATGTCACTTCAGAAGGACCTGTGTCTATTATGATTCTGTGCTGTTTTGGAGGGGGTGATTCTGCCCCTTCTGCTCTGCTCTTGTGAGATCCCACCTGGAGTATTGTGAGCAGTTCTGATGTCCCCAACAACAGAAGGATGTGGAACTGTTGGAATAAATCCAGAGGAGGGCCATGGAGTTGATAAGAGAACTGGAGCACCTCCCCTGTGAAGGCAGGCCGACAAAGGTGGGGCTGTTCAGCCTGGAGAGGAGAAGGTTGTGTGAAGACCTCAGAGCAACCTTCCAGTATCTAAAGGGGATATAGTGGGAAGCTGGAGAGGGACTCTTGATCAGGAACTGCAGCCATAGGACAAGGAGAAATGGGTACAAATTGAAAGAGGAGAAATTTAGGTTAGATATTAAATGTGGTTAGACAATGGAATGAATGGTTTGCCCAGGGAGGTTGTGGATGTCCCAACCCCAGTGTTCAAGGCAGGGTTGGACAAAGCTTTGAGCAATCAGGTCTAGTGGGGGGTGTCCTGCCCATGGCAGGGGGGCTTGGGACTGGATGGTCTTTAAGGTCCATTTCAAACCCTTA
Source organism: Geospiza fortis (assembly GCF_000277835.1). Lineage (NCBI taxonomy): Eukaryota > Metazoa > Chordata > Aves > Passeriformes > Thraupidae > Geospiza > Geospiza fortis. The sequence continues at coordinate 563,357 of NW_005054422.1, forward strand.
TCATTCTGTGATTCTATGAGTATCTCATGTGTCCAGAGATATCTCCAATGACAGGACACGCTTGTCTTTAGGAAACTGAATCAAGCCCTGGATGTCTCCTGGGGTGAACAGAAGCAATTTTGCTTTTTCATCTGCAGCACAGGTGGTGTCAGGATATCCTCAGTGGCCTGTTCACCTTAAATCATCATTCTTTGCAAGGCTGTGGTTGGTAGCTTTATCTTGCAGAATCCCAGCACCAGGTCAAACAAACATCCAAGCCCTGCAGAGCACAAATGATGATCTGGGATAAAGCCCTGCTGTCAGATTACATTTGTTCAACAACTGCAGTTGCCTAACCAGGGCCACAGGTCAGGCTCATGTGCATGGTGGCTCATTTACACATTGTTTGGGTTCTGCCTCGTTCTTTCTGCTGTCACTCAAAGTGGAGCTGGGTGCAGGCACTGGTCCTGCTGGCTTTTTGGGGAACAGCCACCCTTTAGCAGTTCCCACGGTGGCAGGACAGGGGGTGACACAGCCTGGATCTCACTTCCACTGATGTTTTGCACAGACACCAGAGGGACCCTCAGTGCTGAGAAGCATCTGTCACAAGGCCAAGCAGAGAAGGATGAGCCCTGGGAAAGTAAGGTGGTCTCTAAAGTTAAAATTACTTAAATCAATTGTTACTCAAGTGCAATTGCTGCAGCTTCCTTGTGGTATTTCCCAGAAGCCTGAATACCCTTGCTTTTCTCAGTACAGACAGTGGAGTATCTTAAATAAAATACATTCCTATTGACATTCCTTTTAATGAATGCAATGTCAGAAGTTTCCAGAAAAATGCTTGAACTGTAGAAATTTAAGTCAATATTACTTAAATTTAAAATTAATTCTCTGTTTTGAATCTGAGCAATTGATTGCACTGATCTTGGAATAAAAGTTCCAAAGAGAGCTTCCCACAACATGATGTGGAAGGATAGAGATGTGCTTCACACACTGGAGATGGAGGGAATACTGTAGTAGAGCCAGCCTGTTTCCCTGGAAATCAAACCACCTGAAACTTGGCTGTGCTATCAGAACACTGCAGCCACTGCCAAGGTCCTCTCTGCATATTTAAATTTACACCAACTCTGTGTTGTGACAAAGTGCCAAGCACTGATGGGAACCTTCTGTCTCTAGTAAGAATTTTGGACACATAATAACAACACAGGATTAATATAGCTTTGCTTGAAAGCAGAATTTAAATGAGATTATTTAGGAAAAAGCAGTCTTATTTCTTTGAAATATTATTTCATTATATGAAGATATAATGAATTAACATTTATCTGGAAAATGCTTTTTTTTTGTATTTCACAACTACTTTTTAGCATTTCCAGACTGAATAATATTTTCTAGAATATATTTATTCTAGAATGAGCTTTTGCAGCTTTCAGCGATAGACTCAATCAAGAAACTGATTGTGTATGTTTAACAAGAAAAACAACAACAGTACTAGAGGTAGTAATTAAACCAAACTTAATTCTGAAAAAATGTGGAAAAACTCAGTTTTACATTTTGTCTTTTTTTTTAATGACACATACATGAGTTTCTGATGAATCATTCAATCCTGTCTTACAAACTACAATAGACTGAGATTTACAGGGGTCTGTTTAGTTTATCCTTGATTTGAGAGTCAGTTTGATTATACCATATAAGCATTATCAGAGGAACAAAACACTGTAAACTAAGAGCTGTTTAATCTAACAGAGACGACAACAACACAGACAAAAATTAAGACTGACATTTTTATTAGCAATGAACACTATTTTAACAACACGTGCAGATGAGATCACAACAGATCACCCAATGAAAATGGTGTCTTCTCCACTGGTTTTGTCTTCAAACAGGCACTTGAATGTCAAGGTGATGGTGAGCTCTTCTGCAATAGCCTTGTCCCTGGACCACTCTGTGAGACTGAGGGAGACCTGAGGAAACCTGCCCTGGGGGAAAAGACCAGGACATTAAATTTTCCTCTCTCCTAACACAATTCCCTAATCACTGTTGAGCAATTATCCCTTTCCATTTGCTCTAAAAGGAAAACAAGTGATAATGTAGATTAAGTTAAATGGCTAATGATTATCCAGAGATGTAGGGTCGACAAGAGTTTCCCTAAATTGAGGAGACTGGATCCTGCTGTGATATAAACACTTTTCTTGTGACCAAGGCTTCAGTATTTCTCCCTTGAATTCAGCTTTGCTCAGTCTTCCAGAGGGGCTGCACATAACAGCACCTCTGGACTGGCAGCCTGGTACATTTAAAATAAACTTTGTTATTGGTGGGTTGTTGTAACTGTCACAGAATTTTTAAAAGTTACATTTTCCTACAGCCCACTAGAGAGGTGTTAAGTCGTTAAAATAATGTGTGGTGTGTTTGTTTATTTATTTATAAAGGACATATTAATGGTAGTTTATGGACCAGAAAACTTTGCTGTTTCAAAATAAAAGTACATAACTGTTGAACGTGCTTTCTAAAGCTGTTGCACTGGCATCTGTTGTTCAGACTGTTAATACTTTAATATTTTGAAAAGCAAATTAAATTAGCTCCCTAGTGTTAATGCACATTGCACACATACATGGGCTCCCCAGTTTGCTCATTTTGGATGAGGGCATGACTGTATAAACAGAGACATTTCAGAGAAATGTATTCACTGGTTTATCTTCAGCACAAAACACCAAACAATAAGGAGCTAATATTTTGATTTTTCACATGAAGCACTGCAGTACAGTCCCACTCATTCCAAGATTGGTGCTGAGAGGAGTAGGCCAGCTCTTGCAGGATGTACCTCCCTTGCTGTGTGTAGTTCATGGTGCACCCCAGAAGCCTGCACATTCTTGCTTTTCTTAGAATGGATGTTGAGTTGTCTTTAATAAAGTGCACTCCTACTGAGATCACTTTTAATGAAATGGTGGAAGTTTCCAAAAAGACATCTAAGCTGTAGAAATCTGTGGGAGTAGCAATGCTTAAGGACTAAACCTTTCTACTGTGCCACTAACAAAGTGCTTCACTTTCTACACAACTTGTGCTGTTACCAAGGGCCATTTTGTATTACTGAAAATAAACAGAGTAATTCTTATTCATAAAGCTTGTCTTGCTGGCCTCATTCCCAATGACTTTGGCAATGCAATAAACTTTTGCCACTTCCACTGTGCAGGAACTGTGCTCTCCAGCATTCCCACCACCCCTGTGCATCAGGTGAATTTGATTTTCCTGTAGGCTTTACTCACCCACATTTTGTTGTCCCTGGGCCTGATGCAGCCCAAGTGGCTCAAGGATGTATTTGGGAGCATGTCTGGTCCATGTGAAAGTACAACAAGGCAAGGTTTGAGTTTGAGGGATGCTGATGAGTTGGTTTGGAGCACAGGTTGATGAGAAGGAGGCTGTGATAATGGGAAGGCTGCCTGGTGGTTCCAAGGTGCACAGGGAGCTGCAAAGTGTGGGATTGGAGGCATTTACTTTGCTGTCATACTGATGCTCTGCTAGAGAGAACATAAACTTGGAGCACAGGATGAAGTAACTGGCATTTGTTTTGCTTTTGTGTTTTTACTTCATTTGTCCTGTCCACACATGTCTAAGACTCAAATTTCAAAATTTAACCACGACTTAATCCCTTCTCCTCTGGAGCCCTTGGAGGTAGAAAACAAAGTTGTGGTAAATCATATCATTAGACTTTAATAGCCAATACACAGTAACTAACATTTTTTTCCTCCCAAGGGAGTTATTTAATGTTTAATGAAAATAGCAATTTGCATAATTCACTTGCAGTATAAAGGTCACCAACAATCTGTCACGAGGATAACAGGGTAATTACTTAAGATAACTATCTTCCATTGACAAAAGAATGTTAATTTGTTGAAAAGGACCATTTAAAATTACTGTATTTTAATTATTATATCATCTTTATTCCATTTTTAGGAATGTCAGAACATCTGCAGCAGAGCTGTGTATCACTTTCTCAAAGGCAGTGGGTGTTGAGACCAGGCTTCTCTATTAGCTGGTAGATGAATGGTGAAAATATCCATAAATATGAGAAGTCTGAGGGAACCTGAGTGATGGACGAGCACAGAAGAAGGTGTTTGTGTCAAAGACACAGCAGTCCCATACCGTGTCCCATCTGTGCTGGGATCAGGAAGACCCTGATTGTCACACTCTGTGGCCACACTTCTCTTCACAGAGAAAAGCAAGGCACAACTTCCCAAGGATATTTTCTGGGAATTGCAGCAAGGAACCTCAAAGAAAGGAAAAACAATTCTTATCTCATTTGCTGCTCCTCTTGTGCACAAGTGGAATGCATTGTGGAAGACTGTCTACCTGAATTGGTAATGGGATTCTGGTGTGAGAGTTTTGATTCATTGACCAATTGAATCCAGGTGTGTGTGTGTCAGGATTGGGCTGACAGTCATGAGATTCAGTGCAGTTGAGTGCTTGTGCAGATTCAGTTTAGATGCAGAGCAATATAGTATAGAATAATAAAGTATAATAAAGTAATTAATTAGCCTTCTGATATCAATGGAGTCAGATGCATCATTCCTCCCTTCGTCGAGGTTGCCTTGCTTTTACAATAATACTCCATCACCAAAACCTCTTGGGTCACAAGTATTGTCCAAACAAGGGCCTTTGTTTTAAAGTTGTGGTCTAAGAGCAAACAGAGAATGGTTCTTTGCAAAGCACAACTCAGCCAAGCACTGCACACCTGCATGAGCAAGCCCAGCCAAGGACTGGACATGATGGCATTCACACAGGAACCAGCAGATGATGGAAATCTCTGCTGGGGCAGTGTGTGGAGCCCAGCACTGATCCTGGCAGCTGCTTTGGGCCAGGGGCCACCACCACGCCCAGAATGTTTGCCAGGAATATCCAAAACTGGCATCCAGCTGCCAGCTGGGCTGGAGCACCCTGCATTCCCAGGGGAAATGTGTCAGAACTGGCCTGCAACAGGACTTTCAAATTGTGAGTCTCAGCAGTGTAGCCACAGCCACACAGGAGTACTCCTGGGCTGGAGCAAATGGTGTCACTTTGTACCTCTTTGTCCTGCTTCTCTGCAGAGATTCCTATCAGGGCCATCAGCAGGGCTTGTAAAGATGACTCAGTCTAATAGAATCCTCTTCCCATTCACTGCAAAGCCAGGAGGATTTCTCTTATCCTACAGGTGCACCATAAGGGTGTCTTTAATACAGGGAAGTGCCCTGAGTGAGTGACACGCTGTTTGCAGAGGGACAAACCTACTTTTGCAACACAGCACAATAGACCAAAACCACACTATGTTTCATTTAATGATTACTCCTGCACAAAGCTTTCAAATAATAAGCACTAGCATATTTTAAACCTGAGCAAGCTAAACATTTAATTTACTATTCACTTGACACCACTTTAGTTCATTAAAACCTCTGTAGCACTGGAGAAGGTGAAGAGGGCAATATGATTAAGACAGCATGGTTAGGGCAGGGCAGGGGTTTCTCTCAGCTGAGAGTTGAGGGAATCTCATTCTTTCCTTCAAAGACAGCAGTGGTGGTTCTCCTTGGCTGGGCCAGGATGGAGCACCTGGTTTCCCTGCTCTTGGGCACTCTGCAAGGTGACGCTTTGGGGATAAGCCTTGCACGGCACAGAATGACCCCAGCTGTTTACCTACATGTCCTCAGAGTAGTGTTTTTAAAGGATATGATATTGATAACTCAGATCACCTCTGCTGTGATTTAGAAGGTATCTAATTGCATTTATATAATTATAATTTAAATAATTATATACATGTATATATTTTAATGTTAGTTGCCACTGTGAAATAGAGGTGGTGTACCAACTTCATTAATAAAATCCTGGCAGCTATGAAAAGATGGGGGATGCCACAGGAGCAGCAGTGAGGGCCTGCAGGTGTTAGGGCTGATGTCCTGCTCTGGCCTCAGTCTGAGCCCATCCCCAAGGAGGTGTCCAGTGCCCAGGGCTGGGGCTGTTCCCCTCCCACTCCTGCTTCCTCCCAGAGACCTGAGGCACCACACACAGCCAAGAGCTGAATGTGCAATTCCTGCAAAATCTGTCTTCTGCTTGCATTCAATCAGAGAACTTCTTTTTCCACCTCCTCACAAATCAAGACCCAGGAAAACAGCATAAGATTCAGTGCTGGATTTAGGCAGATTTCTGGTCAGAGGCTTCTCTGCTCTGCAAGCCCTCCACCCCCTATGGTGAGCATGGCCATGACCATTCCAGGTGAAGCTTCCCAGCTACTGGAAGCTGCCTCATTTGAGATCAGTCACTAGTCACTTCTGTTTTGAATTTAGGTTCTGGGTGATTTCCCAATGCAGAACTCTCATTAGAGAGAATTAGAGCGCAATAAAAATAGGCTTTAGGGGACCAGCCTGTCCAGTCATTCAGGAGGTTCCTTATAGGATTATTTTCTTGATACACAAATGCATGCAAATAATCACTAGTGGCTCTTTGGAATCCTTCCTAAGAGTGGCCAATAGCAGAGATACAGAAGAGAGCTTTCCAGTAACAGACATATGAAAGAGCTTCCCAACAGCATCATTTCCACACAGTATCCCAGCTTTAAGCTGTCAGAAGTGTAGGCCTCCTTAAACCACAAGTGGCATATTTGTCTTAAAAAAATTAATGCAACACAGCATCTAAAAATAATCCCATGGAGTCATACATTCTCTTGTTTCTCAGCATTTGAATCACTGCAGCTGACTCCACAGTGTCATAAAACACATTTTGAGAATGAAAAATATCCAAAAATTTCCTAGAGCGAAATACCTAAAAATAAACAGAATCTCTCACTCTGTAAAGCACCTATCTAAGTTGTGTTGTTTCAGAAAGTGCTGAAGGCTCTGGATGAGGATGAGGAAGTCCTGGCCACTCCTTGGTGCCTGAGGCCACACACGGCCAGAGCTGTGGGCACCCCACCAGCTTGTGTGCAACTCTGCCGGCATCAAGCTCTTACTCACAGTTGTTTTCCCACATGAGCTCAAAACCTGAAAACAATTAAACTGCTAAAAACCTGATTATTCTCCAAAGCTGAGATCTGTGGTGGAAGTCCCAGGTGTGCTCACAGAGGGATCAGCACAGGGCTCAGAGCAAACGCCAGGAGTGCAGCTGGGGGCCCAGAGCCATCCCTGATGTAACAATGCTCCTGCAGCCAAGAAAATTGACTCGAGCTGGCAACGAGCAGGGAGCAGGGAAATTTACAGATTCTTTCGTTCTTCAACCAACAGTTTAAAGGAGACACAGAGCAATGACAGACCCCAAATACTCTGTTGACTGATCTACAAATAGGCAAACCCCTGTTGTTCACATTCTGCTGCTCAGGTGGTTTCTGGTAGCCCCGAAAATGACAAAATCATCACCAAAATGTTCAAGCTGTGAAAAATAACAGTATCCTGTTCTTATATACTACAATTTCATATTAATTTTACTTGGGAGTGTATGAAGGAAAAGAGGTTAAGCCAAGCCCTGGATTTAGGCAGGCGATTTTTCTTTGACTACAAAAAGGAAAAGGCTCATTAGACACCCTCATTTAGGTGGCTTTGATTCATCCCCATGCTCTGAACTGGCTGTGCATGGTCATCACGGCGTGTGACAAACACCCCCGAGCAAGGTCTGTCCCCAAGCACTGAGACATCCCTGCTTTGGGAAGCGCTGCCCTCAGAGAACACAGGTTCTAAACCAAAACCTGTCTGCGAGCTACTCGCGGAGAAAAGGAGACAGAAATCAGATGATAGCGTCTCCCCCTGCTCCACCCCCTTCACGCTAATTATGTGACCTGAAAGCTCGTGCCTTAATTAGCCCGGAAACAAATTACGCTGGCTCCGCCTGGTGGCTGATCCGGCCGAGCTCCCCAGGCAGGCTGTGGGTACAGGGGTGCGCGCTCGGCTCCTCCCGGACCAGCGGCCGGGCTCTTTGGGGGCTCTTTGGGGGCTCTTTTTGTGCGATCTGCAGCGGGGCCGGAACCGCGGAGCACTCCCCCTCAGGCCCTGCTGTGTCCGGCCAACCACAGCCC
>NW_005054422.1:571436-571964 GCF_000277835.1 Geospiza fortis
CTAACTGTTTGTTGTTGTGATCACCTGTCGTTTTCGTTAACTACCTGTTGTTGATGGTTAAGAATTCACCCTTTTGCCGAGTGGCACCCTGCTGCTTCCTGGAGGATGGCACCTGAGACGGTGAAGAGGAGGGGACATCGGAGTTGGCACGCAAATGAAGAAGCCCCTCACCAAACCTAGCAAAAAGCCCTGAAAACAACGAGCCAACACGGAATTGAGGGGTTGAAGTGATGTCTAGACGTGAGGAACAGAATCCAGTGTCTGCTAAAACCCTTTTTACCCCTCACCCTAACCTAAGATGTCGGCTGGACAGAGGACATCGAATGTCCAAGTGGAAAACTGGGAATCTTTTGATGCTCTCGTGAGGATGGAAGTCCCAACTCTGCCTGCAGACCAGTAGATAAAGCTGCACTTTTCCTCCTCCTTTGTGCTACTTCTGGAAGCAGCGGTGGTGTGAGCACAACCTGTCAGTTCTTCCCACCCAAGCTAATTTTTAATAAAGGCATTAAAAAGGAGAAAGATCTCCTG
>NW_005054422.1:571981-574870 GCF_000277835.1 Geospiza fortis
AGGATGCGGTGGGCTCTGCGTGCTGGGGCTGTGTGGTGCTGCTGCTTTTTAAGGGGCCATTCCTGGTGTGCGCTGCTGGGACTCGGCCCTGCACATCCAGCTCCAAAAGGAGAGCTGGAGTAACACAGCTGAAAAGCTCGCTGGTGCAGGGGGTAACACTACAGTTCAATAATAAAGGAAAGCAGCTGGATTAGGAATTGAGCCAGTTTGTGTTCCCTAAGCCTACCCAGTGCTCATTTTTGGAACGGAACAATTCCCCTCTCAGCATAGAGGAACCAGCGTCCTCCCCGGGAGGCTCGCCGCAGGAGGGGGTGTGGGCAGGTCAGAGGACACTGTGCACTTTCATGGTGAAATTTGAATAAATATTCTGCATGGAAACAGGCCCAGTGACTGAGCACGCTGGCAGGCTAGCCTGGAGACCTGGCTGCCTTTGAAGGACTGTGGTTATAATTGCTGTCACCATTACTAGCATCAAGAATTACAACCACATGAGTTTGGAGCCTCATCACTTTTAGTCAGTGCTTTAAAGCTGCCTCCCTCTTATGCACGCCCAGAGGTTTTCTTGACCTATTTTTGGACAGTGAGGAATTATTTATTTTTATATACAGACTTCCCACTTAACCATGATAATACAGTAAACAGGAGGCTGGGAGGAACAGGAGTAATATACCTGCACTCTCACCCTGACTGTACAACTCAACAGGGAGCAGCCCTGGATGTAATGCTGACTAGCGTTACAGAAATCCATCATACTGAAAATGCTGTGCCACAAAATGCAGAAAGGGGATGAGGATTACCTCAGGCTGTGTATTGCCAGATATTCTGTATGGAAGAAATTCACAGAAGCCAGAACCTTTTACAGGTGTGAGATATGAGACTTCTACCAGTTCCCTCTTCATCCCTCTCTTTCCTGACAGCTGAAGTGTTGAATGGTATCAAGAGAATATCTGCTTCCTAGGGAGAAATAATATAAAAGACCAGAGGTACATTTATATTTGTTCCAGGAATAGGATAATTATTTGGTTTATAGTTGAACCAGAGGATCTGTGCTCCCAATTTCCTCTGTATGTTCATCTGTAGCACCAGTATAAGGGCTACAGAGGCAGATCTTATGTACAGCTCACATATGAGCCCCATCTCTGAGTCAGAAAAGGGTATAGTCCAACAAACCCTCTTCTGTTAAGCCCCAGTAAACAAATAAACATCCATTCATGGGCACCTTTGACCTCCAGCACTTCATCATTTCCTTGGACAGACACAGCTGAGGAGCACGGTGACACAAGAGAAGCCAGAGGACATCAGAGTTTTCAACAAGAAAAAAAACCAAACAACTACACAACTGCAACAAAAACCCCAGACAAGACTCCCCTCTTCCGTCAAGAATGAGTAAAATGTCCAGCTGAAGCAAAAAAAAAAAAAAAAAAAGAATGTATAGATGTGGTGACATCTCCTGTATTTTTCTCAGTTTGGTGAACAGATGAGGGATGAAACAAAAATGAATAAAAGAAAGAAGGTTTTAAATACTTTGGATATATATTTTAATGGGGTAAATGTAATTTAAACATGCAAATATGAACAGCCAGTGGGTTGCCCTCAGAAGCTGGGTGCCTCTGTAAAGCACAGTACCCCATGGATGGCACAGGAGCAAACACCCCTTCAGGTGCAATATCTCTGTGAGGAACTTGAGTGTGGGCAGCCTGGGTTGGACTAAAGCTCTGTCCAGCCTTGCATGCTGCCTCTTTTATTGTTTCATAGCAGATTTCCAGCAGAGCTTGTGAGAACAACATAATGTCCAGCTTTGCCTTCCTGAATTGAATGTGCTGTGGCCCAGCCCCAGCAATGTGCAGCTCAGAGACTTCCTGAGCCAGAGGCAGTGTCTTTATGTCAAGCAGTTGCTCATGGACATTTGGCTGAGTCTGTTCTCCTAAAACATGAATTGAATCCACACTGTTCATGGGTGTGCAGCTGCGCCAGCTCACTAAGAAGGGCCCTACTGGTGATGCTGTCCTAGATAAGTGGCATGTGCTATATTTTCCCTTTATCTAGGCTATAAAGTCAGTGTGAAATTTGTATAAAATGCAGCACAGATAGAAAAGAGAAGATTATTTCTACAGGTGGAAAGACTTTGAAGGTGACAGTACTATATTTCTTTAAGAGTGACTTTGTGTTTGTTCCTGCAGTGCCCATTATGAGGAGATCATATAGTATGTTGGGAATAGCTCTGTGCTGTAAAAGATCTTTTTCTCCAAAACATATCTGTGTGTAGTTCCCTTCTTCTCCATATTTAAAGCAAATGGTCCTTTTTCATATAATTGTTGTGTGGAGTCAGAGGCAAATATTGATAGATAGTGATAGAGTTTAATTTATTTCTTTGTTGAAGATTGATTTTTCTTGGGTTTCGACAGCACTGGCTGCCTTCCCAGAAGCGTTTCTGAATTTATCACTGCTGGGTGCCAAACTGAGACGGAAAAAACAGCTTTTAAATACAAAACCCCTCAAACTAGGGGAGCATTTCATCTTGGTGAAGTTCTGGCCATAACCCCAAGTGCCACAGGGTAAGGACAGCTGAGAGAAATTGAGGCAGTGATTTATTTAACAGTGTCAATGGAGGCAGATCAGCCTTAGAGAGGGATGCTCCTGTCTGCCATGGGGTAATTACTCCTCACTCCTAACTTTTGGTTCATGCTGAAGATCTTTTCCTTTTTTGTCACAGTTGTGTCTAGGCACTGACTGAAAGAAATGAGGGTGTAAACTGAGACAGACTTGCCCATCTGCAGTGCTTTGCAGATTCCAACACTCAGAGCCACTGTGGGAATCCAGCTGCCCAAACTGTTGATGGGCAGAAGTTTCACTTCACATTGCCTGGCAGAGGAAAGCTCCTGCCTTTGC
>NW_005054422.1:574880-608740 GCF_000277835.1 Geospiza fortis
CGTGAGTTTTAACAGCTCCCTTCTGATGGCAGTGCCCGCAGAGGGCAGGGAGAAGCCCACTGCTGAGGCATGAGGGAGGTGACATTCCTTGGAGGCACACAGGGATGCAGCTGCTGATGTGGCTTGTGTAACATCACATCACTGAGGCTGTGCACACTCTTGCACAGCTGAGCTCAGCCATGCTGCTCCTCTGGTGAAGTACAGCTACTCTGTCTACTCTTTGTATCATCCTACAAGACAAACCAGGAGCCAAGGCAAAGTAAGTTGAATTTTGTACTAAACGGGAAAGTTTTATCAACTTCGTCAGACTGGGCTCAGAGTGAAGATATTTAGGTTTTGTGCCAGGGTCTGTGGTGTATGGCTGCCAGCAGCAGTCCATGTAAGCACCATTGCACCGTTCAGCTGGTGAAGTTACCACGGCTTCTCTCTGTGTAAACCTCTTGTAGCAGCTACTCCTTGTTGCACTCATCTGGCTGGGCAAGCTCTCAGCATGTCCTTCCCGAAGGGGTTGCAGCGAGGGGGATGTGGAACAAACAAAAGTAGAGACGAGAGGTTGTAAAGCAGCGTCAGGAGAAACACCCTCTTCCATCACAGGAAGATCAAAGCAGTTAACAAAAAGTCCGGGCACCCGGCAAGATCAAACTGAGCTCCACTGCTCCGTGTGCTCAGAGATCCTCCCCTCCCTGCAGCAATGCGGCACAGCCTCTCGCTCCCTCTAACGTTAAAACAATGCTTAATTTAAAAGAAAAGGAACTCCGATTGTTCTGATCTCTAGTTTTCACCACCTCAGGGAACATGGAATGCCTCTCTCACTTCCCAGTGAAGTGGAAAAGTGAAAGCCCACAAAGGAAGTTCTTTCCCAGTCCTTTCCCTGTGCAGGGAGCTCTCGTCCTGGCGAGCCCAGCTTCCCCCGAGGCAGGAGAGGTGTCAGCGCTGCCAGGGGGAATCTCCTGTCTCCTCCCAGTGAGAAGCACCTCCCAGCTGATTCATTCGGGTTGAAGAGGAGAAGCTCTCTTTTTACCAAGGATCTCACCTCTCTGAAGACTCTTTATGATTAATTCTGCTCCTCTCTGAGCTTGGCAGCAGTGGCTGGTGCTGTGAAGCACAGCAGCCTTCGCTGATAAGCCCTGCACTCTGCATATCTTCCTTTCTTTGAATGTTTTCGATCAGGAAAGCACCAATTTGTATTTCCTACAGAAATTGCTCCCAGCTGCCCGGCTGGATGGGCTTTTCTCTGACAGAAGTGGAGGTGTACTGAAATGTTTCTGCTCTTCTTCTGTGGCATAAAAGGAAGCAGCATGTGACATAGAAAAAGGACAAAGGGAGATGCAGACACTGGTTCCTGCTTTCCTGCCAAGCAAAAGTGCCACTGAAGAGCTTCCCTTTCCCTTTGCCCTTCCCAGCAGATGGTTCTGAGTGAGCACAGGAGTGCCACAATGCCACTTTTTCTCTTATCCCAGTGTTAGGTTCTACCATTCAGTTCTGAGTTTTGACAGCACTGTATTTTAAAGGAAGCTCATTCCTCCTTTAACCTCTGCCCTGGTGATGGGAGCTGCAGACCCTACTGCTCCCTTCGAGGGGAATACAAGACATTCATCGTACTGAAAGGACTGGGATGTGTTTCTGGTTTGAACTAACAGTGTGCTGGGTGGATTTCACCACACATGGAGGGGAAAGAAGTCTGTAATCCCACATCTTCCATTGTACACAGCCTTAGGTCCCTCTTTGCAGCATGATAATACCATATTATTGGTATTATCATGGTATTGGAAGATCTGAGGAGCTCGGTTTGAGTATAGAGAGATTTCTCTTCCCATCTAGCCAAATTCTAAAGCACAGGGTAAGATCTCAGCTGTTTAGGTAACAAATACATTTTCTGTATAAAAAGCCCCAATGGCTTGCCTATGCACTAGAGCACACCTTTGGGCGGGTTTAAAACTGTACAACATGTCCCAGTGCTTCAGAAATCATCCAAAACATAGTATGTACAAGAAAATGTACACTGTAATACCAAAGCACCTTTCAAAAAATTGATCCTGGGCATAATCTCTAATTACTTAAAACTTAACCTCAGGAATTAGCATTAAGAGGGATAATAATTGCCTAACTATATCAGAGCAGAACAAGTTTACAAGCAAAAATTCGTTAAGGAAAATTCTTTCTTGGTAAATTACAGTGAAAACGACTGGAGGGATTCAAACCTGTGCCCTTGAGATATGTCAGTTCTCTGAAAACCCAATACAGAGTTTAGTGTATGCAGACACCTTCCTCAGAAATAGCAAAGAGAAATCAGAGTAAAACCAGGATTTCTCTTTAACTTGTACTGCTTTCTGAGTTCCTCTTGGTGTATGTTTTACCTAAATCTTAAGAATTTAGCACCTAACCATGCTGGTTTTGTCAGGGCCATGGTGTAGAGAAGCTCCAGGCAATGTCCTACTAAAACCTATTTCTGGTGTGCAAAAACAAAGCAAATGGTGCTAATTAACCTCTAGGGTCTGTGAGGCTGCTGTGGGAGCACTGATATGATATTTCTGAACATTCATCTAGTCATCAGCATGGTTGTTTTGTCACTGTTTCATTTCTGTTGAAGACAATCTTCTGGAACAGGCTGTATGTGTTCAGAGAATTCCACCCAAGATGTCATGGTCCATACAGCTGATCTCATCCTATCTGTACACGTCTATAGCCCAGGAACTTCTCCTTGGAGCAGAGCATCATTTCCATTCACTTCCAGATTCCTTCAGAAAAATGAAGTCACAAAAAGCACTTTAGCTTAACTGATACTCCCACTCATCCAACATCCATCTCACTTAGAGGTAATTGAGCAGGGGATGTATTCAACATATACAGAATTTAAAGTAAAAAGCATCTAGAATCTAGTCTTGTTGACTGGAAAATATTATACTCATCCTCCAGCTGTTTCTAATTACAAATACATATTATGAAATATCCATTTATTTAGACATTGTAGAGAAGATGAATGATGTCATCATTCATGATGTCATTGCAGGGAAGATGAATGATGAAGATGAATGATGTCATCAGAATTCCTTTTCTTTTTTTCTGGATGAAGGATGTGCTATTCGTGACATTAATATGCACCCATTGTGCAAGATCCTTTCATAGGGATATGTTGATCTGCATTTGAAAATGGATAAAATCAGTACTGTCATGATTGTTCCTGGAGGAACTCATTTTAATTGGGCTTTTGTTGTGAGAATAGTGAAAAGTGACACTGAAATTTGAGAATTTGCTTTAACTTGTAGTCATATCCAGAATTTAAATTGAGATCTCCCATATGGAAAAAAAAAAAAGAAAACCTCTAGCATATTGTATTGCCCACTCCATTATGTGGTAGTTAATAATTAAAACCATGCTGCAGTTCCTTTTATGAATTCATAATGTGGAGATGAAGGATTACTGCAAGTCGTAATTTGACATACAATAATCTTGACTGTATTTCAGTTATTTGCAAGCAAAGCTTAATTTCCTTTCTCAATTTTGATGATACAAAGAAAGAATTGACATCAGATGTTTCCTCTGCACTTCCACAATTCTGAAGGGCCTTCATTGAGCAGAAAATAAAACTGCACACAGTTTGCTAGAGCATTTCTCCAAAGCCCATCTTACATGTCACACAACAACCCATCATCCCTGGGGGACAGGGCCATGAGAGGCTGCCCTGGGGGCGGCTGCTGCTGCTGCTGTGATGGATGGATCCCTGCAGGCCTTGGGAACGCACTCTGATCCATCATGAACTCGAGGGGGTAGATGGCAATTTCCTAAGGTAGAGTTGTTATATTTATGTCCCCAGACACTGCAGCTGGTACCTAACCCTGGGTACAGCCAGGAGCTCTTCTCCCAGCTGTGTTTACCTGCTGGTAAAGGCCAGGCCAAGCTGAGCTCGGGAGCAGCTGGCACAGAAACACCTCCTACCCAGCGGCTTCCCAGGAGGGAAGAGTGCAGACAAATAAATGGACTCTGGGGCTAGCAAGACAGCATCGTTTTCTCAGCATTTTCTGTGCTGGCTGCCACAAAGAAGCCACTTTCTAGCTTGAAGGGGTAAAGGAAGAAACACTGAAGCATCTGGAATGGCACAGTTGGACTCTGGTAACTCCGAGGGGATGGGTACAGTGTGCCATTGTGTCCCAGCCCCTAGGACAGCACAGCCCATCAGCAGTGCCTTCCTTACACAGTAGTTCCACTCACACAAAGGAAGGTGTGTCACAGGCAACCACATCCAAAGCCATTAGGGTTTTGTGGGTTCAAATCAGTGTCCTGATTTCCACCTGTGCACTTACCCCAGGCCTGGGCTGCCAGGAGGAATCCCATAGCTGTGCCCATATTGACAGGAGGAATCCCTGCAGTGCCCAGACCATGTGCTGGACCAGGTGTGGCTGTGGCCCTGAGCTCCTGAGGCCTGTGAGTGACACATGTGGGGCACATCTGAGCTGGTACACTGAGCAGTGCCAGGGAATGTACCCAGGGGCTGCACCTACACAATTTCTGATGGATGGCCCAAAGCAGGGCTTTAGACATGCCAGACAGTCCTCTCCCAACCCCAGGGCTTCTGCCCCATGAGCTGGACTTGTGCTCTTAGCCAATATTTCCAAGTCTGCTTCCAAGGATGTGGGGAAGAGGAGGAGGATAGGACCTGCCTGGTCCTCTTTCCTCACCCCCCTCTCTGTCTCTCCAGCTGCCATAGTGAGTGAAGAGTCTGAAAGGGCAGATGTCTGTCACTAGTGAAGGGCTGGCATGCAGCCCTAACTGCAAAAGGTTGCAGACTGTGTGAGGCACCAACAAGGTCTCCCAAGTGCTATGTGCAGTTTGTCACAAAAGCTGGCATTTCTGGCTGCAGCCAAGGACTGGTGTCTGAATTTCCATGTCTGCATACAGCTTCCAATACCTTTAATGCAAAACAGCACTGCTCAGCTGTAAAAAGCTCTCTGTATTTTAAGTGTCTGGTATTTCTTCATATTGCTGCTGGCAAATCTTCCCAAAGAAGAAGTGTGGGTACAAACACGGTCCTTGCAGATATGGACCACGGGCACAGCTGCTTCCTAGCCAGCCAGATGTGGCTTTTTGCAGTGTAGCTCTGGGTGTGAAGCATGCAGACAGTGGCATAGTAGATGTGGGACTCACCTCCAGACTACATGGAAGAGCTCCTCTCTATCAGTAACTTGCGCACCGTTTGTCTCACTTCCAACAAAATGCCAGTGACTGGATGTGTCAGGATCAGCTCTCTGCATCACATGCACAGGATCCTTTGTGATCCTTGGTGTTAATACAGTGAAAACAGGAGTGACTGAACACCAGCCACTGTTCTGTCTGCACACTGCTGTCTGTGGGAGCTCATGCTCCGGGTCAGACCACAGGCAAACAGGAGCACTACATCCCCTACAGCTCCATCCACAATCCCCTTGTCTCTGGAGCCCTCTGTTGTATCTTCTGTTGGGCTGCCTAGATATGTGCTATTATTTGAGAATTATTTGAGCACTTACTATGTCGCAAAGGTTAATTAATTAGGTTTTTTTAAAGGTGGGAAAATAAAAAGGGCTGTGTAATTATTCCTAAGTATTACAGAACAATGGTTCACAGCATCAGGTTTTTCCCAGGTATTTCTTTGCAGCTTTAACTTCCTATCTTGGTACCACACAAGTGTCAATTACCAGTACTAGTTCAGTAGACCATGTATCACATGATAATTCTCAAAACATGTGAGAAATAAATTCTAAAGCCTAGGAATGCTTTGTCATTATAAAACTATGTATATTTTAATATGCCATTTGTTATATAACATATAAGATATATACATTATCACATATGTGTATATTACAAACAGGTATACATGTGTGTGTGTACATATGTATGCATGCATAGGGGAAATATGATAAATTATTATATGATAAATGGTAATTATTCACAGATGATGCTGTGATAATATACCCCTGAGAAATAACACGCAGGTCCCTTTAAGTTCACAATGTCTGTGTTTCTGATACTGCCTTAGTATCAATGATTCATAGCAATTACAAGATTATACAGTAAATTATGCACATTAAATCAGTTACCATCATAGTTTGCTATCAAAGGCTCTCCTGGATTTAGCTCAGTATTATTTCAAGCACTGTGAAGACATACAGGTGCTGCTGAAAGGGTCTCTATCATCACAGTGACAAGGTGACCTTATAAAGATCCAGTCAGAAACTGGTGAGGAAAGGGTTTTCATTTCCTCTGTCACACTGTGATACAAATGGATCTTTTCACAGTGCAATGTGGTTGTGTGCCATATGCAAATACAGGAGAAGTGACAGCAAAGGAAAGCCCAAAATGCTCAGGAAAGCCCAAAATGCTCAGTACCAAGTCACATTTATATCTCAGGGAGTTTTGCTGATTTAATGGCTAAGAAAAAATACTGCAAGGACATTCTCATTGAGCAAGAATCAATGGAAGGTTTAAAAAAAACCAAAAAAGAAATTCATTCTGAAAATAATGAGCAGTTCTACAGCCATGTAATTAGCAGGTATTTTTAGTTTTTCTTCAGAAAGAATGCCAGGCAGCATTCATGTGATTGACAAGGACAATGCTGGGGTGAATGACGTATGGATCTGCATGGCAGGACTGAAAGATGTGAAAAGAAAGGGTTTGTGATGGGTGCGGAGACTGGCAGCTGAAGAGCTGTGGGACAGGGAGGTCAGTGACTAGATGGTAATGAAAACACAAAATTAAAATAGTGGAATGTAGTCTTGTTTGGTGGCCCTTTGCTCAGAGGAGGGAAGCTCCTGCCATCCAAGGGAGTCTCTGTTTTGAGTAATGAGAAATGTTCTGTCTTTTCTCTCACCTCTGTGGCTGCAAGAATAGGGGACTGCAGAACTATTGCTGGCTGGCTAAAACCAGCCTGCAACCAGCCTTACATGCTCTAGCTTAGGGCAGCTGAATCTTCAGATACTGCTGGTCTGACGTGGTAGAGTGACTTGCAGAGCCAAAACCATCACTGGATGGTGGCAGACTGGCAATCCTTTGGTGGGATCTGCACCAGGGAACACAACTGACTTGTGTTCCAGAACTTGGGTAACCAGCAATTGCAACCCAGAAACATGAGGTGACAGCACATGAGGTCCTGGACCACCCACTGAAGTCAGGTCCATGAAGAATGTGTCGCTAGGGGAAATTGTAACAATATCAGTAGCTCTTGGCAAAATACAGCACTTGGCAAAAGTATTGTTACTGTGCCTTACACTGAAACAATAGATCCAGCAGAATGCCATAAATCTTCTCTGAAACTACCCTGAAACTGCCCAGAGGACTGCAGTGCTGATTTTGGCAGTGTGACCACGCTGTGACTCCAAAGCCCCACCTGCTGAGCCCACACTGTACAGAGTTTTCCCAGCTGCCACCTCCATCAAATATTGTTTTATCTACTCGCAGCTCCTTGGCTTTTCCAATGGCTTTAGCAATATCAGGGTGATATTTTTAAAATGTCATTGCTAATACATTTTAACTACACGCTGACAAAGATTTAGTATTATTATAAAACCTGAAACCTGCTATCTTCAGTGTAGCAAAGTGAGGATGAAGGCATTACTTTTGGAAAGGACATCAGCTTCATTTCCAATTTTATGTCAAAAATACATCTGTAGATAGAGTTTATGTCATGGCTGATTGCAGGCACATTTAGATGTCAAACTTGCTCACTTGCCAGACAAAACAAAATAGGCATCTAAGTACAATAAAATGTGCCTGCAATTATATGTGCCAGCAAAAATGACACCTGCAAATGTTGTCAAGATGTTGTAGATGCAAACATCTAAGAACACTTGAAATAATTTCCAAGCATGTGAAGTTTGAAAAATGTAGGACATGAATATCTATTGTGAGTACAAAGCACATCCTGCTTCTGCCCTTGGAGAAATATCCACTCAGTAATCTTGACTCCTTCTGATTTTTACATTTCTAGATCTTAAAATCTTTTAAGCCTTAAACAAGATAAATAATAATAAAATAAATTCTTAATATAGTCCTGCTCTGTGTTATTTTCCAACACTGCTGTCATTGTTTGTTCTTTTTTCTTCTTTTTTATTCCTTTCGTCTCTCTCATGGTAAATGCTGCCTGGCTGATGCCTGCTGTCACTATTCAGGGAAGGTTCACAGAAGTGGTTAGCCTTTTGTGAGTGCAGTTTAACCCTTAGTGCCAGTGAATCCCACACCTTGGGCCTCTATGTCAAGAGCCTCTGCTCACAAGAAGTCTCAGTGAGGTCTCTGCCAACACTCCTTTTTCCATGGAGCTACCATCAGTCATGACTGGGTCAGCAGCCTAGGATGTAAAGTAATTTAAAATGAGGGTGGCAATAAAAAATAGAAAGTGAGCTAGTGGAACACAAAAATAACTCAACTCTCTTGCACCTGAGAGCTGGGCAATAGCCCACCATTCCCCTCAGGTGTCTTGGAGAGCTGCCCAGGGCACACTGTTGCACTGCACACTGTGAGCACTTTCTTCCAGTAAAGGAAGCCTGGACCTGGCTGGTTTTGAAAATGTAACCCACTGGTGCCACTGTGTCGGGGCCAGAGCACTGACAAGGCTGACATGAGGCACTATTTTTGCAGAAGAATTACCTATTCCTTAAAGCATGACAAAACCCTGCCAGCTCAAAGACTGTGTCCATATTCAGAAAGATCAGCAAAGCAACTCTTTCCTGACCATAAGAATCACCAAACTTCAGATGGTTCCAGGGGATTTTTTTAGCATTAGGAATGTATAGTGTAGCAACTTTCAGCATGATCTGCTGAGGGTCTCCACTCTTTCAGTTTGGCTGTCGACTCCTCAGAAAAGGTAGGGTGAGACAAGACACTTCAGAAGCTCCACCTGGGGCTCTTTAAGGCTTTTAGAGGCTCTCCCAGCCTGTGTTCTTGGCTGAATGCCTGCAGAGGACACAGGAGAAGGCAGCTCTCCCTGAGCCCTTTCCTGCCCATGACTCTGCCCTACCCCAGCAGCTCCATGTGCCCCTGCTTATCCTGATGCTGAGGATGAGGAGCTCTCTCCACAAGGCCCCCGTGCTTATCCTAATGCTGGGGATGGGGGCCCCCCCCTGCTTATCCTGACACTGGGAATGAGGGGCTCCCTCCACAAGCACCCCCCTGCTTATCCTGATGCTGGGGATGAGGGGCTCCCTCCACAAGGCCCCCCCTGGTAGCCTCCAGCAGGAGCTGCCAGACACAGAGCAAATTCTCCACTCACCATTGCTATTCTCTGTACTACTGCCATGGCAGATCATGGGACAAAAGGACATACTCCCCCATCTCCATTCTGGTAAAGCTGTCTCCTCCCCCAATAACCACAAAGAGGAGCAGCTGGGGAAGACAAAACATGGTGTGTCTTTATCATAGACTTCCTTAAACAACTTAAACAACTTCAAAGTTTTCCTGATTACACAGTAACTACAGCTATTAATACTGTATTCCTGAGTGTGCCTCAGCCACGCTCCTGAGATGCATTAGATGGCATTACGCTTCCGGGGCAGTATTGTCACTCTCCAAAGCTCTTTCATCCATCACCATGCCCTTTGTAATGATAATTTAGTAAGAGAGTCTGATACTTAATAATTCAATTTTGGAACTTGCCCTTTGCGTGTGATGTGTCTTTTGTGTGCTGATATGAAATGGCACCATTTCAAAATAAAATTGCGCTCTTGATATTTCAGATACTGCAGATAAGTGTAAGCACCATTGCCTGTTTATAGCTTTATTTTCTGTATTTAATGTGGTACATCTGTGTTGGTAGTTCAGAGCTCAATGCTCTCTGATGAAGCCTGGAGGAGGTACCAGAGAAGAAGCAGTAATTTTTTGTACCTGGCACCTACCACTGCCCCTTGGCTCTGACCTCCTGCATCCAATTTATAGAGCAAAAAGTTAGGGAAGCTGCCAGGTCTGTTTGGGGCCATGCCTTTTCATTTTGAGGACCAGAGTGGGACTGAATATTTTTCTTCAACTTGGCTACTGACACGAAGATTTTCAAAACCAAGAAATTAAACTGAAGCAAAATTGCTTCCAGAAATACCATTTTCTGACTAGCCTGTTAGTTGGCTTTTAAGCTGCTGAAATCAAAAGTTGAGGTGGACTGCACATTGCTGCCAGACCAGGTTATCAAACAACCCCTCTGAAAAGATTTTTTCTGTTATGGAGACAGGAGGAGAGCAAGGAAGCTGGGGAAGGGTCTGGAGCACAAGTCATATGAGGAACAGCTGAGGGAACTGAGGGTGTTTAGCCTGAACAAAAAGAGGCTCAGGGGGGACCTTACTGCTCTCTACAACTGCCTGAAAGGAGGCTGCAGCCAGGTCAGTCTCTTCTCAGACAGCCAGCAACAGGAGGAGAGGCCATGGCCACGAGCTGTACTAGTTGAGTTTTAGGTTGAATATTAGGAGGATTTCTCCACAGAAAGGGTGATTAGACATTGGAATGAGCTGCACAGGGAGGTGGTGGAGTCACTGTCCCTGGAGGTGTTTAAGGGAAGATTGGACATGGCACATAGTGCCATGGTGCGGTTGACATGGCAACATGTCATCTTAATGCAAACCTCTCATACTTTCTTGTGGGCAGCTCTGTGCAGCACTGACTCCTTCTTCCTTACAGCACAGCCAACAAACTCCAACAACCCTCTCCTCACCCAGCTAAGCCGCTCTTTTATAGCACTCATCCTTATTGGACACAGCTGTGGCCTATTAAGGGCAGGCTTGTTCCTAATCTCTGGTAATTAGTACAGCTACAACTCCTCAGGGGTGAGATTACCTTCTGCACTATCTTTATTTTCTCACATTCTATCCCCCCCACAGTGATGTTGGGTCATAGGCTGGATTCAGTGGTCTCAGAGGTCTTCTCCAACAAAATTTATTCTGTGATTCTGTAATGCCACATCTAGTCATAATAAAAATTCCTGCATGTATTCAGCAGAAGCATTTCTTACAGACGAATGCTTGCGTGGCTCCCTGGGCCTTGTCTATTCTTGTGCCTGTTTTTGCAAGCTCCTCTCTGACTGACTGGCACAGCACATGGTCTGAGCCTTGCTGGTGCCATTAGTTACCCTTGCACAACGTACAAGAATAATTTTGTGCCATTCAATTTCAAATTTATATGAATTACAGTCTACTAGAATGGTGTTTTAAAAATGAAATGGAGAATAAGTGTTATGTGCCTGAAATTTATCATAAATATGAATGAGAATGTGTGAGTGTAGAAAACCAGCTGGGATAAGGAATATTCTGGTCCAGAAAACCATTATTGGACATGGTCTTATGTCTGACTTCTGAAACAAGAGGACACAATACCTAGTATACACAGTACCCAAATTTTGTCTTGGAACTTGTTCTCTTGAAAACTGCCCAAGGAAGTAGTAATGTAGAGGCAGTGTGAGAGCAGGGCTGCCAGGGCCTGCTCCTGGATAATCTGAATGCTGAGGATCAGTTTCATGGGGGGTGCACAGGGCATGTCTGCATGTGAGTCTGGAGTACCTGCAATGGGCACCTGGGCCTTGGGGGCTCACACCTTAAGGTGCCATGGACTGGGGAAGGCTGGGTCTGCTGTCCCAGCTGCTGGGCAGGCTGAGTGTCCCAGACCAGTCTGTGTCCCTTCTACCTCATGGTAGGATCTTTCCAGAAACTGGGGAAAATTGGGGATATACTTAGAGAAAAGCTCTTTCTATTCCATAAAATGACGTATTTGCAGGCAAAATGCAATAGAAATAAAGTGTGAAGTCAAATCTCACTGCCAAGAACGCTTCAAGAAGGCAGACTGAAATAGTCATATCAAAGTGTTTAGGAAGCTGCATGTCCCTTCAGAAGGGGGCAGGTGCAGCCCCACTGTGAGACCTGAGACAGGAATGGCACTAACAGCATGTTTGTGATCCAGTAGTGCTCATGCAGTCATTACTGAAGTTAATTGCTGGAAAGGATTAACTACGATCTGGCTGATAAAATGAATTCTTACTTTTCAAATACCTTACAAATTTCCACTGCACTGGACAGCTGTTTGGAGCATTTCAGCAAAACCAGGAGCACAGTTAAATAAAGGAAATGTAAAAGGAGTTATGCATTTAAATTTTACAGTTAAATAAAGGAAATGCATAAATAAAGGAAATACTTCATGTAAAAGGAGTTATGCATTTAAATTTCTAGTACTGTAGAAAAATGTGCAATCACAGATTAATACATAACTAAATTCTCTCAAGTGAAAAATGTCACATTTTGTGTGGAGAGAAAAAAACCCAAACCAGTGTGGAAGCCAAGGGAAATACTAATTTTTAATCTAGTTTGCCTCCCAAAGAGTATCAAGTAATTTGTAATTTATTTAAAACTGATGTGCATGCCAGCTTACTGTCAAGGGGAAAACACGGATAGACATGCAAACTGCAGGACATGCCTACATTCAGGTATCTCAGATATCTGGATTTCTTGTTTGCTGAAGATACACAAAAAACCCCTAGAACACAAGGTACAGTCAGGTTCATAAACTGCTCCAGAATTCACTCATGCTTTGTCTTTATCTGAAAGGATTTACAATTAAGTGTGAGACAAGACACTGAAAGTTACTATGAAAAAAAAAGAAATTAAGGAAAAACAATAAAGAGGGAAGTAAGAGTGTGTTTGTCCATCAACCTGATGAGTGAGTTCATCAACCTGATGGAGAGGAGGCTGCTGCAGCCCCATGACTGCAGACCCAGCTGAAAGACTGAGACACACACGGGACCTCAAAGATCACCTCTTTCCAACCCCCTGCCATGGGCAGAGACACCTTCCAATAGACCAGGTTGCTCAGAGCCCCATCCAACCCAGCCTGGAACACTGCCAGGGATGGGATAGCCACAGCTTCTCCAGACAACCTGTTCTGGGTCTTATCAGCCTCACTGTGAGGAATTTCTTCCTAATATTAAAAATGTCCCCTTTTTTCAGTTTGTACCCATTACTTCTTGTCCTATCGCTCACTGACAAGGAGTCCCTCTCTGGCGTCGCTGCAGGCCCCCTTTAGACTCTGGAAATTTCCTGTGAGATTTCCACACAACCTTCTCTGAACAGCCCCAAGTTTTCAGCCTGTTGAGCATCTGTGTATGTGGGAAAAATGCTAATCACTTATTTTTAAAATTTTAAAAGTTTAATAGTAATAAAATGGTTATAAAAACAGTAATACAATTAGAGTAATAATAATTTGGACAATTAGGAGTTAGAACAATAAGAGACAATAAGAACAAAGAGTTATGGATGGTCCAGGTACCTTTTTCTTGGCAAAGTAAACCCGAAAAAGGACCCATGTTAACAGAGGATTAACCCTTAAAAACAATAACCTGTTGCATATTCATACACCTCATACATGATGCATAAATTCCATTTAAACAAAGGGTTTTGTCTGGTCAGTATCAACTTCTTCCTCTTACTGATCGAGGTGGGAAGAATTCAAAAAGAGAGCAATAAATTCTTTTTCTCTGAAATATTTAGGTGTCCTGTGGCTGCTATCTTGGTGCAAGTCCTTTCTTTAAAAAAAGTATCCTACATAGCATAGTTTCTATTTTAACGTTATATTATAACCTAGAACCATATTTAACACACTACTTAAGGAAATTAACACAGCATAACTTTCTAACACAACACATATAATATTCATTTTAATATTTGTGAAAAGTCAATCATAAAATACACATTTTTCACAGTATGCATGTACGCATACACTGAAACACAGTGTGCATGCACCATGGTCCCTCCAGTTCCTGGCACCCCAGAAACATGGCCACCATGGAGCTCTTTTCCTGTGGCAGGTGCTTGGCTTCTCACTCACAGGAACAGAACACAGAGCCCCCTCAATGTGGAAAATGGTCAGGAATGGAGTTTAGTAAAAGGGCAGGCTGTAGTGATAGGATGAGCAGGGTATGATCAGACATTTGTACTGACCATGGTGTTCTACCAGCCTCTTTTATCCCCTTTTCTCACCATTTCCCCACACGTTTCCCTCCCTTATCAACATTAACCCCTTGGTCTTCACAGCTTTCATTCTTCGTCCTAACATCCCATATGTCTTTCCAGACATTCTCTGAGACATGACTTTATTCAATAAAGACACTGAGGTGCCGAATTGTGTCCAGAGAAGGGCTATGGAGCTGGAGCAGGGTCTGCAGCACAAATTCCATGAGGAGCAGCTGAGGGAGCTGGGGGTGTTTGGCCTGGAGAACAGGAGGCTCAGGGGGGACCTTACTGCTCTCTACAACTCCCTGAAAGGAGGCTGCAGCCAGAGGGGGCTCAGCCTCTTATCCCAGGCAACCAGGGGCAGGACAACAGGACATATTCTCAGTTTGTGCCAGGGGAAGTTTAGGCTGGACATTTGGAAGAATTTCTTCAGAGAAAGGATGATCAGACACTGGAACAGGCTGCCCAGAAAGGTGGTGGAGTCACTGTCCCTGGAAGTGTTTGAGGAAAGAGTTAAGGACGTGGCAAAGCGGCATTGAGTTGACTGGTGGTGTTTGGACTCAATGACCTCGGAGATGTTTTCCAACCTAACAGATTCTGTGATTCCGTGATTCTTGCACAATCCAAGATATTTTTCCAGGTATGCCATGGGAGACCCAGAGCTGCCCCTGGAGATCCATCTGGTGGGTGCCTCTGCTGGGCCACAGCACTGGCTGCCAGCTGTGACAGCCTGGGGACAAGGCCACTCGTGGGCCCCTTGGCCCCTGTAAGGCTTTGGGGGTCCCTTCCGCCATCCTTGCTCTCTCTATTATTAACTCCTTCGTGCTAATGAAATCAGCCTTTACTCAGCGCTCAACAGGCTGAGGGTGTGTTTTGCCTTCTCGGACCTACGGGGCTCAGGCCGTGTCTGCCTCGAATCATCACATCAGGGAGCCATTGCCAGAACCCTGCTGGCGATCAAGTGCTTCTCTGGCAAGACTCAGATTAAACACCAAGCGCCTTCCCCACTTCCATCTTCCCTCTCCCTCTCTTCATCCCTCCCTCTCCCTCTTCCTCCCTCCCTCTCCCGGCCCGCCCGGGCCGGACGCGCGCAGCTCTCGCGAGAACGCCGGGCGCGCTCCCTTTCCGGCGCGTGGCGCGGCGGTGGTGGTGGCCATGGCGCTCTACAACTTCAAGAAGATCACGGTGGTTCCGTCTGCCAAGGTACCGCGCTCCCCCGCTCCTGCCCCGGCCCCTGCCCATGCCCTCAGTGCCCTCCGCGCCGGGGCCGTCCCTCCCGTTCCTCCCGCTCGGCGACTTCCGAGGATCGCGCTGCCCTCCTGCCCCTTCCGCGGTGCCGGCGTGGTGTCGGCCTTCGCCTCCTCCCCCTCCCGTGGGAGCCGTGGACTCGCCCAGGCTGGTGCTGCTGCGCCCGGCGGCCCGTACCATGTACAGTGTCGGGGGGGTCGTGTCAGAGAGCGTCCTGAGCAGGGATCCTGCGGTCGCGCTTCTCCCTGCGGGGGTGTTCTCCATAAAAATCCCTCCTGTTTTCCAAACCTCCCTCATACCGAAACTCATCGCAGCGTCTTGCTTCAAAATAAAGTCCTCTTCTAGTCGGAAAAAGGGGTTTTAAGCACGGTGAGAGGAGCTCCGGCAGGGCTCGGGCTGGCTGGGCCGGGGCAGCCCGCGGTCCATTTCAGTAGAAACTGGACAGGGAGTGTGCAAACTGCTCATTCCTGCCTGCCCTAAAACATACCTGTCCAACTGTGGCTGTACTTAACTCCTCAGCGTGCTCCTCGTCCAAAATAAAATTGTTGCCTTTACAAGAACTTGACATTTTGTGTAATTAATCATGTTGCCTCGATTGCAGGACTTCATAGATTTGACATTGTCAAAGACTCAGCGAAAGACCCCAACTGTCATTCACAAACATTACCAAATCCATCGGATTCGACATTTTTATATGCGAAAAGTCAAATTTACTCAGCAAAATTACCATGACAGACTCACTCAGATCTTAACAGATTTCCCGAAGTTAGATGTAAGTGTTTTCTCATTTGCTGATTTCTCTGCATAGACAATTTGGCTGATTTCAAGTAGATTTTACTGTTAGTAGTGGGCAAAACCGGTACTGCAGAAGTTGTATGTTCCTGTGAAGAACAGAAGTCTAAGTTGTGCCCGTGGATGGTCATTAAAGGCTGGATTTTACAACCTTTTAGCTGATCAGATATGTTTGCCAGAAGTTGCTTTTAAATTAAGAAAAAATGTGGGGGTTTTGAGTATGTTGTGTCTGCCTGTTTCTTCTTTGTGTGTGCATATGGAAATTCTGCTTATGTTTAATCTTCCTGAGGAAATACCAAGAAATAGAATATGTCATATTGCTTTCCATCTGCAGGAGTTAATTTGACAACATAAATGTTGTCATCAGCCCCATAAAGGGTGGGGTTAGAAACACAGTATTAACTTCCCACCACTGCAACTCTATCCATGTGCCCAGTGGGACTTTTTTGTGGGCAGTTTTCTGCTCAGACTGAAATTATTCACCTGTTAATTGTTTTTCTTGATAATTTCATATCCAGTGAGTGTTGCTCCAGAACTCCCAGAAATATCTTCTGGAGTTTTTTTTAACATGATGAAATTTCTTCAGGTAAATATATAACTAGCTAAAATAGTCTAGTTAAAAGATTTGTACCAGTGATGCCACTTCGTTGAATAGTTAAGGATTTATTTGGGCATTTAAAAAACCCTTTTTGTCTGGTCTTGTATAGAATTTAATGCAGCACTCAGAAAAGAAAAGGAATTTATAGTATTGCTGTGTTTCTGCAATAATATGAATTTCCTTTTAGACACAATTTCTGTTGGCTTCTTGCAGTTTTTTACTTTAAAAAGAGACTTCAAAGTTGTAATATTAAGTATTTTAGAAAGCAGAAGATCAACTGGAAACTCTGTATGAATAAGTCAAAGATGTGTTTGCAGAAGAAATTGAGAGCAAGTAAGATTCATACATTTAATGACCAAGCAGATTATTTTTCTTACATAAGATAGTAATGAAAATTGTTTGGCTTTTGGTGTCATTTATGTTAGTGTCATTTGCTCTCCAGTCCATTGTTGTGGAGAAAAAAAAAGAACCTACATTGAAGAAGAAATAGTCATCTTAGAGCAAGAAAATACGAGACTTAACATCAGATTCTGCTTTTAACTTAACAAAAGATTCTGCTTTTGTTTTAGGATATTCATCCTTTTTACGCGGACCTGATGAATGTCCTGTATGACAAAGACCACTACAAGCTGGCTTTGGGGCAGATCAATATTGCCAAGAACCTGATTGACAAGTAAGGGCTGTTGATTTCTCTGTTTTGCCCGTGCCTGGGGGATTGTGGCTGCCTGTGACGGCGTTCACAGGGGTCCCAGGATGAGGGAAGAGACAAGGATCTGACTCCATGTTTCAGAAGGCTTGATTTATTATTTTATGATATATATTATATTAAAACTATACTAAAAGAATAGAAGAAAGGATTTCATCAGAAGGCTAGCTAAGAATAGAAAAAGACATCTCATTTCTCTGGTTTTGCCCCTGCCTGGGGATTGTTGGCTGACCTGTGATCATCTCATTTCTCTGGTTTTGCCCCTGCCTGGGGATTGTTGGCTGACCTGTGATCATCTCATTTCTCTGGTTTTGCCCCTGCCTGGGGATTGTTGGCTGACCTGTGATCATCTCATTTCTCTGGTTTTGCCCCTGCCTGGGGATTGTTGGCTGACCTGTGATCATCTCATTTCTCTGGTTTTGCCCCTGCCTGGGGATTGTTGGCTGACCTGTGATCATCTCATTTCTCTGGTTTTGCCCCTGCCTGGGGATTGTTGGCTGACCTGTGATCATCTCATTTCTCTGGTTTTGCCCCTGCCTGGGGATTGTTGGCTGACCTGTGATCATCTCATTTCTCTGGTTTTGCCCTGCCTGGGGGATTGTGGCTGACAATCTGTGCTCCCTATGCCCGCAGTGTGGCCAAGGACTACGTGCGGCTGATGAAGTACGGGGACTCCCTGTACCGGTGCAAGCAGCTCAAACGGGCCGCCCTGGGCCGCATGTGCACCATCATCAAGAGACAGAAACAGAGCCTGGAATATTTGGAGCAAGGTTGGTGTTACATATGGGCTGAAAAAAGGCACCTGAATTGGGTAGAAAGTTTATTAGGCTTAGTAGAAGAATGCGTTTGGTACAGGTTACAGATCCAGGAAACACAGGAATGGTTTTAAAATCCCCAAATACTTAGTGTTTATTTTTCAACAAAATAGTTTCTTCTTTGAATATTTATTAAATTTTATGGTATTACTAACAGTGGTAAAACCTTTTCTTTGTTTAAAGAAAAAAGCAGGCATGCTTTTACTTACCATTCTTTTCACTAACATGTTGCTAAAGATTTTGCAGACATTACTCCTTTCTTCAGACTTATCAGTCCTTCAGGACTAATAAGGACTGCCTGATTCCTTCAGGACTGCCTGACTCTTGAGTCATTCTAGCTATAAGAAAGTGGTCTTCATTTCTTAAATATTTATTAAATTTTATTTTTGTCATATGTAGATACTTGTGAAGTCTGCAAATTATTACATACTTTCATAAATGATCATATATCAGAAATGTTACTAATTTTTATGTAAACAATTCAACATATGTGTAGTTATTGCATCTCAATAAAACTTAAATTATCAGAGATACTTCAAAAATCTTTTTCACATTTCAGTGCGACAACATTTGTCTCGTTTGCCAACCATTGATCCCAATACACGAACTCTTCTGCTGTGTGGCTACCCAAATGTTGGGAAGTCCAGCTTTATAAATAAGGTATGTGAGTGTTTTTTCCATAGATAATATTGAGATACAGTTTAATTAAAATAAGGTAACTTTTAAACAATTTGATATAGTTGTGGGAGTGTCCGATGTGAGCAGTAGCAAGTTCAGATGTGTGAGTAGAGGTTGAATGAAATTCCTGGAGGAATAAATGGAAAGTTTTGATAGATTTCACTCTTAAAAATCCTTATCTTTTCCAAAGTAGCATCCCATTAGCATATTCTCTGATAGACAAATACTTGCAGAGAAGCTAGAATAACCAGTTTGTAGCTCTTTTTTTTTACCCTGTAGCAAAGGCAGTGCATTGTAATTAAAGTATACTGCTTTCAACTTCAGGAATTTTTAAATAAATGTGTGTGACTAAATCTTGTTTTAAGGTTACAAGAGCAGATGTAGAAGTGCAGCCTTATGCCTTTACCACGAAATCTCTCTTTGTGGGACATATGGATTATAAGTATCTACGTTGGCAGGTAAGAACTGTTACTATTTTGCAGTTTCTTGAAAGAGTGAGCTGGTTATAGCCTGATTTGCCTTTTTGCCATAGGAGCTACATTTTTGTGTCTTGATGAGACATGCTGTGTCTGACAGCTGCTGTGCAAGGTGCAGTGTGCCAAGTGAGAGCAGCAGTCAAAACCTGTTCTAAAAATGTACATGCATGGGTCTGTGTTCAGTTGGAGGGAAGATGGGAAATGGAACTATTGACTAAAGCCAGATCACTTTTTATCACTCTCAAATTCTGGGCTGGGTAGGGGCAGCATTTTCCCTTCCTCTGCAATACTTGGAGTGTTGGTTATGAAACCTCTTTCTTCTTCCATTTCTACATTCTCAGTTTGGCAGAGCTCGCAGTTCTATTTGTGACTGAAAGGAAAAATTGTCGCTGTCTTTAAAAGACAATATAGATGAACAATCAAACACATGTTCTGCAATAGCTGATCAGTAACACCTGGGTGAATGATGTTAATTTTAGGTAGTAGACACTCCTGGTATTTTGGATCACCCCCTGGAGGACAGGAACACCATTGAGATGCAGGCTATCACTGCCCTGGCACATCTGCGCGCTGCTGTGCTCTACGTCATGGATGTGTCTGAGCAGTGTGGGCACAGCCTGGAGGAGCAGGTGGAGCTCTTCAGAAATATTAAGCCATTGTTTGCTAACAAGGTGAGTTTTGTTCACATTATTAACAAACCCCAGGGGTTTATAACATGGTAACTTGAATTAAGATTTTTTTTTTTGCCTTTTTATCAGCCACTTATAATCGTTGCAAACAAATGCGATGTGAAGAGGATTTCAGAACTTCCTGAAGAGAGCCAGGTTAGGATACTTCTCTCCCCTCTTTGTCTTCTGATGTGTACAAAAATACTGCGTGTGCATTGTGGATGGTTATAATTTTTATTGGGCAAAATCTTTTGCATGATCATTCCTCTATTGAGCTGCTCTAATTGTGCAGTGGGAGGTAGCTTTGTAGGTCTCAACCCCATCTTTCTTTGGTACTGTCTAATGTAGTCCTTGCCTGAATATTGTAAATGCCAAACAGAAGGCAGGTTCTTAATGGTTTCAGAAATCTCTGATGGTGTGAGAACTTGCAGTTACTACCTTAGTTGGAAGTTAGCTGATAGCTTTACTCAATAATCCTTTCAGTGACAGTTAGCACAATGAGCACTAGACTCAGAGGTCTTGCTGAACAGTTGCAATAAAAGGTCCTACAGGCTTAATTCAATTGTATCTACAGGCTAAAGCACATAAAACTTGTGTCTCACTCTTTTTTCTTTTTCCCTTATGGGTCATTTTTTATGGGCCTTTTAAAAAGTAGTTACTTGCTTATAAAATGAGAAAGAGATTAAATAGAACTATAATTGTAAACTTCCTGTCATTTTTTAGAAACACCTTCTAATAAAATAGTAATGCATTGTATGTATTGAAATTGGATTAAGATTTCTCTTCTTTATGTATTGTGGAATGTTAAGAAATGCACAGGATGTCATTATTTGGGTTAATTTTTCAATTTTAGAAAATATTTGAAGCTTTTGAAGCAGAAGGATTTTCTGTAATAGAGACAAGTACGCTAACTGAAGAGGGTGTAATCCAAGTTAAAACGGAGGTAGGTGCATTCTCTTGGTTTCATCCCAAATGAACAGCTAACATCTTGCTTCACTGTATGAGTTTAATCTCAGGTAGACTGCATTGTAGTGATAAACTTCAAAAATGTTTTCCTTGTTGTGCTTCAGTGAGCTTGGGTGAAAATGGAAAATAATGTTGTAATAATTTTTTTTAATTGTGATTTTTTTCTGAGTCCTATTAAAAATACATATCTGCATCTTCCCAGGATGCTTTTAATATAAAATAATTTGATGCTTTCTTGAGAGTTAAAGGTATAAGACAAAAAGAGAATAAGATGTGAAGCCAGATGCTTGGGATTGAATGCCTGCAGTGTCATTTGCTTTGTCTAAAAGGCTTTGTTCCTCACCTTACCTTGCCATGTGCCATTTCAGGCCTGTGACAGACTGTTGGCCCATCGTGTTGATACTAAAATGAAAGGAAACAAAGTGAATGAAGTACTGAATAGATTACACTTGGCCATGCCAAACAAAAGAGATAACAAGGTAGGCTACATGTTTACACTATTTAATGTGTTTCCCAGTATTTCTTAAGTAAGATAAGAATTCTGTCATTGTTAATCTGCAAACAGATTCATATGATGAAGTTTTCTAATTTATTATCTGTAGGTGTCTTTCCTGCTGGGAGCTTGGGATTTTGTATTCTTCAGAAATATTTTACAGTGCAGCTGTTGATTTATAGCAGTGTAAAAAAATTGATGTGAACTTCTTTTCCTTTTGTTTTTGGGATGGATTTATTCCAGGAGCGGCTGCCTTTTATACCTGAAGGAGTAGTAGCTCGTAAGAAACGCATGGAAGTAGACACTCCCAAGAGGAAATTGGTAAGTGACATCTCTACATCAGGAAATCAGCAGCTGGATTTTAAATTTGCTGTGTTAGTCCATTGCTTCTAAATTAGATGGTACCTAAAGCCATGTATGTCTTTGCAGGAGAGAGATATTGAACTAGAAATGGGAGATGATTATATTTTGGATCTGCAGAGTAAGTATTAGATAAGAATTGATATCACCATTATTATTACTAAACGGTAAAGTGTGGCTATTTCAGCCTTAAGGGGGAATACCTAAACCTGATTCCTTTCAACTAATTCCCAGTGGCACCATTTCATTGCATACTATCCTAACTGGAGAGCTTTACTGATGTGTTTTGTGATGTTACTCAGTTGTTTCCCATTTTGGGGTCACAGACATGAAACAATTGCTCTGATGATTCAAGTGATTTTTTCTTTCCATTCTGTATTATAGTACTTCATTAATTTCTGATGCTCTCTTTGTTAAGAAAGTATCAGTATGAGAGAGAACTGTGTGTATTGTGTTTCAGCTGGGGTTTTGTTGCTTGGCATGTCTTGGGACAGTGGATCATGCCATAACTGAGCAATCTTTGGCAGTAGGGGGGAAATCAGAAATATTTGTGAATGTAACAGGGGTGCTGCCAAATTCTTAGGGGTAGGGCACTTCTTCTGTGTGTGTGTTCTGAGTGTTGTTTTTTGTAATGGAATATTCTTTGAAATTAATTTTTGTCTCTTTTTCAACTTTTGTTGTATTTTTAAGAATACTGGGACTTAATGAATTCATCTGAGAAATATGATAAGATTCCAGAGATATGGGAAGGCCATAATATACTTGACTACATTGATCCTGATATAATGAGAGTGAGTTTTCCATGTTTTACTTTACACTTTTCTTTCCTCTTTATCTCTTATTTTTTTAATGTCAATTACCATTTGTAGATTAAAAACAATGTATCATGAGAACCTGTTGTTTTTTGCATTGTCTGCACTTGTCATGGGAAAATATACTAGTTTTTGAATGATAAAGGACAGAATTTCAGAAGAATGGAAAATTGCTTCACCTTGTCAGAAGGATGGTGATATTATCTGTTCCATTCTAAAATATGAGTTTTGCACTAGAAGTTATATTTCTTTGTTCTTTGACTACAGCTACAGGAATGTAGCTATCAAACTTTATGTATTTTTAATAATATGAAATTCATCCATCAGATTTATGTCTATGGAGGAAATGGATGGAATGCTCAATTTGTAACATTTTTATTTAATAACAATCACTCTTTGGATTTCCTGCTGGTTGTTAAGGAGGAGTGGTGAGTGCAGCCCATGGAGCCTGCCAGTTATGCAGTTGGGTTCCTATGAATTGCTTGTGTCCTGGACTCATGTTGAATGTCAGAAGAGAAGGGTTTTTTCAGTCTGTTTCTGTTTGCAGAAATGGCACAGCAAGCACAGCTCACAGGACAGTACAGCTGCTTTCACACCCTGGGCAGCTTTGGGCAGCTACACAACTTTAGCCAAGTGTTGATGTGGAGTGATGGAGTTAGTCTGCACAGCAGTGTGTCCATGGGTTCACAGTAAT
Source organism: Geospiza fortis (assembly GCF_000277835.1). NCBI lineage: Eukaryota > Metazoa > Chordata > Aves > Passeriformes > Thraupidae > Geospiza > Geospiza fortis. Next base: position 598,127 of record NW_005054422.1, read on the forward strand.
CTCTATCACAACCCATTTGTGTGGTTATCAGGCAATGTAGTTCCTTTTTTCAAGGGCCTATGTGCTGTCATGGCCCAGGACCATGTACAAATGTGATGTTGGGAATTGTAAGTCAAGGATCTGATCTCCATTTTACCTCTTCAAAATCTAAGAAACTGGAAGAATTGGAGAAAGAAGAAGAGCTGAGAGAAGCTGCTGGAGAATATGACAGTGAACCAGAAAGTGAAGATGAAGAAATGATGGAAATCAGACAATTGGCAAGGAAGATCCGAGAAAAGAAGAAACTGAAAATCCTGCAGTCAAAGGAAAAAGATGTTCATGGTCCAAGGATGCCTAGAACAGCTAAAAAGGTGAGTGTAGAACATGTTCTGTAAAAATATGTTCTGTAAAAAAATCTTGCTGCTATGTAACAGCATCATGAAAGCATGTATCACTGTCAGGTAGTGGAACTGGTGGCTTTTGCTCATACTTGGCCCTTTCACTGCTTGCTTCCTACTGTTCTCCCAGGAGTTCTGGTCACTGCTTAGCTAAGGAGGGATAGTAATCCTTTTTTTTTTGTGTCACACAAGTGAGTCTTGTGTAAAACTCCATATGTATTGCAGAAGAGGTTTTTAATAATAGGATTCAGTTTGTTTAACTGGGTCGTTTCATTGTATATTGTCTGTTTGCTTAAAATTCAAAGAGTTATAAGAATTAGGTCATTACTTAAAATCACAATCATGTAAAATTTGTTCTGGAAAAGATGATGTGTCTTTTTGGTAGCCAGGTATTGCTCTGTCTGATGGCAGAGTCTCTTCTGACCAGTCCAGGACAATTGCAAAGTAATAAACTGATTACTAGACATTTTTTAGAAAATGAATCTAGCTGCTGTTGCCCCCAAGATCTCTTACCTTCTCCAGAGTGTGTGTCTTTTGGGAGAAAAGGAAACATTTTTGACCAAACTACCTCTCCTTGTCAGCTTCCCCCCAAAAAGGCAAACTAATTATACGATCTTTAGGAAATGTTGGGCCATTGGAGTCCTGTGAAGCAGAACTTATGGGTGCAAAAAATTAAATGTGAAGGTAGGATGTCAATGACCTGTGTGTGGATGTGATAAAGCCAGAAATATATAGTGAATATAATGGACTTCTGGTTGGTATATTGAGACAAAAAGTAAGGTGGAAGGATTTATTTATTTATTTATTTATTTATTTATTTATTTATTTACTTACTTACTTACTTACTTACTTACTTACTTACTTACTTACTTACTTACTTACTTACTTACTTACTTACTTAACTGTGTTTTTACAGGTCCAGAGGAAGGTGTTAGAGAAAGAAATGACTGATCTTGGACTTGACATGACCAATAAAGATGATGTAAGTTTTTGCTTATTGAACATAATATTTGTTTAAAAGAGACTTAGATTTCTTTGAGCACAGTTGAAATGCTTTTTAAAGTTGGCACAAGAGAGAGGTGGGGTCTGTTAAGGATGAATTAGGAACTGCAGATGAGGCAGATGGAATTTTTTGAGTAATGTGATCAAAACAGGTTGTATAAGCTGAAAAACTAACTTATCAAGAATGTGCGCTGCTTTCTTGGAATTTGTGTAGGATTCAAGAACAGGCTTAGCTAAGCATACTTCTTCATTTTCAAGTCTGCTTTGTTGGAGGAGACTCTACTATGTCAGAAATAGTAATTGCAACAGATCAGGCCTATCTTTTTATAGTTCATTAATTCCATGAGCTGTAATTGAAGTTTTTGAGGGCAGCTGGCATCTTCAAATGTAAGGCAGATAAAGTATTTCATCAGAGACTGGCCTCCAGGAGACATTTTAACGGAAATTATAAAACCCCAAAACATTTTGTATGGCAAATCCAGCAGTATTACAGCTCCCTGGATCTTGAGATCTCTAATTCTTTAGCTAAACAAGGAGTTAGGAAACAAGAACTATCAACATTACACATGTGAAGCAAGCATTTATGGTTCGCAGAGCTGCCATGCCATGTTGATGTAGGAGCAATGTAGAAATGTAATACTTATGCTATACATAATCAGTCTTTATGTCTGAAATTATTTAGGGCTTTGCCCAGTGCACAGGACATTAATCAGGGTAGGCTTCATCATTGCTATTTTGCTGTCGCAAGATTGCTTAAGTAATGCTAGCCATTAATTTGTATTTTTCTATTGATTAGTTATGAGTGTACTCCACCCAAAGAAAAAAGCCAGTTAGTAATTGTGGAGGAAAAAAGCTAATAATCACTGAAATTTGAATGTTCCTGTAGGACAGAGAGACAGAGACCAATATCTCTCAAGATCTTTACGTTACTATGGAGTAACCAATATAATCTATCACAGCAATCCACTTCCTGTTTTTCCTATGACTCTGATCAGAAATGAGCTGATTGTTTCTGGCTTTAAGGGTTAGATGATGTTTTCAATTTCAGGCCCATTACGTGAGGAGGTCACGCAGCACCACGAGGAAGCGCAAGCGCGATGAGTCCGAAACGCCCAGGTCGGTGTCGCGCAGCCGCAGCTGCTCTCGCACGCCACGGGATGTGTCTGGCCTCCGGGATGAAAAGGTTTGTTATTTACCTGTATTCACCTGCTTGGCAGCTCAACCAGCATGATTGTACCTGGAGCAGCTCCTGGGAAACTCCACAGTAGGCTGGTTATGTTTGTCCAGAGTCTGTGCTTGGTCTCCCTGCAGCTTGATCGTCTTTTCACTTGGACTCTGCTTCTCTACTTCCTTCTTACAAATAATATGTAATAATACACACCAAGAATGGACATTTTAATTCTTTAGTCTCTAAATGCAAATCTGAAGGAGGAATTCTTCAAACTGTGGAGTTCCTCCTTTAGTAAGTGAGGAATTCCAGGCACAGCATGATCCTGTGTTAGTGCACTGGAAAGTTTTGCTACGGAGGTATCACTTTGATGGTGATGCTGCTTTAGAGTTGGTGTTAATGTTCTTGATAAAACCACCCAGCTTAGTGGGTTTTCTTTAAGGTAAAGCTTGTTACCTGAGTTACTGAGGAAGTTACTCTGCATGTTTGTTTGTTTGTTTGTTTTTAAATAGATGGTGAAGAAGGTCAAGATCATGGCAAAGAAAGCTCAAAAGAAAATGAATCGCCTGGGCAGGAAAGGAGAGGCAGACAGGCACATATTCAACTTGAAGCCAAGACATCTGCTAGCTGGGAAGAGAAAATCTGGCAAAACACAGAGAAGATAAGCAGTCTTCTGAATCAAGATTAAAAACTAATCAAAAAATCCAATTTAAAATCAAAATTAAATTTATTAAAACTAATTTCTAGTCCTGTCATCTTTTTTGGTAATACTTGGTGTTTAAGTGTGTGGTTTATGTTAGTGGTTAAGATACTTCAGGTTCAGTATTTTGATATCTTGATGTTGTAATTCCAAGAAATACCATGAGAGAAATTTGCCAATTCTAGTGGCAGAAACCATTTATAAACAGATATAAAAAATAATTTCTTCCATATTCTTATTCCTGAGTTTCATGTATCAGTGAAGTATTTGTATTTCTATACAAACCTAATTTAAAATGAGGTTAAGTCTAGAAATGTGAACACTTTGTTGAACTACCATTAATAAAAAAAGCCTGGGTTCAGTAAGGTTTGGATTGCTGCATGCAGGTACTCCTTTGTGATGAGTTTATGTTGCTGGTGAAGGCTGAAAAAGGTGGGGAAGTAACAGGAAAGCATCAAGAACAACAAAGTTTGTGTTTGTGCACTGAAGCACAGGAGCAATGCTGCTGCTTCACTGAGATACAGGGTGACTGGAGGAGAAACTGCAGTTCTAGTACTGACCTGCCACCTGTAATGGGAAGGTTACATGCTACAACCTTGCATATTTCAGATTAATATTAATATTTCAGATACGTAGAGAATGAGGATCAGACTGAAATTTTGTGCCAAGCACATGCTACTGTCATCCTTGGCTTAGCAAGTCATTTTCTCTTCAGGACCTGATAGACAAAATTCTGTATCTGCTCAAGGCAAAATATATTGTCAAATGTGAAATATTTTCTTTTTGTCCCTACCTGGTCAATGATTACATAGAGGTTTGTAAAATTATGCATGATAAATGTGTTGCTTGAACAGTACATTTCAAATCCGTGTTAAAAATTAACACATGCCCCCAAAAAAAGAAGGGGGAAGAAGCCTCAAATCACTACTTTTTGAAATACAGCCAGTGACTGTTCAGATGTCAGCTTTTGTAGCATGTGTAAATTGATAGAGCTTCTCTCATCTACTTTGTGTAATAAATTCAGAATTAAAGCATACTGTAAAGCTGCAAAGAAGACCAATGCCAAGAAAGACTGAGGGACTTTGAGGAACTGTGTTAAGCAAAACTTTTCTTTCAGCTTTTGTATGCACAGGGCTTCTACTTCAGGATCTGTGTTTTGCCAACTTTTGCTGAAATAGAAATAGAAAAGCTGAAATAGAAAAACGAAACTTTTTTCCATAGATCTGTGCCCTGCTGCCCTGCCCACATCATGCTGCTTCAGTGGTGTTTAATGGGCAGGGTGCTGCTTAGAGTGTGGCAATAAGATTATTCTCCATGTTGCTTCACATCTGGAAAGAAAACAGCAGTCCAAGGGTTTAGGCAAGGTGTTTTAATTATAAAGTTAGATTTAAAAAGTATTTGAGAACTTCTCCAATGCCTACAGCTGGGTGTCATAGCTGATTGCCCTGAATTCAAGAGAGCTGCTACATCACATCACTGTTCCCTCACCTGATATTATTTGCTTTGAAACTGCATCAGTTCTGGCCAATACACAACAAACTTGTCTCTAAAATTTTGAACCACTTTGGTACATGGAAGCTTCAGTGCTGCAGTCAGAACAGGGATGAGAAAGAGAAACCTTGAGATGAGAAATTTTCCTTTTGACCACAAAAAAAGTTAATTTTAGCCCAAATCCAGACACAGAATCATTACAACCATGTTTACTTTTAATGATAAGTTGGATGACATCCTATTTCATCAGGCTCTGGGAGAACTTAAAAACTAGTTTGAGTAGTGTGCTAACAGAAGAAATCACACTTTTTTGAGGACCCTCCGTCCCCCCCAGTCTACCATTAAAGTACCATTGGGTATTTGTCTTACTGAAAAAGCCTCCTAAGTTACTAGCAATTGATTAACTACAAGATCAAAAAGGATTAGCTCTGGTACTCTTACAATTTCTAATTAACTGACATCAAGACCCAGTGTAAGCCCACAAATTGTAAGTCTTGAATTGTGGGGTTCAGGTGGTTTGAGTTGTCTGGGAATGACTATTCCAGGAAAAGAAAATCCCTTGTATCAAGATGCCTTGTTTTCTGCAAAATAGAGAAGAGCACATCCTGTCTCTAAAGACAGGCTACTGACAGTAGACAGGTACCACTTACATTTGCTGTAATTAACATTTTTTTTTTAATTTGAGATGTTCAGTACTCAACCATCAACTAAATAGAAAAACCTGGTGGGGGAAAAAGCCCCAAACAGTGTTTATTATCTAAAGCTTTAACACATCTGTCAGCACTTCAAAGTCAAAGTTACTCCACACAGGCAATCCAATTACTTAAGCTTTTATGAGTTTGGTTAATTGTAGAGTACAGTAGCTGAAGAGATTTGCTTTCTGCAATTAAAAATAATCCTGATTACTTTGAATTGCTTTTTTCTTTTGGCAGTTGGTCTCAACATCACAGCAGAGCCTACAGTCATGTGCAGTCATTTAATGTGTGGTTGAGTTCAATGGGAACACCCCAGCCCTCCTCTCTGAGCTGGGCAGGAAGTGCCTGGCTCCCTCCCAGGTGTGCAGGGCACACACGGGCTGAGGATCTTTCACCAGGCAATGGAGGAGGAAGAACCCAGGGGTCCCATTTTACATGAGATCTTAACAGGCCCAAGAGAACCAAGGATGAGGGGGAAGAGGTGACAAAGACAGAAGAAAAAACATTGGCTATGACAACATCTGTATAAATTACACATGCTCCATGTGGAGCAATTCTCTGCACATACATCATGATTTATCAGTGTTAATGAGAGAACACATCACTGCTAGCCTTCAGCACCTTTTATCCCAGCTATTCACATTCGGTGTATTTTTTCATGTTCAACAAATTTGTTCAAGTTATTCAAGTTATCCCACCACTTAAAAAGAAAGGTCTCTGCTATCAGCTTGAACCATGGAGTAATCTTGACTTCATTCCTGGCAGCTTTGTCCAGGAGCTGTTTCAGTTCTTTCTGTGTCACGTAGCAGTAGCTTTGGATCTCGTTGGGGTCAGGATTCAGTGTCACATCCTTCTGCACAAATAAGATATAGTCTATCTCATGTTCTCCCCAGATGCCATCAGACTTGGCCTTGTAGTGAATTCGAGTCAGGTAGGAGATGTCTTCTGGAGGTACCTACAGAAAAACGCTCGTCAGAAGTGCTGCCAGACCAGGAGAACTGCACTGCTGGGCATTGCAGTACAATTTATCAGCTATTATCCTCTTCCTTAGAAATTATTTGTTCCCAAGTGTACAACTGCAATGCACTTTTCCACAAAGAATTACTAGAAAAAAAAAAACTTAAAACAGTTTGATAGCATGAATTGCACAGCATTTCTCTAGTCAGACTCACCCTGTAATGCTGGGAGTGTATTTCTCTTATATGGTATGTTTTAAATAATGTTTACTAGACTTTACTGCACACTCACTGAGCACTGATGAACACAAACACTTGCACATACCCCTCATCCCCAAGGAAAAGAGTTGACAATCACCTGAAGGCAAGGTCAGAACCATGTACTGACAGACCAAGTGTAACCCTGCCCTCCAGGGATCTCTGGAAATTCACTCAGTTCTCTGCATCTCCAAAGTTCATTTTTAGGTTTGAGGCTGACTCTGCCTGCCAGACACAGTCTGTGAGCTGGCAAATGCTGCCAAGAATTCCTGTTTCTCTCTCCTTTCTTTACCTGCTCCATGGGAATTCCCAGCTCTGCTTTCAGCCGTCTCTGTGCTGCTCTCCGAACACCAATGGCATCATTTTCTTCCAGTTCTTGTGGATGGCTCAGAGGGTGACTGCAACAAGTGTTGGTAAAACAATCTGCAACAAGTTCAATCAGTTCAGTTTTGATACATATAAGGCCCTGGGAAAAAACCCAAAAACCCACAACACCAAAATCCCCCAAAGACAAAGACCAGTTATTCAACACATCCCAGCTTCATTTCTCTTTTGCAGACAAGGGTCACAGAAAGAGGATATTGACACCTCTTATTTTCCTTTACATATTTTGCACTGGGATTTGCCTCTGCCAAGCACTACTTTGCAGGCTACTGTTTGATACACATGAGGACAGGCATTCTTATCCCCAACCCATCTACTTAGAGAGCCAGTCTGTAAAGACCTTGTTTATCTCTCAAATGCTAATTAAAATTACTTCTGGGAGTTCATATTTTACAGAATAATGAAAATATTCCCAGAGCTTCAAGAACAGCTGGCAGTAAGTAGAATTAAATACAAAGTTTATATCTGTGTTTAAAGGACAAACAATCTATACTCTGTTTTTAATTTTTTCCTTCTCTGCTAACCAGTCAAAATGCCCAAACATGGTTTGTAGATATTGTAACGCTATTTTAGATGCTTTTGAGCTTGACTTTTATAGACAAAATGTTGAAACAAGATCTAAAGTAAAGATTCCCTTGGAAAAAAGAAAAAGGTCTTCCTTCCTCAAGTTGGAAACACTTGATTTTGTTTTCCACTGAAAATTCTGCAACAGACAGCTTCATGCTCCCTCCAGCACGCCTCATGTAAGCTGTTTCTATTTTATTTCCCTCCTTATTTTTACGCCTATTTGCATTTGACAGTTCAGGAGTGTTCAAAGTCATGCACTGCATGGTTTGGCCACACTTTTGCCTCACTTCTGGCAGAGTTAAACAAGTGTTTGTTAAGACAATCCAGACAAAGGTCCACAGGTGTCCCAGGCACCATGGCTCTGCTGCACATCAGCTTTTACCAGTGCACTGGGACACTCTCCACAGACACCAGAGCCATTTCTTCAACTCCAATAAATGTCTTGCAGCAGAAGGGGTAAACACCACACCCTCTGCCCTTGCACCAACAGGACCAAACATGGCAGGGACAACCATTTCCCAAGAATATATATAACAATACACAAGCATTCCCCTTATCTTACTTCACCCACAAGGTAATTTGAACTCTCAAAAGTATTGGAAGAATGTCCTCTCCAAAGTAGAAAATTCTAAAACCTCAGAATGAGTTCACTGCAGGATTGGATTGATGTATTTTTTTAAAGTATTGATCAAAAAAAAATACAGGATTGGATTGATGTATTTTTTAAAGTATTGATCCAAAAAAAAACCATTTATATAAATACAGTGTTTCAGTACTAACCTGGAAATGTAATTTTTGCATTTGACCTCTGTTGCAGCAGCAGTTTATTTTCTGTATTAAATAAGAAAACACTGAAAGCTCGGTGCAGTAAACCTAAAAATTAAAAAAAAAAAACAAACAAACAACAAAACTGAGATATTATATGCAAGAGAAAAAAAACATATGAAGACAGTTAAGGGCTTATAATGGCCTCATTTTTACATAATCCAATTTTAAATTAATATATGTTAAAAAACAGGGATTTGATCAATAATTCAAGAGCTATTATTCAGGTTTCTAAGTCAGCTTATGCAAAACATGAAATTAGAAGAGTTCCTAGAACAAAAATGCAACAGAGGAGTTCTTCTAAACTCAGTCAGTTTACCATTCTCAATGTGCATATTTGGGCAAGCTTCCAAGGAGAGCTTGGCACCCATAAATTTACAATCAAAAAGAAATGACTCAAAAATTCTTAAAAAACTGAATTTCAAGACCCTTCGAGAATTGCAAAAGCAGAACAAAAACAGGCTCCAATAAAAACAGTATAATTGCTGTTTTCTTCAGGAAGATGCTTTCCCTAAGTACAAAGAAAGAGGTCACACACTACCATGAGAGACTGTTGAATCTGACCAACCCAAAATCAGTTAAACCCCTTCCTATTAGCAGGGTTTGAAGAAGAACTCTGGGTGAACTACTTTAAAATGAAATCCTTTTCTACCTGAAAAGAACTCAGCAAAGAAGCAAACAGCATTCTTTCGGAAAAGCTACACAGAACTAGGTATACATAACAGGCAAAATACTACTTTATCTTCCAAATGTGAATTAAAAATATTTATCAAGCTTCTATAGGCAATCACACATTTCTCTCCTTTACAAATGCCTCTAATTGAGTGTTCCTCCATTCTGCAGAATTTTAACATTAAATATTTTATGCTGAGGAGGAGGGGCCTAAGGGGAGGTACTTGCTCTGGTTTGATCCAACACTCACTTGATCACCTGAGATCAAGGCTGTAATTTTATTATGACTATGCTTCTGAAAATATTTAATCAACTTAATGGTTCAATTAGGACATAAGCAAGCCATACCTTTGTCAATGTTTTCATTCAAGTGACAGTTTTTCTTGGTCTCTGCTCCAATCTTATTGTCATTTTCATCGATAAGGATGCACATCTCTGCCAAGAGCTGCACCTGCTGCTCATCCAGGTGATCTGTGTTTACTTCAGGCATCCTGACAGTAGCACACGTTCTACTGAAGACAGAAAATGAAGAGTCATTCACTAAAATACAACATCCATAAGGTTCTGGGCAGAGTGGGAGAAATAACCTAATGGCTTGTTTCTCTGACATGGTGTACATTGCATACCAATTTTATTCTGAGAGGGTTTATATGCTTTTAACTTCTTGAAATTTCTTATCCACAATACAAACCACATAGCAACACTTTGCAGGTGCTTGAAACATTTTTATTTCTCAGGAAAGCCTTGCAGCAGCTGCTGCAGGACAGCCATGCTGAGCATAACATTTTTATGGGCTGTCAGTGGCAGGAATTCCAGTTCCAAAGTTCAAGCTGTGCACCAGCTGCTTTATAACGCCAGGCATCCTGTGCACGAGGATTTCTCCTCTCCACAGTCTTTAAAGGCTGGGGAACAGGGTTCCAACCCCAGGCACCTGCAAAGCAACGCCTGCCCTGCCCGAGCCTCTGCTGCTCCCGGCAGCCCCGAGAATCCCAGAGCGGGTCAGGCTGGAAGGAACCACAGGGGCCACCTGGGACCTCCCTGCTCTGCCTGGCTCATCCCGGAGCACACGGATTGCATTCAGCTCTGGAGCATCCCCGGGGCAGGGGCTCACACCGACCCCTGTTCCACTGCACCTACACGGGAAAGGAATTCCTTCCTCACGCTCAGGTGCGAACTCCTGTGCATCTGCCCCTTGCCTTACTGCTCAGCAATGAGGACTATCCCCTTGGCACCCTCCCACGGGTATTTATAGATATTAACGATGCCTGCGCTGCTCTCCTCAAGGCTGAACAGACCCAGCTCCCTCAGCCAGGAGATGCGCCCGTCCCTTCATGGCCTTCGCTGCCTTCCGACAGACCCCCTCCGGGAGCTCCACGTCTCTCGGGTACGGAGGAGTCCAGACCCGGACACAGAGTTCTGGACGCTCCTCGGCACAGGGCTGAGGGCAGGGTGCCGCCCTGGGCCCGCCCGGCAGCTCTCCCGTGCCCCGCTCACCTCGCAGTCCGCGCGCTCGGCCCCC
>NW_005054422.1:608927-614443 GCF_000277835.1 Geospiza fortis
GGGCCGCAGCCGGTACGGGAGAGGGTCCGGGCCGGGCTAGGCTCCCTGAGCGGGGAGCGGCCTTTGGGTTCTGATGGGAGTCACAGAATCAATGCGGCTGCAAAGGGCCTCTGAGGTCATCGAGTCCAGCCTATGACCGGACTGTACCGTGCCAACCACTGAGTTCCGCATCCAGTCTTTGCTTAAACACCTCCAGGGACTGTGACTCCACCGCCTCCCTGGGCAGCCCATTCCAATGTCTAAAGCTTGAATATTTCTAACATTCCGAGCTGCTTATGGTCTTTTCACCCACCCATGAAAACGAAGGACTGTGCCCAAGTCCCGGCTCCTACAAATGTGCCGGTGTTTGTGGCGAGCAGTTCCAGCACCGAATTTCTGCTCGGATCTGGGAGTGCTCCAGGCGGCGGCCATAAGCCCGGGACTGCAGAGTACCGGGGCTTTTTGGCACAGCTCCTCCTGGATGCTTTTCTTTGATCCGCAGTAGCATCCTTCGAGCTGAGGAGGTCCGGATGAATACCGGCTCTCTCCTGCGCTGAGCCACAGCTGCTGGGAGGCGGCTCCTGGGCTGTCACTGTTGGGTTGGACGTGACATACACACGTGATCAGGGCTCAAGAAGGAAAAAGTTTTCTATTCTGAGCGTTCTCTAGCTTATATACTCTTAACAAAGCGTGATCTTAAGTCATTAACTGTGGTGGTGTTCGCAGGGGTCCCAGGACGAGAGAAGAGATGAGAATCTTGACTGCATGTTTCAGAAGGCTGATTTGTTATTTTATGATATCTATTAAAATAAAATGATATATTAAAACTACACTAAAAGAATAGAAAAAAGCATTTCATCAGAAGGCTAGCAAAGGAATGGAATGATAATAAAATCTTGGCACTGCTCACAGCCTTGACACAGGTGGCTGTCATTGGTCATCAAGTAAAAACAATTTCACATGCTGGGTAAACAACTCTCCAAATCACATTCCAAAGCAGCAAAAATGGAGAAGCTGAAGCTTCTCAGCTTCTCAGGAGAAAAAATCCTAATGAAAGGATTTTTCATGAAATATGTCTGCGACAGTTAACTACATCACAATAACTTATTATATTCATTGGTGCAAAGCAATTAACATTAATATAATTGGCAAAAGTTTTACAGAAATTTAATAAGGCAGGTATACACATCTACTTATGCACGTAGTCTAGCTTACAAAAATTTTCATGTATCTTTTCTAATCTGTTTCTATGCTGATGGCCTTGTCTTCTTTGCTATGGATACACTCAAAAATCATCAATTGTTATTTCTTCTGCTAACTCAGCTTTGCTTGCAGGCCAGCTGTCAAACCCCTCCATACCATGCTAGCCAAGCTCTGGAACTGCCCAACTCTGTGAGCTCTTGAGGGCAGAGAAAGCAACAAACAAACATCCTGGGCAGCAGTGGAGCACAGGCAGCATGTCAAGGTGAACTGGTCAGATAGGGGAGTTTAGATATGCACAGATAACAAATTAGAAAAACTTCCATACCAGCCTCTAGAAACTTCAGCCCACCATGCCTAAATACCTTCTCAGCAAGACTTTTGCTGGCTCATTGCTCGTCCAGATTTGGGGTTATGACTGGATGCCATAAAAAGCCTAGAAATAACATTTAACATGCTACATATCCTTTTAACTACATAAAACATAACATTATCTACTAATGTTAATATTGTTTTATTCATTAATAAACTACAAATTTAATGTTATCACAGGACTGTTGATAATAAATATGTACTCTCGGAAAGGACAGAAATGTACACAGATTGCTTTTTATTGAGTTTACTTTTCCTTACTTTACAGATTACTTATTGCTGAGTCACTGGCACAAAAGAACAGTAATTGGAGACTGAGATATACTGGTATATCTTCACAGATATACTGAGAACATCCTTCACCACATGAATCACTTGCTTGTTTCATTGTTCCAGATAAAAAAAAAAAACAAACAACAAAACTGTAATTTTTTCTTCTATCATTTTCCTAAAGTAACAAAACAAACTACACAGATCTATCAAAAAAACCCAAACTACTGAGATGGACATAGAAACCAGCATTTCATATGATGCCAACAGAGCTAACAAGCAGCTCTCCTGCGAATGAAGCTCTCAGAATAGAATCTCCTCCCCTGGGAGGCAGAGATGTGTCTGTGCCTGGGGCACAGCTGGCATGGGACATTGGCAGGTGTACACACTGACCTTCAGGCTGCACAGCAGAGGGAAACCAGGAAAAATGTGTTTATGGATGATAGAGAAAAGAGGCTTTTCTTCCTAGCAATAACTACTGAAAATTTCTATACAGGCACTTCAGAACGTGACAGTCAGAAAACAATTACAGCTCCTGTCTTGCACAGACAAACAAAGCACTTCACCTGAGTCAATGCTGGTGAGCAGCAAGAAGTGGTAACAAGTCCTGGTGGATAATGAGAGGCAAAGAAGCAGGGGCAAAGGATGACAGAGACAAAACAAACCATTTTCACAAAACAAACAAGGGAGAGACTTCCCAAGCCCTTAACCAGATGCCAGGTTTTATGTCCCCTGTATCATCTTTCCTTTTGCTCCCCTCCAGACTTGCTCTTTACCTTCAAAGCTCTGTGCTGAATATAAATCATGCTAACTTTTGTAATGGTATGCACTTCACTGTAACCTCAGAACTTCTACTCCACCCTGCATAAACAGAATGCCTGAAGTGACATACAAATGCTTTTGAGACTTAATTTTTGCATCTCCTGAAGTCCCCTGACTGTTTTCAAACACTCAGCTAACAAGGGAAAGACAGTTTCCTGGAACAAGTGGAAAGTCTTTCATTGACCTGAAAATCCAACCAGTTGTAAACCCCTGACATAGTTTTGGTGCCTACTAAGAGAAAGGGAAGTGCAATCCCCACCAAGCTGAAGAAAACCTTTCAATTCTCCAGCAAGTTAAACAAGATGATCACAAGCTACAAGATGAAATACATGCTGAACAAACCTGGGATTTGACCTCAGACTAGAATGCATAAACTCCCGAAAAATGCTTGTCCTCAGTTTTCAGATTTGCCAAGGAAAATTAATGGGCTTCTTTCCCCCCCTTCACATCCAAACTTGTTCTTTTTCACCTTCCTGTTAACTTGCTCTGATGTTTAAGACTTCCACTTCACCTTTCTCAGCTACAGAGCTATCCTTGTTCCTGATCTCCCTAGAGAATTTCTCTTGTGAGTCCTTTCCTGCCTGGAGCCATAGCTCTTCAGAAAATATTTGTCTAAATGACCCACTCATGTGCTTAGTGAGTAACAACCTGGGTTTTATCTGAAATGAGAGGTAAATTCTTCCCAGTCTTAACTAATCTCCTGTTCCCTTGACTCTTCTTAAAAGGCCTCTTTCAGGGAAGTGGGTTGGCTTCAGCTCGCTTCAGAGAAGACAGATGTCTTTGTAGTAAGAATGTAATACATATATGCTAAATATCTAAGTAGGATGTTGTATTTGCATTTGTTCTGCTATCTCAAGCTGATTGAAAGAGTGCTGTGATGGATGGCTTCCAAATGTTTTTATACAGCATAAGGTGAATGAATAATGGTATAGGAAACCACTCTTCTAGGAAGGAGTTAGAAGGTTTCCTATATGAATCAAGAAATAACCCTTGATTCCTTTTCTCTCTTAAATTTTTTTGGTTGGTTGGTTTGGTTTTGTTTTTATTTCTTTTGGTTCGAGCTCTGGACAGAAGGCTTTGCCTTTTCCTGCTACATTTACAGGTTTGAAAAATGCTAATTTGGGAGGTTCAGCTATTGCTCTGTCATGTTGCTGATTTCCCAAGCCTCCTATCTTCTCTTTTCTAGTCCAGCCATGGGTGCAGCAGTAGATTTGTCCAGGACAACCTAACTTTTTCCATTCTATTTACTGTATTCTTATTGAAAAAACCTATTGAAAAGGTGCTGACTAGGACTTCCCTGTTTCTCTAGGCTCCTGTATTGCTATTTATGTCTCTTGTTTTGTATCAGGTAGTTTGTGAAAAGCAGTCTTTTGTTCTGTACTTGCTCCTATGCGTTACACAGCGCCTGCTACTCTTGCAGTGCCCTGACAAAACCAAACCAGCAGCAGAGCTAGAGTGACAACAGGCCACTTGTCATTCTCTTCTCATGAAAAAACAACTGCATCCATACAAGGCCTGTTCATTTTCAGGTGAGGCACCCTGTAGCAAGGAAAAAGTTCTTTAAGCCCATCTTTCCTCATTTCAGTATTTTGCATTTCTTCAGGTAAATAAATGGTCTGTAATGTAGCCTGCTCCTGGGGAGTGTGGTGCTCTAGAGGAGAAAAAAGCTGCCAGGTGTTCTCCCCAGGAAATTTCTAATGTGGATCTTTGTACTCGTGCTGGACATTTTTTTCCTTCATACATATAGCTAAAATTGTTACAGTACAGTACAGTTATATTAGTGTAAAGTAATTTTGGTAGGGATTATGAGGCTTAAAAATGTCTAGTTAGAAACTGAACAGCTGAGAACTTGAATTGTCACTTGGCTAAGATGGCTGAGCCACCCACAACTGCACCAACTCTAAAGAGAATTCAAAGCATCGAACTGGGGCATTTGGTCAGGTTGTGTTCAGCTTCCTCCTAGGCACCTCTGTTCCATCTCTTGTCCCTCTCCTTTTGCCTGGGCAGTCTCCTTGCTTTTCCATTCCTTGAAGCCATTTAGCTATTTAGTTTACTCCCTTTTAGTGGCTTTGAAGGAGGGAATAGGCAAAAATTACAGGATGTTCTCAACCAGTTAGGCTGGTGATTTTGGAGAATGACCTCCAGTAATGAGAAATATGCTAGTAAATAGGTAAACCACTATTTTTTGTTGCTGTTTAATACAGCTTTAAGACATGACTGCACAGGAGTGAGTAGAAAGGAAAAAAAGACAAATGAGAACTTCAGGCAGATTTGTAGTTGGGAAGCACATTAAAAGAAAATGTAATATTTCCAGCTCTCACTGGCACATGTTCTTCTGGCCTTTTTACAGACCTCTTCTAAGGCAGTTAAGATAATCTGCTGGAAGAGAGAAAATAATTAGGCGAAGGCCTCTTTTGACTTTCACTATCTGCTACAATGAATAAGAATTTTAGGTGGAGGTTTATTCCAAGTGCTAATCAGCAGAGGAATTAATCACATTTCAATTACGCCTTGTAGGCTTCAGAGTGAACAGCCTGCTTGCAGAACGTCGTGGTTAGCTTTGATGCGCTGCCCCTGTCACTCCGTCTGCAGACACAGTGGAAAAACTCCACATTCAGTATCTCCCGGCCCTTCTGTATTAAAAAAAAAAGGAATTCCAGCAAAGTTTCATCTCCCTTGTCAGTCCGCCTGATGCAGTGTTACTGGAGGTAACTGACTAACCAAAGCAGCGGCAGCAGTTTCAATTCGGTAACAGTAACGGTGAGGGAGCACAGCGTTACCCCGGGGGCCGCGCTCAGCACGGCACACACCCCGCTGTTTAACCTCCGGCACGGCGGGATCCGGGCAGCAGCGGGGCCGGGGAGTGCGGGGGT